>NW_016107340.1:8357055-8370532 GCF_001604975.1 Cebus imitator | reverse complement strand
TTTTTGAGGGAATCGTCATCTGTCTTCCAGCCTGGAGTGCAGTGGCGTGATCTCGGCTCGCTGCAACCTCTGCCTCCCAGGCTCAAGTGATTCTCCTGCTTTAGCCTCTCGAATAACTGGCACTACAGGCATGTGCCACTACGCCTGGCTAATTTTTTTGTATTTTTAGTAGGGACGGGGCGTCACCATGTTAGCCAGGCTGGTCTCCAACTCCTGACCTCAAGTGATCTGGCTGTCTTGGCCTCCCAAAGTGCTGGGATTATAGGCGTGAACCACCATGCCCAGCTTGACCCTTCGTTTTGTTTCTCAAATAAATCTTATTCCTTAATCCATACCAGGTCACTCAGCAGAATTTATCTTTAAGTAGTAAGATGGAAAGGGCAAAGATAAATTCTACTAAGATGAATAGTATTTGTGTGTTGATTCAGTGCTATTACTTTACCTCTGTTTCACATACAGCTATGGGGGAAATTAAATTGAAATTTTATTCCGGGCGAATGAAATGGAACTGTAAGACGTAACTCTGTAGTCACAATTATGTGTAAATAGAATGTAAGAAAGATTAGAAAAATGGTTAAAATTACAAGTTTTCATTCCCATCAGCAAATTATGACAGATCTAAAAAATGTCTTAGGAATAAAAGTATCTATTGCTACAAATTATGTGTTTTACCTTATATGATTGACCTTTGAGCAGCATAGGCTAAAACGTCCCAGATCCACTTATATGTGGATTTTCTTCCACTTCTGCCACCCTTGAGACAGCAAAACCATCCCCTCCTCTTTCTCCTACTCCTCACTCAGTGTGAACACAAACAAGATGAGGACCTTAATGATGACTCACTTCTACTTAATGTACTTAGTAAACATATTTTCCCTTTCTTATGACTTTCTTAACATTTTCTTTTCTCTAGCTTACTTTATTTTAAGAATACAGGGTATAATACCTGTAACATGTAATCAACTGTTTATGTTATCAGTAAGACTTCTGGTCAACAGTAGGCTATTAAGTTTTGGGGGAGTTATACATGGATTTTCACTGCAAGTGGGGTCAGTGCATCAACTGCTACTTTTCAAGGGTCAGTGGTATAGCCCCCCCTTTTTTTGACAGAGTCTCACTCAGTCGCCCTGGCTGGAGTGCAGTGGCATGAACTCAGCTAATTGCAACCTCCGCCTCCCTGGTTCAAGCAATTTTCAGCCTCACAGCCTCAGCCTCCTGAGTAGCTGGGATTAGAGGCTCCTGCCACCACACCCGGCTGATTTTTGTATTTTTTAGTGGAGACAGGGTTTTGCCATTTTGGCCAGGCTGGTCTCAAACTCCTGACCTCAGGTTATCTGCCCTTGGCATCCCAAAGTGCTGGGATTACCTGTGTGAGCCGCTGTGCCTGGCCTGGTATGGCTCTTTTGCACTTACACAATTAACTTGCCTTTATTATTAAATACAAGATTGTAGTTGAGACTACAGGTGTGTGCCACCACACACAGGTAATTTATGTATTTTAGTAGAGACAGAGTTTCACTATGTTGGCCAGGCTGATAGGGAACTCCTGACCTCAAGTGATTACCTACCTTGGACTCCCAAAGTGCTGGAATTACAGGTGTGAGCCACCATGCTCAGCCCTCTGTCTCTTATATAGTGTGACTGGTGCTTTTGTGGAGAATGTATTTTTTTCCAACATGGTATTTTACTATGCTTTTCATAACATTTTTCTGTAATCTTTTTGAGGACTGCCTTTAATTAATTTGAAGTTACTGACTTCATCAACTGCACCTTCTCTAGACAATGTGTAATCATATAATATATATTCTTTTGTGTCTGGTCTTTCGTTCAGGAAAAATTTTTTACGATCCCTCTATGTTGAGACGTATATCCATATTTTTTTAAATTTCTGAATAGTGTTACTATGAAAGACTATGTCACAATACAATTTGCTTATGCATTTACCTATTAATGGATATGTGGGCTGGATCCAGTTTCTAGCTGTTATGAATAAAGCAGCTACACATATTCTGATTCAAGTTCTTTAGGAGTTGTGAAAATATTCCAAATATTAAATGTGATGGACATTACATAACTATATACATGTATCAAATCACATATAACTGCATACCTAAAAATGATGATTTTTACTGGGTGTAAATTATACTTCAATAAACCTGACTCTACTATTATATGTATATGTATGTGTGCATGTGTATCTAAAAGAAGGATAGCACTAAGGTGGCTACTCAGTTAAGAAACTTATGAGACATAAATATACTTGGAATTGGTTGCAATACATACATAATTGATAATTGTGTAAAAACAAGTTACTATATTCTACCAACAGAAATATGTAGTCATCAAAAATTGTAGCTATGGCTGGGTGTCGTGGCCCACGCCTGTAATCCTAGCACTTTGGGAGGCTGAGGCAGGAGGATCACTTGAGCTTAGAAGTTTGAAACCAGCCGGGCGCGGTGGCTCACGCCTGTAATCCCAGCACTTTGGGAGGCCGAGGCAGGTGGATCACGAGGTCAAGAGATCGAGACCATCCTGGTCAACATGGTGAAACCCCGTCTCTACTAAAACTACAAAAAATTAGCTGGGCATGGTGGCACGTGCCTGTAATCCCAGCTACTCAGGAGGCTGAGGCAGGAGAATTGCCTGAACCCAGGAGGCGGAGGTTGCAGTGGGCCGAAATCGCGCCATTGCACTCCAGCCTGGGTAACAAGAGCGAAACTCTGTCTCAAAAAAAAAAAAAAAAAGTTCGAAACCAGCGTGGGCAACATAGTGACACCTCATCTCTATTCTATTTTTTAAGTTGTAATTATAAAAGTTATAAATATCTGTATTTGTCTGTCTACCTATATATCTATCTGGCCATATATCTCTCTATCTATCCACTCAGATAAACTGACTGCAAAGCTTTTGTCATAAAGTTGATACTGGGCCAGGTGCAGTGAGTCATATCTATAATCCCAGCACTTCAGGAGGCTGAGACAGGTAGATTACCTGAGACCAGGAGTTCGAGACCTGCCTAGCCAACAGAATGAAATCCCATCTCTACTACAAATACAAAAATTAGCCAGGCATGGTGGCACACACCTGTAGTCCCAGCTACTTGGGAGGCTAAGGCATGAGATTGAACCTGGGGAGTGGAGGTTGCAGTGAGCCAAGATTGAGCCATTTATGCCGTGAGCTGAGATTGCACCATTGCACTACAGCCTGGGCAACAACAGAAAACCCTGTCTCAAAAAAAAGAAGAAAAAGAAAAGCTGATATTGAATACAGCAACCAAAAACTTTAGCATTACAGTATGTACTTTCTCTTTGTTCTCAAATACCAATCAGATTTTTTAAACAAGCCTTTGAATAATTACCTTGTGAACCAATTTAAGTGTTTTATAATGGTATTGAATGTTTTGTGAACTAGTACTCTACATTTGGGTTTAATTTTGTTCAAAATCAGTTGCAAAATTTAATTAAAACATGGGAGCATCAAAAGACTTCAGTTTTTTACTGATCATTAAAACTAAGCTTTCAGACAGGAAGACATTAAAATTGTCCCTGTGAAAGCAAAGAAAAAAATAGAACATTGAATGAGAATGTAAAACAAAAATTGAATTCCATCATAATAGATTTATTCTTTGAATATATTTTATAATGGAAAGAATAAAATTGATAAATCCAAGAATTTTGCTGCAGTTACATTTGATAAATTATTCTTACAAACCCTAGAGACAAATTAGGAAGCTTTATCTTGAAAAAAAAATCTTTTTTTAAAAAAAGGTACTATGGAACAGGCATAGTGGCTCATGCCTGTAATCCCCAGCACTTTGGAAAACCAAGGCAAGAAGATTGCTTAAGGACAGAAATTTGATACCAGCCTGGACAACATAGTGAGACCCCATCTCTACACACACACACACACACACACACACACACACACACACACAAGATACTATGAATGGAGGTTAAAAAATCTTTACTTCTGAAAATGTTTGAGCCAAAAGTATTCCACATATTAATACAAAAGAAATAAAATGTATAATATCCTCCATTTAGCAGAATTTTCTCAGAATTTCCCAAGTACCTCAGAATCTGTAGAAAGAATATTTTCTGTATTAAAAATATTATGGTCTAGAAGAACAAAGTTGTAGGACTTATGCTTATTGATTTCAAGTCTTACTATAAAACTACAAAAATTAAGAAAGTGTGCACCCTAATTTTCTTAATTTTTGTAGCTTTATAGTAAGTCTTGGCATTCATTATATGAATACATGAAATATATATAGAATATATATGTATATATATGACATGCATATATATACATACACATACATATTATATATAGAATATACACACATATAGTCTATATATACTCCATATATGGCATGCATATGTATACATATATAGTCTATATATTTCATATATTCATATAAATTATATATATTTATATAGAGAGAATATAAATGTAAACAGAATAAAAGGCAGAAATAGAACTATACCCATACGTGGCCAGTTGATTTTCAATAAAGATGCCAAGGTATTTCAATGTGAAAGAAATAACCTTTTTCAACAAATGATACTGGAAGAATTGGTTATTCAGAAGTGCTATAGTTTGGATGTGGGCTGTTTGTTTGTCCCCAACAAATCTCAGGTTGAAATTTGATTCCCAGGGTTGGAGGTGGGCCTAATGGTAAGTGTTTGTGTCATAGGACAGATCCCTCATGAATAGATTAGTACCCTTCCTCGGGGGTGAGTGAGGGTGAGTGAGTTCTCACTCTATTATTTCCTAAGAGAGCTGGTTGTTAAAGAGAGCCTGGTACCTCATCCCTCTCTCTCTTTCCTTCTCTTTTTCTATGTGATCTCTGCAACACCAGCTCCCCTTCACTTCTGCCATGAATGGAAGTAGCCAGAGGCCCACATCAGATGCGGATGTTGGTGCCATGTTTCTTGTACAACCTGCAGAACCACGAGAAAATAAACCTCTTTTCTTTATAAATTTCCCAGTCTCAGATATTTCCTTACAGCAACACAAAAAGATTAAGACAAGAGGGAAAAAAATGAAGTTTAATCCTTAATTTGCATTTCACAAAACTTAACTTGAAATGGGTCACAGAATTAAATGTAAATCTTAAAAGTTATAAAAGTTCATGACCTTGGCATAAAGATTTCTTAGATGGTACAAAAAAAGCATGAGCTATAAAATAAAAAAATGGAATCCCAGAACTTTGGGAGGCCGAGGTGGGTGGATCACCTGAGGTCAGGAATTCGAGACCACCCTGACTAACATGGTGAAAACCAGTCTCTACTAAAAAACACAAAAATTAGCCGGGCGTAGGGGCAGGTGCCAGTAATCTCAGCTACTCAGGATGCTGAGGCAGGAGAATTGATTGAACGGGGAGGCAGAGGCTGAAGTGAGCTGAGACCAGCCATTGCACTCCAGCCTGGGCTACAGAGTGAGACTCTTTCTCAAAAAAGAAAAAGAAAGAAAAGAAAAGAAAAAAATAAATACATGGAGGACTTTATCAAAATGAGAACTCTTGTTCTGAAAAATACAACCAAGAAAATAAAAGGTAAGTCATGGAGAAAATATTTATCATACCTGTATATACTGATAAAGAGTTTTTTTTTTTTTTTTTTGAGGCAGAGTTTCGCTCTTGCTGCCTAGGCTGGAGTGCAACGGCTTGATCTCGGCTCACCACAATCTCTGCCTCCCAGGTTCAAGTGATTCTCCTGCCTCAGCCCCCAAAGTAGCTGGGATTACAGGCATGAACCACCATGCCCGGCTAATTTTGTAGTTTTAGTAGAGATGGGGGTTTCTCCATGTTGGTCAGGCTGGTCTTGAACTCCTGACCTCAGGTAATTGCCCTAACTCAGTCTCCCAAGGTGCCAGGACTACAAACCTGAGCCACCACACGTAGCCTGATAAAGAGCTTATTCCAGGCTGGGCGTGGTGGCTCACACTTGTAATCCCAGCACTTGGGAGTCTGAGGCTGGCGGATCACGAGGTCAGGAAATCAAGACCATCCTGACGAACATGGGTGAAACACTGTCTCTACTAAAAATACAAAAAATTAGCTGGGTGTGGTGGGGTGCACATGTAATCACAGCTTCTCTGGAGGCTGAGCCAAAAGAATGGCTTGAACCTGGGAGATGGCGGTTGCAGTGAGCTGAGGTCGTGCCACTGCACTGCAGGCTGGGCAACAGAGTGAGACTCCATCTCAAAAAGAAAAAAAAAGAAAAGAAGCTTAATCCAAAACTCCTACAATTAAAGACAAAGAAGCCAGTTCTTAAAACTGAGCAAAAAGCCAGGGATGGTAGCACAGGCCTGTCGCCCCAGCTGCTCAGGAGGCTGAGGTGGGGGGATCGTGTAAGGCCAGGAGTTTGAGGCTGTAGTGCACTATCATCACACTTGTGAATAACTATTACACTCCAGCCTGAGCAATATAGTAAGACTCCACCTCAAAAAAACAAAACAAAAAAACGAAAAAAAAAAAACAGACAAACAGAGTGGCTCATTGCGGTGACTCACACCTGTAATCCCAGCACTTTGGTAGGCTGAGTCAGGGTGTGGGGATCACTTGAGGTCAGGAGTTCCAGACCAGCCTGGCCAACATGGCAAAACCCTGTCTCTAAAAAATAAAAATTTAAAATTTAAAAATTAAATTTAAAAATTAAAAAAACTGAGCAAAAGATTTGAAAAGACACTTTACAAAAGAAAATATATGAATGGCAAGGAAAGAAAACCAAAAAAATTCATTGTATTAAGTCATCACAGAAATACAAATTTAAATCACAATAAGATACCACTGACCATCCATAGAGTGGCTAATATTAAAAAGACTGACAACATCAAATGCTGGGGAGAACGTGAATTTACTAGAACTCATGGATTGCTGATGAGAATACAAATGGTATGGCAATTTTGGAAAATAGTTTAACAGTTTCTTATAAAGTTAAACATACAGTTCAATCCAGCAATTTCACTGCTAGGTATTTATCCAAAAGAAATGAAAACACATATCCACATAAGAACTTGAACCTAAATTTTTATAGCAACTTTACTTATAATAGCCCCAAACGGGATCCAACCCAAATGTCTATCAAGAGGTGAATGAACAAACAAATTTGTTTCTTAAGTAGTATGCCATTGTGTGGGTGTAGCATTTTTTTTTCATTCACAAGCCAACAGACATTTAAGTTATTTCCAATTTGGTGCTACTATAAATAAAGGTGCTATAAATATTCATGCAGAAGCCTTTGTTTTCATTTCTTTTGGGTAATCACATAGGACTGGGATTGCTGGGATTAACATAAATATATGTTAACAGTATATTTAGCTTTATGAGAAACTGCCAAGCTGTTTTCCAAAATGGTTGTATTATTTGGATCTCCATTAGCAAGGTATGGGAGTTGCTTTGTATTTTAGCCAGCATTTTATATTCCCATTTTTTTTTTTAATTTCAGTCTTTCTAATAGGCATTTTTATGAGCTCAGTTGTGTCTCCCCAAAATTCATATGCTGAAACTTTAAGCCTCAATGTGACTGTATTTAGAGATAGGGCCTCTGAGGAGGTAATTTAGGTTAAATGAGACATCACATGGGTGGGCTGTAATCCAACAGAACTGGCATCTTTATAAGAGGAAGAAATACCAGGAATACATGTGCACAGAGGAAAGGCCACATGAGGCCACAGCAGGAAGGCACCACCTGTAAGCCAGGAAGACAGGTCTCCCCAGAAACCAACATGCTGGCACCTTGATTTTGGACTTCCAGCCTCTAGAACTGTGAGAAAATAAATTCCTGTCACAGCCCATTCTGTGGTATTCTGTTATGACAGCCAAGCAGAGTAGTACAGAAGTAGTACAGATCGTATAGCGGTATCTCACTGTGGTTTTCGTTTGTACTCCTCTAGTGATTTAATGATGTAGAGCATCTTTTCATGTGCTTAGTTGCCATCTTTAGCTCTTTTTATGAAATATGTATCTGCACAAAATTCATATTTTGCTCACCAGAAACAATTCTAAGTACATTTTGCTCCACAGAGTTCTTAATTCATTAGTATCATTGTCTTTACCGTGATTCTGTGACTCACCAGTATCTGTGTTTGGATGAATAATTTTTGCAAAAATTATGTTTCAGTGCTGAAATCTTTCTTTTTCAATGGACAGTTTTACAAAGTTTAACATAGTGATTACCTTTTATACATTTGAAAAAAAGGAACTTGTTTTAATTCATGAAAGAAAAACGTAATAAGCTATAAAAATCTCCCTGAAAGTATTAAGACAGGTGTATAAAAATGATTTTAGATTTTCTTTTTCATAGATGTTGACTTACAGGAACAAGAGCAAAATCTGCATTAGATGAGGGGCTCTAAACTTCTCTGTAAGTTGGTGTTCAATCATAATGCTGTTTAAGGTCATTGGTGACTTCTGTAAGCATCCATCCACCACAAAATAAAGGTGCTATAAATCTCCATATCTGTATTGTCTGTTTTTATTTATTTGTGAGACAGAATGTTGCCCTGTCGCCCAGGGTGGAGTGCAGTGGTATGATCTCAGCTCACTGCAACCTCTGCCTCTTGGGTTCAAGCAATTCTTGTGCCTCAGCCTCCCAAGTAGGTGGGACTACAGGCGTGTGCCACCGTAACCAGCTGATTTTTGGATTTTTAGAAGAGACAGAGTTTCCCCGTGTCGGCCAAGTGGGTCTCCATCTCCTAGCCTCAAGTGATCCACCTGCCTCGGCCTCCCAAAGTGCTGGGATTACAGGCACGAACCAGTGTGCCTGGCCTATCATCTGTTTTTAGATGGCCTATTTGAATTATGTCTGAACATGGTACACATGTAGCCTAATCAAATTTGTTTTTGTTTTCTTTTGTTTTGAGACGGGGTCTCACATTGCTCAGACTGGATTGCAGTGGCACCATCATAGCTCACTCCAGCCTTGACTTCCCTGGGCTCAGGTGATCCTACCACCTCAGTCTCCCAAGTAGCTAGGACTATAGGCATGCAGCATCATGAACAGCAAATTTTGTATTTTTGTAGAGATGGGGTCTCACTATGTTGGCCCAGGCTAACTTTGTTTCCCTAAATGTAGATATTAGAAAATGTGGGATTTGTTTTCATTGATTGTGAAAGTACAAGTCCTTCTCTATGTTGTTGCTGACTCCTGACAATGCTATAAAACTCCCAGTGTGTAAAGTAAGAATTTCACTAAGATACTTTGCTCCTGCATTTTCTTTTCTCTTAAAAGAAAGATCTACTGCTTCTAGGGTAGTATTGCTTTTACATCAGCCAGATAGATCATTCTATCCTGAGTTATTTGATTGTAGCTGACATCAAGGTAGCATAGGCTACTAGGCTACTGTTCAGATACAGTGAGTCACACATAAATGTTTTATACCACAGTTTTTTACATCATGCTTATACATGTGTAGCTGAATAAGGCAGTGATTTTCTTTCAACATATGGCCTAGGTGGGCTGTAGGCTCTTCCTGTTTGCCATACTGCATAGATCAGTTTAGGTTTATTCCCTTAATTGCTTTGTTTTGAGTTAGTACTGTAGCAAATGCTATCACACTTTACATTCCCAGATCACAGTAACACAGACCTACTTTCTCTAAGGATGAATTAATTTGCAGCATTGCAGCAAAAAATATTCCACTCTTATTTTTAATCTTGTTTCCAGTCATTCTTAGGTATTTCAGAGTTGTGTTCTTATTTAGTGCTTTGCCAATCAATTCTCCACCTTGGCTGACTGCAGTGGCTCATGCCTGTGATTTTAGCACTTTGAGAGGCTGAGGCAGGTGGATCTTTGTGAGGCTGAGGCAGGTAGATTACCTGAGGTCAGGAGTTCAAAACCAGCCTGGCCAACAAGGTGAAACCCTGTCTCTACTAAAAATACAAAAATTAGCTGGGGATGGTGGCACATGCCTGTAATCCCAGCTACTCTGGAGGCTGAGGCAGGAGAATCACTTGAACCTGGGAGGTGGAGGTTGCAGTGAACCAAGATTGCACCACTGCACTCTAGGCTGGTCAACAGAGTAAAACTCTGTCTCAAAAAAATAAATAAATAAATAAATAAATAAATTCTCCACATTCAGATCCAATATCATCAAACATAAGGTTTAAGCAAATAAGATTAAGTTATTTCTGAAGCAGTTTTACACTATAGCATGTGCCAACATCACTTATGAGTTTATATCTAACATCCAAACTATTAATATATAATTGATTCTTTAAAAAAAAAAAGAACTAAGATCATGGAGTGGCACTATCATGATTCACTGCAGCCTTGAACTCCTGGGCTCAAGTGATCCTCCTTGCCTTGGCCCCCCATATTCCTGAGATTACAGGCATGAGCCACTGCACCCAGGCTAGTTAACTATTTAAAATTCTAGAAAGAATCCAAAAATCTTCATCTGTTAATCATTTTACTGGCACTAAGTAATTATTAACAGTAATATTTAATGTGCTTTTTTCTTTAAGTTGCGCCCATTGGGGCCAATGCCAGAGTTGTGTGGCCAGAATGGGGGCCAGAGAGGTGGAACGAGCCAGGACAGAGGCAGCATCCTACCAGCTGTTCCACGTACTCCTCTCACCCCGCAGGCCACAGCAGCTGTGCCACCATTCAATGCTGAAAGTTATTTTTTCTCTTTTTTGAGACAGGGTCTTGCTCTGCAGCCCAGGCTGGAGTGCAGTAGCATGACCATGGCTCACTGCAGCTTCAGCCTCTCCAGTTGAAGTGATCCTCCCAGCTCAGCATCCCAAGTAGCTAGGACTATAGTGCACACCACCACTCCCAGCTATGTTTTTTGTTTGTTTGTTTTTGTTTTGTTTTGTTTTATTTTTTAGCAATGAGGTCCCACTGCATTGTCTAGTCTGGTCTTGAATTTCTGGGCTCAAGTGATCCTCCCACCCTGGCTTCCCAAACTACTGGAATTACAAGTGTGAGCCACCACACCTAGCCCTGAAAGATTTTTTAAACAGAATTTACAATAGCCTTCACAATAATGTTAGATATTTCACTTTAGACAGAATAATGGCCTTGCAAAAGAAAATTGTTTTGATTCCACAAATTGGATGAAGAAACTCTACTACTGAAATTAACAGATTTGCTATTTTAAGCATCTGATAACATTGACAAAACAACAACAACAGTAACAACAAAAAACAGCCACCATTTAAGGGTTTGCAAAGCCTTTCCTTCTGCTAATGGACTCAACATGTTAATAGCTATTGCTCCACTTTTCGTAAGTGCACAAATAAAGTTTCAATAAAACCAAGCAAGGCCTGGCGCAGTGATTCACACATATAATCCCAGCACTTTGGGAGGCTGAGGTGGGCAGAACACCTGAGGTCAGGAGTTCAAGACCAGCCTGGCCAACATGGTGAAACCTTGTCTCTACTAAAAATACAAAAATCAGCCAGGCGTGGTGGCATATGCCTGTAATCCCAAATACTCGGGAAGCTGAAGCAAGAGAATCGTTTGAACCTGGGAGGCAGAGGTTGCAGTGAGCCAAGATCACGCCATTGCACTCCAACCTGGGCAACAAGAGCAAAATTTCATCTCAAAAACAAACAAACAAAAAACAAGTAAAACTAATTGAAACATTTATCCCATCTAATCCAAAAGTGTGCTTCACAAAGTGATATGTAAATAGGCTTTCTACATTTTCATATTTAAAATTTTTGTCTCTGGGCACAGTCTTGTAAAATTAAGTATTCACTTTTAAAGTAGAAGCCAGCGTTTCTTCAATTGATTTGTTTCTTCTGGATTTTCAGTAGTCAGTGATATTACTATGGTTCCTATATTAGATGTAAATAGTGGCAAACATGCTGTTCAAATAACGCTTCCACCATTAATGTTCTTAAGAAATAAAAACACAGTAATTTTTCATTAAATATGTATGTTATGGGTTGAATTATGCCCCACCCCACCCCCACAAATATGTATATTAAAGGCCTAGCAACAGTACGGCAGAATGTGATCTTGTTTGGGAATAGGGTCATTTTAGGCTTAATTAGTTAAGATGAGGTAATACTGGAGTAGAGTGCCCCTGTTTTGATGGTGTCCTTATAAAAAGGAGGAAATTTGGACACAGACATGAATACAAGGGAAATGCCATGTGAAAATAATGGCAGAGAATTTTGCAAGACATGGAATGCCAAAGTTTGCCAGCAATTCACCGGAAGCTAGGGTAGAGGCATGGAACAGATTTTCTTTCACAGCCCTCAGTAGGAACCAATCCCACTGACACTTTGATTTTGAACTTCCAGCCTCAAAACTGTGAGACAATGGGTTAGTGTTCTTTAAGCCACCCACATTGTGGGTACTTTGTTACAGCAACCTTAACAGAATGATACAGTGTGCTTATATTATTTTTAAGTACATATTGTTAAAAGGGCTTATTATAAAATAAAAATGCATTACTACTCAACATTAAGCCATTTTAAATGTGAATTGTGCAATGAATGACAAAATATAGTAGTAAAAATTCCCAGCTGCGCACAGTAGCTCACACTGTAATCCCAGCACTTTGGGAGGCTGAGGCTGGCAGATTGCCCGAGGTAGGAAGTTCAAGACCGGCCTGACCAACATGGAGAAATCCTGTCTCTACTAAAAATACAAAATTAGCCAGGCATGGTGGTGCATGCCTGTAATCCCAGAGATGGGAGGCTGAGGGAGGAGAATCACTTGAACCTGGGAGATGGAGGTTGCAGTGAGCCGACATTGAGCCATTGCACTCCAGCCTGGGCAACAAGAGCAAAACTCTGTCTCAAAAAATTATTCCCAGACTTCTCTATACACTTTTACAGCAGGACTGTGCCACCTCTATTCCCTGCATGTATCTTATATACTTCTAACCAGCAATTTATTATATTTCTCACTTATCTCCAGGGACTGGCAGACTGGTGGATATGTGCATCTTGCAAGCTAAAACACATGCCAGGCACAGGTCATGGCACAACTGGCTGATAAACTAAGTGGGTGGAAGGAAGAGATGTGTTAATTATTTCACTCATTGCCACCTGAGACCAAATTCAGCTGACCCTCACCACTCACGTCCAAGTGAACTTTTTCGTATTCACGGATTCTTTGAATGGATATCTTCAAAATGGAACGTAAGTTATTCTATGTCTGGGAAGGGCTGGGGAAAGAGTGATAACCTGATCATATTTAAGATTTAACATGTGTTTAGCTGAAACCTCTGTTTGCTGCACTTATATCTCACATACTGCTAGAAGAGACCATGACAGCAGCTGGAAGGCTTACCAAAATCATCTCAAATTATTAAAATCATCTATTGCATTATAATGTTTTATTTAAAATGGTAATCATACTTTATTTAAAATGAAAAATCGGGCCGGGCACGGTGGCTCACGCCTGTAATCCCAGCACTTTGGGAGGCCGAGGCGGGCGGATCACGAGGTCAAGAGATCGAGACCATTCTTGCCATGATGAAACCCTGTCTCTACTAAAAATACAAAAAT
>NW_016107340.1:8325875-8356170 GCF_001604975.1 Cebus imitator | reverse complement strand
CAAGTTTCACTCTTGTTGCCCAGGCTGGAGTGCAATGGCACCACCTCAGCTCACTGCAACTTCTGCCTCCTGGGTTCAAGTGGTTCTCCTGCCTCAGCCTTCTGAGTAGCTCGAATTACAAGTGTGTGCCACCATGCCTTAAGATGGGGTTTTTCCATGTTGGTCAGGCTGGTCTTGAACTCCCGACCTCAGGTGATCTTGGTCCCCCCCACCGCCACCTGCCGACTTCTGCCTCCCAAAGTGTTGAGATTACAGGCATGAGCTACCACAGTCAGCCGTAGCTTTTTCTTTTCTTTTCTTCATGGCTTTCAAAGTTAACTTACAAATAACAAATATAAAAGATACTTAGGTCCCACCCCCAGAGATTCCAATTTAATATTCTGGAGTGTGGCCCAAGCAGTTTTTTTTTAATTGTGGTAAAATATACATGGCATACAATTTGTCATTTTAGCCTCTTTTAAGTGTGCAACACGGTGGCATTAAATACATTTACATTGTTGGCAACCATCACCAGCATCTATTTCCAGACATTTTTTCATCTTCCAAGCAGATAATTTTTAACAACTCCCTCTTTGAAACATATATGAAAAATGGTTCTCAGATATAATCATAAAATAAAATGAATCATAATAATGACCAGAAAAGAAACATAGTAAAAATGTTATTTTATTCAACTTTTATACAATCATGCCAGTAAAAAATAAAGAGAAAATATATACTAAAAAAGCACAATGACTTATTTAATGGCTTTTCTCTCTGCCTAACAATTTGAACTTTGACCCCTGGCTCAAGCAGTCCTCCTACCTCAGCCTCCCGAAGTGCTGGAATTACAGGTGTGAGTCACTGTGCCTAGCCTCATTTCTAATTTAGAATCTACTGTATAAACTCAGGAATAGGTAGTGCTACCGGGATTGGAGACAGGAATCAGGATCCAAAGGAGCTCAAATTATTCATAAATGTTGCAAATGTAATCTTGAAACCAACACAGGTAGCTGAGTCTATGTGTGTTGGAGGCAACTATATCATTGGAAGTTCTCTGAATTAGCTACCATTTAGAATAAAATGTTTATTTAAAAAGTAATAAAAATGTGACTGAACATAGCTGTATTTCAATAAATATTTATAAAATTAAGCAGTGGTCTAAATTTGTCCCATAGACTGTAATTTGCAGAACCTAGTCTCCGTAATAGGCAGTAAAGATATCTTCAAAACTATAAAACAATACCAGTTTTCTCACTAATTTGTTTTGAAAAATATAGTTTTTTCCATAAAAATTGCATTTAGGTTTTGAAAATATAGATTTTTTTAAATAAAACTTATATTTCTGTTAATATGTAGTAGGTTTCTAATTATCATTTTTAAACAAATTAATCAATAATTTTTTAAGTCTCAACTTTAATTTCTGATACAGTTATAATTGATAGATAAAAGCCACATAACCAAAAACTCTTTGAGAGCTTCACTAATTTTTAGGAGTGTAAATGGGATTTTGATACCAAAAAGTTTGAAAACTACTGGTTTATAGGCAGGAGACATGAGAAGCCACCAGTAAATGAGACAGTGGAGGAGTGCTCCATTGAGGAAGGAGGAAAACTGGAAGTGGGATATCCTGGAAACCAACTGAACAAATTGTTTCAAGGAGGAGAGTGTGAGACTAACTGTGTCAACTGATAATGGCATTATCAAAATGCTAATGGTAAGGATAGCCAGGCCCAGTGGCTCACACCTGTAATTTGAGCACTTTGGGAGGCCAAGGAGGGAGGATTGCTTAAGCCCAGTAGTTCAAGACCAGCCTGAGAAACATAGCAAGACCTCACCTCTGTTAAAAACTTTACAAAATTAGCTTGGTGTTGTGGCACACCCCTGTGGCCCCAGTACTTGGGAAGCTGAGGTGGGAGGATAGCTGGGACCCAGGAGGTCAAGGCTACAGTGAGCCATAATTGCCCCACTTCACTCCAGATATTGGTCTCAAAAAAAAATGCTAATGATAAGGAAACAATAGACAGGGAAGTGTTGAGCTTCAAGAGACAGAAGGACTAATCACTGGCTGTAGGACACTGAAGAAGAGGAAGACACCCAGGGCACTTGTCTTAGTCATTCAGGTAGTGGAGGCCTTTGCTGAGGGTGAGAAGACCTCATCTACTGGCAAAGAGGACTGACTAATCAGAATTTATGGACTCAAGGTCCCTAGGTTCATCCCACATGTCCCCATTCCAACTTACAGAATCTCATTCTTTCCCTGTCAATTTCTATACTTTGGCAGTAGGTACCCTACACTATCAGAAATAAAGCTGTGTTTCATGGCACACCTAGAAGCTCTTAGGTCATTTATACTGTGCTTGACCTGGGAATTTAAATTACTGACCTCATCATTTTCTTTCATTACTTTATCCAGTGGCATTAGTAGCAACCAATGAACATCATTATATTTTTCAGTTGTATAAAAATGTTTGGAACTATTATATACAGAGTTACTTACCTCCTTGCCTCTTGTAAGGGGCTGATTAGGAGTATGCAATGCAGATATTTTGCATATTTCTAAGAACAGTTCACAATATAAACTATTAGTGCTTTCTTTACTACTGGAAATGAGATCCTTCACATTTTTAGATCTAATCAGATTAAAGAGCCAGTTCTAGAAACCCCAAAACCAATTCAGAAAACTCATTTTAAAAATTCTGTTTCTCTAGAATCACTCTTGTTACCAAAATCTGTATTAGTTAAGGTTCTCTAGAGAATTACAACTAATAGGATACATAGAAAGATAGATATATGAGAGGATTTATTATGGGAATTGGTCATGTGATTATAGAGAACAAGAAGTAGCATGATACACTGTTTTGCAAGCTGAAGAACCAAGAAAGCTAATACTGTAACTCAGTCTGAATCTAAAAGCCTGAAGATCAGGAGAGCCAATGGTGTAGGTTCAAAGGCCTGAAAGTCAGGGAAGAGTGGTGTATGTGTACAAGGGTTGCTGGTGTGAGTCCTGACAATCTGGAACTCTGATATCCCAAGGCAGGGGATGATGGTTGTTTCGGCTATACAGAACAGTGAGAATTTGCCTTTTCTTTGCCTTTTTGTTCTATCTTGGCCCTCAAGGGATTGGATGGTGCCTGCCTACCTTGGCAAGGGTGGATTATCTCTACTAAATTTACTGAGCCAGATGCTAATCTCTTCTGGAAACACCTTCACAGACACACCTAGAAATGTTTTATCAGCTATCTGGGTGTCATTTAACCCAGTGAAGTTGAAATGTAAAATGAAACATTAAGGCATTGGTTGAAGAATTTGCTTTAAATTAGTGAAAAGTTCCCACTTCCGAAACAAGAGGTAGTAAATAATGGACAAAGGCAGCAGCGGGTTCAGTAGCAGGAAACTGAGGGCGTGTCGATCTGATGGTTTCTATTTTCACTTTGAAGCAGGAGTGAAGCATTTCTTGAAATGAGGAGGTGAAGTGTTTTGGAGGCTTAGAAAGGTAGAACAAGTGAAAGGCTGAAGAAATGAGGAGAGGGAGCTGACAAGGAAAATTAGAGGCTTTCCAGGTAATGTTGACTTTCCAGGTGGGGTTAGAAATTATGAATGTATTGTGGCCCCAATCTGTATGATTGATGGCTTTTCTCTAGCAAATATTTAACAGCCCAGGTATTAGTACAGAGAAGGTAGATAATAAACCTGCTAAACCAGGAGTAGGCAAACTTTTCCTGTAAAGAGCCAGATAGTACATTTTTTAGGATTTGCAGGCCATACTATTTTAATCACAGCTATTCAACTCTGCCTTTGTAGTATAAAATCAGCCATAGATAATATATAAACAAATGAGTATGGCTGTATTCCAGTAACACTTATGTTCACTAA
The DNA here is from genome assembly GCF_001604975.1 of Cebus imitator. NCBI lineage: Eukaryota > Metazoa > Chordata > Mammalia > Primates > Cebidae > Cebus > Cebus imitator. The sequence goes on along the minus strand of NW_016107340.1, from coordinate 8,352,315 downwards.
AATCTGAATTTAACACATTTCATTTCACAAAATATTACTCTTCCTTTGATTATTTTCAACTGTTTAAAAACATAAAAATAATTCTTAGATTGTGGGCCATACAAAAATAGGCAGCAGGTGGATTTGGTCTGTGGGGTCCCTAGTTTGTAAACCTCTGCCCTAAATTATGTGGCAAATTAGAGAAAGGTACATGCTCAGGACAGATCTACCTAAGCAGTCTGAGCAAAGCTTGGGTTTGTTTCCATTTGCCTCCTTTGCTGGGTGCTTTTGTGCGGTGCACAAACTGTTCTTATGCTTTCAGATTTGGGGGTTTGTCATGTGATATGACAATAGGAAACAGCATGGAAAGTAAGGATATTGGCATAATAAATGGCTGAAAAGACGGGTCACTGCACTGTCATCTGAATAGGGGTGGGAGGTAAGATGGAAAGATGCCGATAGACATCCAGTCGAAGGGATTGGGGCCACTAAGTATTTTTTTTGTTTTCTTTTTTGAGACGGAGTCTGGCTCTTGGCTCTTGTTTCCCAGGCTGGAGTGCAATAGCGAGATCTCGGCTCACTGCAACCTCTGCCTCCCAGGTTCAAACAATTCTCTTGCCTTAGCCTCTCCAGCAGCTGGGATTACAGGTGACTGCCACCACACCTGGCTAATTTTTGTTATTTTTAGTAGAAATGGGATTTCACCATGTTGGCCAGGCTGGTCTTAAGCTCCTGACCTCAGATGATCTGCCTGCCTCAGCCTCCCCTCAATCCCATTAAGTATTTATGAGCTCAAGGAAAGGATATAACAGGAATGATTGAGGGAAGAGCTGGAAGATTAAACTACCAGAGAGGTATGTTTGAATGTATGATCTAAAAGTGAAAGAGTTTACGTAATTTTTATGGCTCATCCAAGGGGTCAAAGTCTTTGATGAGAAAGACAAAATGGCCACGCTGTCAGTGTATCAACAGAGATTAGAGGTTGACACAGCTGCTGTCATGAACCATAAAGAAACAAAAAGAGTGAAGATGTAATGATCTGGAAATGGTTCAGGGACACAGGGAAAAGTAGTTACTCTAACACATGCCTGACACTCTCTTGTCCTCTCCCTTCCAAAAATTAGCTCCCAACTTTTGCTTCTATAGCCCAAGGATTTAGGTCCTTTAAGATCCTTTTCTTTCCTCCCAAGGAACTGGTCAGGAACTGGGAAGAAAACGTTAGTGAATAAATTTAGAGGTTAACAGATAAAAAATAGAAAAGCTGGGGATGTTTATAGGTAACAGGTTTTGCTTCACTGTATTTACATATTTCAACCGCCTACTAGAATCTCCCAGTTGAATGAATCAGAGGCTTCTTAAGCTCAATATGTGCAAAATAGAACTTAATTTCCTCCTTGACACACTCTGCCATGCTAGCAGGTAAACTTCTGCATGCTTTTGGGTAGCTCTCTCAGTAAAAGATATTATCCGTCCCCTCCTCTCAGCCAACTCTTTCCACAGGTTTCCTTAGTCTAGCCAACTATCTGCATATCCAGTGCTATCCCTCTGCTTCAGGCTTTCATCATCTCTCTCTTGGATTATTAGAACACCTTTTCAATAAACTCCCTAATAATCCTGCTTTATTTAAATTTTTATAAGTTGTTCATCATGGATTTTTTGTGCTGATTTTCTAAAATATTGCATTAAAATGTTATTTATTGGCCAGGTGCAGTGGCTTATGCCTGTAATCCCAGCACTTTGGGAGACCAAAGTGGGCGGATCACCTGAAGTCGGGAGTTCGAGACCAGCCGGACCAACATAGAGAAACGCCAACTCTACTAAAAATACAAAATTAATGGGGTGGGGTGGCGCATGCCTGTAATCCCAGCTACTCAGGAGGTTGAAGCAGGAGAACTGCTTGAACCCGGGTGGCAGAGGTTGTGATGAGCTGAGATCTCGCCATTGCACTCCAGCCTGTGTAACAAGAGCAAAACATCATCTCAAAAAAAAAAAAAAGTCATTTATCTTGATACCCAAATCTTTTGGTACCTCCTTAAGGTGTGTACAAAAAGTAAGTGCTGTCCTCACTTCCCTCTTGTTCTAGCTCTTCTCCTACCTCCGGTCTTGTCTCCCTCAATCTGCTTTCCATTTAGCCAGCCAGCCAGTCAACTAAAATACGTTAAGTGATCATGCCACATTCCTGCTTAAAATTCATCAAAGTATTCCTCTCAGGTTAATTCAATAAGACCTTACCAAGATCAATCTTGTTCTGGTCCCTGCTTTCTATTTCAGCCTTTATTCTGGATTTCCTCTTTTTCCTCTATTTGTCATTGCCATGGCTAACATTATGTACTGACACAGAATAAACACATAATGTTCTTAGAGCTTTATATGTATTATTTTATCCTATGTGACGAGGTGATATAGATACTATTATATTATTTCTATATTATTTTCTAGCCAAAGACACTGTGTGAGTCCATTTTGCTATAAAGGGTTACCTGAGGTTGTGAATTTATTTTAGAAAGAAGTTTATTTGGCTTACAATTCTACAGGCTACACAAGCATGGCGTCAACATCTGCACAGCTTCTAGTGAGGCCTCAGGAAGCTCACATCATGGCAGAAGCCTGAAGGGGAGCTGGCAGATTACATGGCAAGAGAGGGAGTAAGAGAGAGCGAGAGAGAGAGAGAGAGAGAGAGTAAAAGAGGGAAAGAGAGAGAGAGAGGTGTCATGCATGCTCTTTTAAACAACCAGCTCTCGTGTTCTCATGTTCTCTCATGTTCTCATAGAGAACTCCATCATGACCATGAGGGCAGCACCAAGACATTCATGAGGCATCCACTCCCATAACCCAAATGCTTCCCCCTAGGTCCACCTCCAATATTAGGGATCACATTTCAGGATGAGATTTGTAGTGAACACACATCCAAACCATGTCAGTCACTAAGCTATACAGTTTCACAGCTCCCTTCCCCTGGATCTTTTTTAGACTATTCTACATTTTCCCTTCTTGAAAACTCTTCAACCTCCTTCTGTGGTTACTTCCTGCAGTAGGATGATTAATGGCTCCCCTAAGGCATTCACATCGCAGTCCCTGGAACCTGTTACCTAATGTGGTAAAATGATTTTGCAGCTGTGATTAGATTCAGAATTTGAGATGGGAAGATTATTCTTGCATTATCTGAATGGGCCCAATGTAATTACAAAGGCCCTTACAAGAGTGAGGCAGGGAGATCAGAGAGAGAAGATATGATGATGGAAGCAGAGAGGGCAGAGTGATGTCATTGCTGGCAGCGGGCCATGAAGAATGTAGGCAGCCTCTGAAAGTCAGAAAAGGCAAAGAACGGACTATTGCATAGAGCATCCCGAGAGAATGCAGCCCTGCTGACACCTTGATCTTGGACTTTCAATGTCCAGAACTGCAAGCTAATACATCTCTGTTATTTTAAGCCATTAAATTTCTGGTAATTTGTTACAGCAGCAGTGGGAAACTAATACACTTCTGGAATACCTTTCCTGGTCCCCTCAAACTATGTTAGATGCTCTTCCCATATGTTCCCACAACTTCCTGTCCTTGCCTCTCACCCAGCACTTGCTGTGTTGCATTGCATTTCCTGGTTGTGAGCCCTTCTATACCTCTAGACAGCAAGTTCCTTAGACAGGGATCTCGTTCGTTTGTATCCTCAGAATTTTACTTAAAGATACACAGCTGAAGCTCAACAGGCATTTGTTGAGTGAATAAACGAATGTGATTTCTCAAAGAAAGAGGGTTCAGGTTATGTGTTTATACTAAAATTATGTTCACAATGATGACTATTAAGTTTTAAGTGCAACCAAATTTGCCTTCCTATTAAGAAAAAAATAAAAATATAAAGGGCACAGAGTGGGCTTTTTTTCTAAGTATCCCATGAACACTGAAGGGGGACACAGTTACCTTTATAATGATGAGAAACTTGCTTTCTTCAGAGAAACAAATGAAGCAATAAAACAAGAGAGGGTAAAGTGATTAAGAAATTCTGGGCTGGGCATGGTGGCTCACACCTGTAATCCAAGCACTTTAGTAGGCCTAGGCGGATTACCTGAGGCCAGGAGTTTGAGACCAGCCTGGCCAAAATAGTGACACCCTGTCTCTACTAAAAATACAAAAATTAGCTGGGTGTGGTGGTGCACGGCTGTAGTCCCAGTTATTCAGGAGGCTGAGTCATGAGAATCACCTGAGCTCAGGAGGTGGAGGCTGCAGTTTAATATAGGCTTATACATTTTTTACATAGTAAGACACATACTTAGAAATGACATATGTGCCAGCCACAAGAAGTTTTTATTCATGACAGTGGTGAATAGAGTGGGGCTGTGCTTGGCTTTCTACTGTTGAATATGACTCAAACACAAGTCAGGAACACTTGACACTTTATTCCAATTTTCCTTTTGTTGTAAGTCTTTATAATGCTCTATGTCTCCGTCTATTTGGCTGCTATAACAAAATATCATAAAACTGGGTAACTTATAAATGATATTTCTCGTGGTTCTGGAGGCTGGGAAGTACAAGCTCAAGGCACTGGCAGATTTGATGTCTGGTGAGGGCCTGCTTCCAGTTCACAGAATGACGCCTTCTCACTGTGCACACATGATGGAAGGGCAAGAAAACTTTTGGGGGCCTCTTTTATAGGGGAACTAATCCCATCATGAGGGTTCTGTTCTCACATCACCATGTGGCCTTATTTCTTAACATTATCACATAATTTCTGAATTAGGTTTCAACATATGATTTTTAGGGGCACACATTCAGACCACAGCACCTAATTTCACAGTGCAATTTCAGTATGCTGATTCTCAAAGGGAGAAGTCATTACAGAATCACCTGTTTCTCTCCCAGCCGGTACCACACCAACTGTTTAACATTCTGGCATGGTTGACTGGGTGACTTGCTCAGGGTATCATAAGGCTTAATCCAAGGTATTAGCCAGACTGAGTTTTTATGTGGTGGCTCTGGGGAAAAAAAATCTGCTTCCAAATTCAGTGGTACAGTTGGCACAATTCAGTCCCTTGTGGTTGTGGGACTGAGGTCCCTTTTCCTTGCTGGCTATCAGCTAGGAATTGTTGTCATCAACTAGAGGCTGCTTCTAGGTCCTATTCCTATGGCCACAATTGTTGATTTACAACACAGATGCTATGCCTAAAAACTTAACAATAAATATTATAAAATATCCAGGCAAGATTAAAATTTCCCTGATTGTCTCAGAAATGTTTTTACAGTTTGTTAAAATGAGGATCCCATTAGGATTCAAATACTGCCTTTGGTTGAATTATGTCTTAAATCTTTTAAAATATAAAACGTTTATCCAGTTCTTTTTTCTTGCAATGTATTTGTTTAAGAAACAATTTCTTTACAGAATTTTCTTTATTTTAGATCTTCCTGATTGCATTCCAATGGTGTTATTTAACATGCTCCTCTGTCTACGGTATTGTTTATGAAACTGGTAAATAGGTATAGAGGTTTGATTCAATTCAGGTTCAATTTTTTTTTTTAAGTAGGAATATGTCATGAGAAGTATTGCATTTGTACTATTGCATCAAATCAAGAGACACGTAAACTTGGTTCTCTTTCTGTGATATCAACAATTAATCATCACTGCTTGAACCCAAGGTTTCATTAGGGGTTGCAGACTGGTGATATTTTAATTTTACCAAATCTTTTTCATTTGTTAACTACAATATTTCCATATAGAAAAACTTTCTCTAATCAACTATTCCCTTAGGTTACCCTGAGGTGCAGTTCTTCCAGGAAAGGCAAGGTAAACACTTGATTCATTCTTTTTGTTGTTTCCTTTTTTGGAATAACGTATTGGTTTCCCAGCATTCTCCAAAGGGAACAATAAGTTTTGTTGGTCATTTCTGTAGCTGTTGTTGTTGTTAATATCATTATGAACTCTGGATTATTGCAAATTTGATGTGTTCCAATTTATTGCAGGTATTGAAAATTGCTCTATCTTTGGCCACTGGGAACATCTTTTATTGGCTCCTGTGTTCCTTTGTTGTGACCCTATTAGTCTTGGATAGATTCCTTGCTTTCCAGTATGACCAACACATTTTGCTCTAGTCTTCCAATTAGCCTTTTCTCTGTTAGATGTTTCTTTGCTATTTTAAGTGGGAAATGCTATTTTGAGTAGAGACCACAATCTCAACACTGGGTGAATTTATTGTTATTGCTTGATAAATATTTCCAAGATATTCCCATGAATATAGTTAGAAAAAACTTAAAAAAAAAATAAATAAAACATCATGCCTGTAATCTTAGCACTTTGGGAGGCCGAGGCGGAGGATTGCTTGAGCCCAGGAGTTCCCTATCAGCCTAGGTAACATGGTAAGACCCCGTCTCTATGAAAAAAGTTTTAGAAATTAGCGGGGTGTGGTAGTGCACTGTCATTCCAGTTACTTGGAAGGCTGAGCTGGGAGGATCACTTGAGCCCAGAAGGTTGAGGCCACAGTGAGCTGTGATTGCACCACTGTGCTACTGTACAGCCTGGGTGACATGGCAAGACCGGTCTTAAGAGGAAAAAAAAGAGAAAATATATTATAAATTCATACTATTCATAATGTTATTTCTAACTATAAATTAGGATGACTGTATTTATTTAATTTTTATATGGTATCTCTTTTTTTCTAACCCTGAAAATCTTGGTTCTTGATGAGACTGAAATAAGTGTGTGAACACTCTTTCTCTATATATACATATATATATATAATTTCAGAGATATCATACTGGTATTACTAGTGATTTGATCATAAAACACAGTTGAAGATTTTTTTTGTAGTTACTTTTGTATTTAGGCTATTTCCCACTAGGAATGTATAGATAAATTCCTATATTTTAAAAGAACTTAAACTAATTCTTTTCTGTGTGGTTAATTTTCCATATATCTACCTTATTTATTCCATTTTGTTTTTAATTAAAATTTTATTTTGGTTTATTTTACTTTATAATGATGTAGAAGTCTGTTCTTGCATTGCTAGAAAGAATTACCTGACACTGAGTAATTTACAAAGAAAAAAGGTTTAATTGGCTCATGGTTATGCAGGCTTTACAGGAAGCATGGCTAGGGAGGCCTTTAGGAAACTTTCAATCATGGCAGAAGGCAAAAAAAAAGGAGGCACGTCTCACATGATCAGAGAAGGAGAAAAAGAGCAAAGGGGTGGGGATGCTACATACTTTTAAACAACCAGATCTTGTGAGAACTCACTTACTATCAAGAGATCAGCAAGGGGGAAATCTGCCCCTATGATCCAATTCCCTGTCACCAGGCCCCTCCTCCAATACTGGGGATTGCAATTCATTATGAGATTTCGGCAGGGACACAAATCCAAACTGTATTAAATGATATAAATCATGTACATGCTTCCAAAGCTGATACTATCAAACGAGGTACATTCAGAAAAGTTTAGCTTATATTTTTACCCATTCTGTCCTCTTTGTCCCCCATAGGTTATTGTTTATCCTTCATTTAAAAATAATATATGCAAATAGATTTCTCTATATTATTTTCCATTCCTTTCTTAGATAAAAGATGCTTTTTTTTTCTCTAAACATGCTTGTTTTTTAATGTTTACCTAGTAAACCCTAGTGATTATACCACACTCATATGTAGATATTTATTTTATGGCTGTATATTATGCAAAATCACAGTTTATTCAACCAATCTTTTTATGGTAGGCATATGCATTGTTCCTAGTCTTTTGCTATGTCAAAGAGTGCTGCCATTAACAGCCCTGTGTACACAACTTTTTGTGTTTGTGCTGGATATTGCCAAATTCTGCTCTATAGGGATTATATCATTTTGCATTCTTAGCAGAAATGTTTGAGGGTATTTCCCCACAGCCTTTTCAACAGAGCATGTTCTCAAACTTTTGGATTTGTGCCTAATATGCAAAAAATTTACAACATTATAACATCAATTTGCATCTTATTATGGCATCTCTTTACATGATAAAGGACAATTTGACTTTCTTTTTCTGTGAATTATCTGTTTATATTTCTTGTCTATTTTTCAAAAGGATTTTTAGCTCTTTTAGAAGCTCTTTATTAGCTATTTACATATTAATTATTTGTTATATAAGTTCCAAGTATATGAGAGGAACACATTCAACTTTTCATTTCTTCTAGCTATCCAGTTATTTCAACATCAAGGATTAAGAAATGGAATATGGTGGTTTTTATGCAACTGAAATAAGACCAGTGTAGTTGGAATAGGGCAGTTGGAGAGTCATGTGAAATAAAGCTAGTAAAAAGGTAGGGACCAGATCATATAAAGTCTTATGGTCTACCCTGAAAATTTTGGTTTTTATCTTAATGGCAGTAGACAGCCACTAAAGAGTTTCCAGCTAGGTAGTATGTGTCAGGGGATGTTTAAGCAAACCTCCCTTAGCTGGAGATGGTAGGTTTATTTGCTCAAATAGGAGGCAAGACACTGATGACCTGGTAGCCAAGTCACAAGGGGGAGAAGTAATGACTTAAGTCCCAGGGTTATGTATCTTCAGTATTAAAGATACTAAAGCCGCAATAGCTTTAGTATTAGAAGACATGTATTGACTTTTCTCATTCTAATATGTTTCCCGTAAGTATTGCTACTTAAGGTTAAAATTTTAACTTCACCTCATCTGAACTGCGGTAGCTGCCTGTATGTACGGTACCTGTAATGTGTGAAGCTACACCATTCTGTGAGAAGCAACACAACCTATAGCAAATTTAGAAACTTCTTTTGCAGCTGTCTGGAACAAACTGGATAGGTGCCATATCACATGGGCTGTATAGGGACACTAGCCATGGACTCGGCACACTTTTGCTCTACCCATCAATTGCAGTAATTTGTAATTGCCCACTTGTCAGCACTCCTTTAAATAATGCTAGTGCATAGTGAGTTCAGCTGGAGAGCCACGGTATCCTACTCTTCACAGATTTAGCAAATATATCTAGCTTTTCTTTTCAAGGTACATTGGATACGTTATTAGATTGCTCCTCTAACAACGAGGAAAGACTAGAAGTTAACAAGTGGGTTGGGAAATTGTCAATTTAATTAACCTAATTAACTTTACGGTTAGTGCCTCTGTGAAGATAATGACTTATAGGACTATAAAAACTCTAATTATTAGTGCCATCTAATTGGCAAAGGGAAAGGGGTGTGAATAATGTGAATAAGAGGAAATATGTAGTGTTGGATTAAAATTTTGAGATTAAAAATTTTTTTAAATCAGGAGTATAACTTGGATCCCTTGGACTGAGATGAACTGGGACCTCCTTCAGTTTGTAGATAATGTTAAATTAAAATGGAACAATCTAGTACTAGGTGACAAGCTAACACAAGATAGAGAAGCGATAGAGTTTAATTTTTATTTATTTTTTTGAGACAGAGTCTCAGTCTGTTGCCCAGGCTGGAGTACAGTGGTGCAATCTCAGCCCACTGCAGTCTCTGTCTCCTGAGCTCAAGTGATTCTCGTGCCTCAGCCTCCTGAGTGGCTGAGACTATAGGTGTGTGCTACCACTGGGCGTGGTGATTTTTGTATTTTTAGTAGAGATGAGGTTTCCCCATGTTGGCTAGGCTGGTCTCAAACTCCTGATCTCAAGTGATCCACCTGCCATGGTCTCCCTAAGTGCTAGGATTAAAGGAGTGAGCCACTGCGCCTAGCCTAGAGTTTAATTTCAAACAAACTCAACAAAGCAAAAATAAAATAAAATAAATCCACAGCTGATCGATCTGTTTCTTGAAGTTTTGAACACACAAAACACTTTCTTATAACAAATAGGTCTGACAAGAATAAGGTCTTATTCTAGTAAGAATAATATAAAGGCCTGATTTTTCCTAAAAAATTCTCCTAAAACAGAGAGACAAATGTGCTATATAAAAAGCTGACTTGGGCCACTTTGTGGTGAAAGGATTAGAGAAAAGCAAGAGTGATACCCGTCTTCCAGGTAATAGATAATGGTGGAAAATAGATGAATTTGAACGATCTGCAGGAATTATAAACATAGGGGCTGGGCGCAGTCCCTCATGGGAGTCCTAGGCAGGTGGATCACCTGCAGTCAGGAGTTCAAGACCAGCTTGGCCAATATGGTGAAACCCCATATCTACTAAAAATACAAAAATTAGCCAGGCATGGTGGCACATACCTATAATCCCAGCTACTCAGGAGGCTGAGCCAGGAGAATTCGTTGAATCCTCAAGGAATTCTTGAGTGAGCTGCAGTGAGCCAAGATCACATCATTGCACTCTAGCCTGGGCAACAGAGCATGACTCTGTCTCAAAACAACCCCCCACCCCCCCCCAAAAAAAACCCCATAGGAATTGGCGATTCATTGGTCACGGGTGAGAAAGAGTCAAAGATAAGTGTCAGTTGAGGCTAGGGTTTCCACAAAGCCCTTATGTAGACATAAATGGAAAACTTGCAGGCTTTGCAGTACTAGCGTGAATAAGCGGAACTTGTCTTAGTGTTGGCACAATAAGGAAGTGTCTGCTGGCCAGGCGCGGTGGCTCATGCCTGTAATCCCAGCACTTTGGGATGCCGAGGCAGGTGGATCATGAGATCAGGAGTTCAAGACCAGACTGGACAACATGGTGAAACCCCGTCTCTATTAAAAAATAAAAAAATAGCTGGGTGTGGTGGCCGGTTCCTGTAATCCCAGCTACTCGGGAGGGTGAGGCAGGAAACTCACTTGAACCTGGGAGGCAGAGGTTACAGTGAGTTGAGATCATGCCATTGCACTCCAGCCTGGGAAACAAGAGCAAAACTCTGTCTCAAACAAACAAAAAAAAGCAATGTGTTTATTCTTCCAATTTAGAGAATATTTTATTTGATGTGATCCTTATGCCCATGGTACATTAGATACATCTTCATGAGATACAAGGGGACTAATAAGGTAATGAGTTTACCTAGACGCCTACTTATCTCACTTTTACTCTTTACGCAGCTGATTTACTGCTTTAATCAAAGCAAAAGTGGGCCACATGGTGGCTCACACCTGCAATCCTAGCACTTTGGGAGGATGAGGCGGGCAGATCACTTGAGCACAGGAGTTCAAGACCAGGCTGGGCAACACAGGGAGCTCTCATCTCTACCAAAATATAAAAATTAGCCATTTGTGTGGTGTGTGTGCCTGTAGTCCGAGCTACTCAGGAGGCTGAGGTCGGAAGATCACCTGAGCCTGGGAAGTTGAGGCTGCGTTGAGCTGTGATCTTGCCACTGCACTTCAGCCTGAGTGACAGAGTGAGACCCCCCATCTCAAATTTAAAAAAATCAAAGCAAAGTAACTGAACTGAGTCCAAGTTGTCATTTGCATCATTATGTCTGTAATCCCATCGCACCTCCAAACTTAAATCAGTGAGTTTCTGGCCTGAGCAACTGACTATGTAGTTGGTGTTGCTGTTGCATGGACCACTAGGACTTTTGTTCTTGTTGTTGTCACTGTTGTTGTTGTAGTTATGAGGAAGGTAAAGAAAATTAGGACAGTTTTGGACATCTGGATGTTTGAGGTCACTTTGATACTCCAAACGGAAATAGTAACTTGGCAGTTGCATATATGGGTCAAGATCCTAGAAGCGAGTTATAGACTAAAGATAATGATTTGAGAGTCCTTGGCTAAACAGATGGAAACTGAAATTATGAACATGGATGAGATCACCTAGGGAAATAGTACAGTTGGAAGAGAATACAGACAAAAACTGAACCTGAGAAAAACACACATTTAATAGTTAAGGACACTGAGTAGGCTGAGAAGACAGATGTATATACCAGAATAGGTAAGAGAAGCTTGGTTTCTGAATACCAAGAAGATTATTTTAAGGAGAGTGTGGTCAACAGCATCAAATGCTGAGAGTCATGTAAACGAAAAACTGAAGCCAGGCATGGTGGCATGTGCCTGTAGTCTCAGCAACCTGGGAGGCTGTGGCAGAAGGATTGTGTGAGCCCAGGGGTTTGAGACCAACCTGGGCAACATAGCAAGACCTCATCTCAAAAATAAAAATTTAAAATAAAAAGTGTCTACTGCATTTAGCAACCAGAGGTTATTGATGGCATTAGTGAAAGCTGTTTTTGTAGAGTGGTGGTGGCTAAACCCAGGTATTAATAGTTTTTGGAGAGCTTAGGAAGTGAGGAGAGGGCATCAAGTACTGACAACCAATGAGAAATTTAACCTTGAAGGGATGGGAAAGATTAACAGGAACATTTTAGGAAGCCAGGAAAGAGAGATCCAAGTAATAATAGCATGCATGTTAACTGTTAATTTAATTCCACATGAATTTGATCACATGAAGGGCACAGAGCAAAGAACTGAGAACTGAGAGATAAGATGCAATCCCTTCCCTCAAAGTGCTCACAGTTTAGTAGGAGAGCGACAGAGGGATGGATAAATAATTATTGCATGGAAAGTACAATAATAAATGTATTAGACTTGATAGTAGCATAGGTGGGAGTGAAGAGCATATATATTAAAAATGAGAACAGAGAAGATGTAGAGGTGCCTTTTGTAAAAGGCAAAAGATTTATACACTCTGAAGAGAAACCAGAGTATTGACTTTTGAACTGAGTTATGAATTCATATGTGTTTGCTAGGATGACTATCAGAAAGATACTCCAGGAAGAAGGAAAAGCATAGTTTATTGGAAAACTACATGTAATCTTTGAAGAGATGGGTTCTTGGAATCACATTGCCTAGATTTAAATCCTCCCTCTATCATTAGCAGCTTTGTGTCCTTGGGTAATTACCACAGCTTTGAAAAGCCACAATTTCCTCATCTATAAAATGAAGGCTAATAATTCCTACCTCAGGATTTTAGGGAGCCTTAAAAGCTGTGAAAACTGAATTCAGTAGTGGGCATGCAGCAAACCATCAATACACATTAACTCTTGTTATTATTAATTTAAAATGCAAAAAGAGAGGCAGGGTATGAAGCTGAAGAAGGTAATCAGGAGTCACATCATGGTAGATTTGTCAGGAAAGTTAGCACTGTTCCCAGCATTAATTAAAACAAACGAGAACAATTATTAGGAAACGGTTCAACTGAAGTCAGGCTTAGGTCTACTAAAAATAGTTTTCAGGAAGCATCTTAATTATAATCACTTGTTGATGAAGCCTAAGGCAACAAGTATGTACAAGTACCTTAAAGTCTACTAATTAGGAGGCTAAGATTGCTAACCTCTAATTGTGCAATTTGCAAAATTTTTTACATTACATTTTGTAATGCGATGTATTATTTTCCATTAATACTGGTGGTGAACTTCATTTTTCTAATATTTTTTCTTTATACATTTCATATTTTTAAAAATCAGTTGGTAATATGGTAATACTTTGATTTCATCACAAAAATGATTTCAACCCTACCACTCAAAACAACAAAAAGCACTGACGACGCTGGGCAAGACGACTCATGCCTGTAATCCCAGCACTTTGTGAGGCCAAGGCAGGAGGATGGCTGGAGCCAAGGTTGAGACCAACCTGGGCAATACAAGGAGACCCCATCTTTACAAAAAATTTTAAAAAACTAGCAGTGCATGGTGGTGTGTGCATGTAGTTCCAGGAACTTGGCAGGCTGAGGTGGGAAGACTGCTTGGACCCAGAAGATTGAGGCTGTGTGAGCTATGATCATGCCACTACACTCCAGTCTGGGCGACAGAGTGAGACCTTGTCTCAACATAAATAAATTAAAGAAACAAACAAACAAACAAACCTTGATCACATAGTGTAGCTAACCTTCAGAATGTTGGCAAGGGCATTTTAAGGGTAGAATCAGACTCCAGAAAAAGCTGCAGATGGATCTAAGGAAATTGGCATGGGACCTGTGACCCCTATCCCTTTGACATAGTTTGAATTGATAAAGGTTTCCCTAGTCCAAAAAGTAAGCAATTTTTGTTTTAAATTTTTATTTTGAGAAAGTAGTTTTCTCTGTAGTTCAACTTCTCACTTACGTGAACAATATTGCTTCCATAAAAAGAATTTTTGGTTTGAAAAGATAATTTGGGATCACTACTGTTTGGAGTATTTACTATTTTTGAAGGTAAAAAGTTCATGTGGATATCTTCACTTAGGAATGAAATTTTAGCCTTTAGACGGCATAAACTCTGATTTTGTTGATACTAGTTATGTTAATGCTGATTTTGATATTTCGTATGGACTGGTTTATGTTACATCCTATGTGTGTGCCTCAATTTCCCTAACATGGTCTGAGCCTGTAGATTACTCCTCACTTTATCTATAGTTGGGTTAATTCTTTAAGATGTTTAATGCTCTCCGAGTTCATTTCTTGTGGTTGACTATACAGGTATAGATCGACTTACGACCTATGCAACTTACGACCATTCGACTTTATGACCACAATCGCTAGCCACGACTGCTCCGCGTCTGGCAGCGCAAACGTTGCCCAGCTGGGCGTATGACAGTGCGGACCAGCTTCCGGCAGCACTACCATCTCCGCTTGCACCATTTCAACTGTACATATAGCCTACTCAACTTATGACCAAATCGTATTACGACCAGTCTGCCGGTCCCAATCGTGGTCGTAAGTTGAGCACTAGCTGTACTTTCCAGGGTAGGAGATCTTGAACTTCTGCTACTACTTAGCTCTTATCTTTAGGCTTGCGGATGCTTAATAAGAACACTGAGACAATCTAAGAGTACAGGGCAATTTTTTTTTTTTTAATTAAAAAACATTTTTTCAGAGACAGGGTTTCGCTCTGTTGCCCAGGTTGGGGTACAGTGGTGGGATGGTAGCTCCCTGCAGCTGCCAACTCCTGGGCTGAAGCAATTCTCCCAGATTCTCCCACCTCCGCTTCTTGGGTAGCTAGGACCACAGGTGCACCACCGGCCCAGCTAACTATACGTTTCTTGTAGAGAAGGGTGGGGGGGGGGGGGCGTCTCACTATGTTGCCCAGGCTGGTCTCGAACTCCTCACCTCAATGGATTATCCTGCCTTAGTCTCCTACAGTGCTGAGTTTACAGTTCCGAGCCACCATACCCGCCAACACAAACTTCAAGTGGCAAGTATGGATTTCAAGGTGACCTCCTCCCACCCCGCCCACAGTAACATCTGTGACCAAATACACAGATGGGTCACAGATTTTTTATGACCGAATAAAAAATTTCATCAAATAATATTTATTCCACTATCTGAGATGTGCCTGGTATCTCTATTTCTTTCTTTTTTTGGAGACAGAGTCTCGTTCTGTCTCCAGCCTGGAATGCAGTGTCACGATCCCGGCTCACTGCAACCTCCGCATCCCAGGTTCAAGGGATTCTCCTGCAACAGCCTTCTGAGTAGCTGGGATTACAGGCACTAGCTACAACACCCAGCAAATTTTGTATTTTTAGTAGAGACAGTGTTTCGCCATATTATTCAGGCTGGTCTTGAACTCCTGACGTCAGGTGATCCGCCCACCTTGGTTGGCCTCCCAAAGTGTTGGGATTACAGGCGTGAGCCACTGCGCCCGGCCATCTAACTGTACTTCATAGAAAACAAACCACAACACGCACCTGTACTCCTTCCAGGTAGAAACCAACTAAATTAGTTTCACGAATCACTAAACGGGTCGCTAAAGCCTACTGAAAACGCTCTTCGCGGCTGCTCCAAGGGTACAGCCCATCCGAAATGCGGGGCTTACAGCTGCGAAGGCCGAGGCCGGAGGCTAAGTCAAAGAGCAGTACTCGCGCTTGGGCCCGGGAAAATGGAGCGTTAGCTTACAGGGAAGCAGCGCCTCACCCACCTACAGCCCCGACTCGGTGGATGATGCAGGACTCAGCCCATTTCCCTGCCCTCCAGCTTTCACAAAGTCAGCCCCGCCCCCTTATCTTTCCCCAGAGAGTTTAGTTTCGCCTCCGCTAAGTGGGCAGAGCGCCGAACGATCGATGCTTTCCTCCCCGCCCCGAGATCCGCCATTTTTGAGGGCGGGGGAGGAGAAACGAGCCGGAGCAGCTGAGGCTCAACGGGATGCTGACTGAGTTTTGCCTCTCGTCCCAGCCCTGTGGGGCCGAGGCGGAAGAACCTATCAAAGCCCTTCCTCCCGCCGCCTCTCCGGAATGAGGTGTCAGCACCCGTGCGGGACAGCCCCCTTCCTCCTGCGAGAGTGAGTGGCGACCTGCAGCTCCCCTGCCGGGCGCCCGCGCGCGCCCCCGCGCGTCCCTTCGCTGTCAGTTACCCCGCGCGCCTCCCCCCCTCTCCCGCCAGCTCTGCGCTCGGCGCAGACTCGTTTGTTTGTTTCTGCAGGAACCCAAGAGGAGGCCGAAACCGAGACCATGCCTGGGAAGCTGAAGGTGAAAATCGTGGCCGGGCGCCATTTGCCAGTGATGGACCGTGCTAGTGACCTGACTGATGCATTCGTGGAGGTTGGTGCTGGGTCCTGCCCCTCAAAACACAGGGAGCGCCAAGCCCTCTGAAGGATCTACCCACCTCGCCCCCAGCCCCTCAGCCCGTTCCCTTCTCGACTGCCCTTCCGTTGGCCGTGGTTGCCCAGCTCTCCCACGAGGGATGACCGCGGAGACCTCAGCGCGTGCGATGGATGCACGGCTCATAGGCGTCCGCGGCACATCCCGTTGCGCGGGGAGGCTCGTACTGTTCTGCATGCCGGGGTAACCCTGATGTCAGGACTCATTAACAGGCCACCTGCCACTCAGGAGATCCCAAGGCGTGGCCGCGCAGCCACACGCAGCCCCCACCCCCCCACACACACACACTGACTCCGGGTTGACTCTGATGTCAGGACTTACAGGCCACCTGGCGCTCAGGAGATCCCAAGGTGTGGCCCCGCAGCCACCAAAACATGCACACACGCACACACACCCCTTGGGATGGGTGGCCAGATTGGTGGACATCACGTTTAAGAACGTGCATGAAGCCCTTTATGGGCGCTTGGGGTCCCATAGTGCGAGGAAATCCACTCTCATGCCTGACATTTTGTGAATCTGCCTTGCAAGTTCTAAAACACAACTGTAACACTTCTGCTCTTGTATGGACTGGTAGGTCTGATGAGGTGTGTCAGGGTAATTTAGGCCTTGAGGTAGGAAGTCAGTTAATTGTCATGGACTTAAATTGCAAAATTGCTTTTTAAGTCTAATGATTAGTTTAAAAGTCATGCAAATTAGTAAAGGCCTAGGGCCTGGAAGGTAATAACCCAGAGTCTGAAAGAAGCCAAGTAAAGATTGTAGTAAAAATTGGCGTGATGAGCCAGACCATTTGAGCAGTAATCATTTGGGCTATTAGTGCCTAGAGTTGATGGATAGATACATCATAATATATAGCCCGATTTCATCTCAATATTCCTCATGTTTACTAAATGTTTTCTAACTTAATAATTGCAGTTCACTGCCCCCTCCCCCCCCCATGGTGATTCTTAATTCATTTGAGAAAGTTCTTGAGTGCTCTTGTGTCAGATATTAGGTAATAGGAATCCACAAAGAACCAAAGCATAGTATTTGCTTTCAGGTAGTTCAGACATCGACCCACACAGCCTATTTAATAACTAATAGCTAACGTGTTGAATCTAATAATTGCCAGATCTATGCTAAGTACTTTTAAATTCTTAGTTATCACAACAGTCCTGCTACAGGAGTATTGTTACTGTCCCATGTTGCAGTTGAGGTAACCGAGGCCCAGGAAAGGCAGATAATTTGCTTAAGGTTACATAGCTTGCAAACCTCCATAGCCTGACAGTCTGTTCTGTTAACCACTCTGCTAATATAGCCTCACCAAACAAAGTGATGAATGTTGTATTAGAATATGGAAACAGTTCTGTCCCTGAAGGTTGAGAAAGGTTCCCTGTAGAAGTGACATTTGAAGGGCACCCAGGATTTTACCAGGCAAAGGGAACACCAAAGGCAAAGGCATAGAATGTGATATATAGTATGTTCAGGAAACTGTCTTAGTTTGGAATGGGTCTGGAGTAAAGGTAGGGGATATGTGGGTAGTGGAGCTTGTTAGGGATGAGGCTGGAAAACCCTATTTTCTATGAAACCTCTTTTTCTGTAATATTTATAAGGAGGGACAAGGAAGCCTTTTTTTTCTTTCTTTTTTAAGGAGACAAGTTTTGCTCTGTTGAGCAGGCTGGAATGCAGCTCATTGTAGCCTCCCACTCCTGGCCTCTCAAGCCATCCTCCTGTTTCTACTTTGGCATCCCAAAATGCTGCAGTTATGGCTTGAGCCACCACGCCTGTTCAGGTCAGGGGAGTTTTTTTTGTGCAGAAATAAAATAAGATCATATTTGTATTAGTTTGTTTCTTTATAGAATGGCCTGAATGAGAATGCTATTGATGGACTAGACAGATGGGCAGTGAGGCAGGGAGATCAGTTAAGAAGGTGGTAAAATTATCCAGGTAATAAATATGTGGGAATGGTAAAAGGAATGGATTTGAACAGAAAGATTTGTGGGACATTTCTTAGGTTAAAATTGTCAGGCCTTGATAACTAGGCGGATTTTGCTGGTGAGGAAGGGGGCTGATTCACAGGTTACTTATTATTTCCTTCGTTGAACAAATTGAGTGTCTGCTGTTTGCCAGGCCCTGGGCTAGTCACTGGTCTAGCTGATATATATACATGTATACATGGTGAATAAGACAGACTTGGTTCCTGCTGTTTTTTTTTTTTTTTTCTTTTGAGATGGAGTCTTGCTCTGCTGCCCAGATTGGAGTGCTGTGGTGTGATCTCAGCTCACTGTAACCTCCACTTCCTGGGTTTAAGCAATTCTCCTGTCTCGGCCTGCTGTGTAGCTGGGATTACAGGCGTTTAATTTTTGTACCTTTAGTAGAGATGGGGTTTCACTGTGTTGGCCAGGTTGGTCGTGAACTCCTGACTTTGTGATCTGTCTGCTTTGGCCTCCCAAAGTACTGGGATTACAAGCGTGAGCCACCACAACTCTCCGCTTCTTACTTTTAATGCAGCTTATATTTTAGTGGGAGAGATAGATGTTTAAAAGGTAAATAAATGATTAAATATATAGTTACAAATTGGGATGTGTGCCATGAAAGAGAATAGAAAGAGAACAATAAGGAACACCTACTTTAGGTTGAGTAATCAGGGGAAGTCCTTGAGAAAGTGTGCATCAAACCCAAGATCTGCTGGATGAGAAAGCGCCTGCTGCTGAGGGAGTATATTTGTGTGTGTAGGGGAGTGGGTGAATAGAAGATAACCTGGAGATTTCATGTGGGGATTTGGCGTGTTTTAGGAAGTGAAGGATGATGCATGTGGCTGGCATGTAGTCAGTGAAGGGACGAGTACTATAAGATAAAGTTGGAGAGTTAATCAAAGAGCCAGTCTTGCAAGGACAAAGGCCATGATTGAGAGTTTGAATTTTACCCTAAATTCATTGAGAAGCAGTTATTAAGATGAGCACTATTTTTATACGGAAAATGGATTGAAGGGGAAGAGTAGAAATTAGGCAGTTATCGAGATTCTGTAATAGCTCAAATAACAGGCGTTATGGGATAAGGTAATGGTTTTGGTAATACAGACAAGTGGATGAATTGCAGGTATATTTTGAAGATGGACTAAAAGATGACTCCTAGCTTTCCGAAGTATTTGGTTTTCTGACATTCCATTGGGATGATAAAGATTGAGGAGGATCATTTTCCATTTCAGCATGTTAGGTTTGAGATATCTATAGGGCCTTTAATTGGAGCTCTCAAGGAAGTGATTTGATTTATGACTATGGTATTCAAAGAAAAGTCTGAGTTAAAAATGAGCGCACTAGCCAGTGTTTCTCAACTATGAGACCCAGTACTCCCTTTAGATACCCGGTATTTTGAAATCTACCTTTTCTATCCTGGCATGATATTTTTTTGGTAATATAGCCTGTGTATACTTATAATTTTTAAAAAAATCAGTATAATGTCCTAACTATAATAGAGAAATAGAAGTATTTGTTGTTGTTATTTTTTTGAGACTGAGTCTTGCTCTGTCGCCTGGGCTAGAGTACAATGGTGTGATCTTGGCTCACTGCAACCTCCGCCTCCTGGGCTCAAGCGAGTCTTCTGCCTCAGCCTCCTGAGTAGCTGGGATTACAGGCTCCTGCCATCGAGCCTGGCTAATTTTTATATTTTTAGTAGAGACGGGGTTTTGCCATGTTGGTCAGGCTATTCTTGGACTCCTGACCTCAGGTGCTCCGCCTGTCTCGGCCTCCCAAAGTGTTAGGATTACAGGTGTGAGCCACTGCGCCCGGCCTGTTATTTTAATATGAAAGTACTTTTTCATGACCGTAATAGAAAACATGAAGTAATTAGATGAGTCAATGAACATCGGCCTTTGTATGTATTAGATACTGTACTGGATGCTGCGGATATAGCAATACATTTAAAAAAAACAAAAAACTTCAGTCGTGGAACTTACATTTTAGTGGGAGGGGGCAGTTCATAAGTAAGATAATTAAATAAAAGATATAGTATGCTGGATGGTGAGAAATGCCCCATGTGGAGAAAATAAAGCTGGGACGTGGGATAGGGAGTGCCTTGCCTATGTGAAAATCATGCAAATATGACTGCTTCTCAAACAGAATGAGACAGTTGTGTAGTTTTGGGATCTCAAATCTTCATTGCCATTGGTTATCTGATTTTTCCAAAATGGTTAATTCATGGGAAAAAGCAGAGCTACCTCTTGATTTACGGGATGGTTGTAGTTCTTGACAGTTACGTAAACTTGAAACCCGATTGTAACACTTTTATCTGTAAAACTGAATTGGGTTCTAGGTAGGTTTCTTCTTCTTTCTTTTTTTTTCTTTTTGAGATGGAGCTTCACTTATGTTGCCCAGGCTGGAGTTCAATGGCGCAATCTCAGCTCACTGCACCCTCCGCCTCTGGGGTTCAAGCGATTCTTCTGCTTCAGCCTCCCAAGTAGCTGCGACTACAGGCACACCACCACGCCTGGCAAATTTTTTGTATTTTTAGTAGAGAAGGGGGTTTCACCATGTTCGTCAGACTGGTCTTGAACCCCTGACCTCAGGTGATCCACCCACCTTGGCCTCCCAAAGTTCTGGGATTACAGGTATGAGCCATCACACCCAGCCTTTTAGGTACGCATGTGATTATCTAGTGGGACATTGGAAAATCATGACATGGTAAAAGTCTTCATTGTTGATAACTCTTTTGCATTGAGGAATACCTAGCATCTTTGACCCTTCCTCAGCGCAATTACTGTTTTCCCCAAAAGCACTGCTAGGCATTTCTAAAGGTTCTTTAGGAGTTGGTTCTGTCTTTTTTGCAAACCTGTGACTTAGGGTGAGGGAGAGAAACAGGATAAATCCTTGAAAAGACTTGAAATTAAGAGGTTTATTAGAGGAGGAGGACTAGAGGAAGGAAACTGAGATTATGAGCCAGTGGGTGGGAGAAAAATGGGGAACAAAATGTCTTAGAAGGCAAGAGAGGAAGTTTCTAGAAAGAGGAAGCTCAACTGTTAAACGTCACTGAGGTCAAGTAGGAAGACAGAAAAATCATTGGATTGAACAACATGGGGGTTGTGACAAGGGGCGCGATGAGGATGGAATCCCATCCTATAGTGATTTAAAGAGAATTAAAGTACATGGGAAGTGAGGAAGTACAAAGAGCATGAATAGGCAACTGTTTCAAGAAGTATGGCTATGAAGTGGGGGAGGAAAAATAGTATGGTATTTGAGAAGCAGTTTTAGTACTTAAAAAAAATTAAAAGATACAGAACTTATTTGTGTGATGATAGGAATAATCCAGTAGAAAGGGGAAAAATTAATGCAGGAAAAGGGGGATAATGAAGGATTATACTATAATAAAGGGATAAATCCTTGATATAGACTAAGTTCGTAGAAGAGGGAGATAATGAAGCTCAGGCTAGTCATGAGAAACTTTTATCCTGGGCCTGGAGGATGGTAAAATTTCCAGAGGCAGAGAGAAAAAGGAAGACAAAATTTTCAGGTGACTAGGACAAACTTGGTAAAAGCAAAAGAAGAAATAGAGTCTGTATTGATGTAATTGAATGCATTTCAATTGAATGAATTCACTCATATGTAATTGAAAGTAGGATTCTTGTTGAACAGAAGTGGGAAATAAATATGACTAGGAAAGGGGCATACTGATTACTGAGTAGTCCCGAAATTAAGAGGAGACGTTTATACAGTTGAAACTCTCTTTAACAACTTCCATTAACTGACTCATTGCAATCCTCAGCCCTCTGCATTCCTTCCAAAAAGTGTATTTGTAGATACTCCTCTGAATAAGACTACTCTCCAGTGTGTCTGGAGTCTCCTATCAGTTGGCTGATAATGCTTTACCAAGAAGCAGTTGTGTTTATTCCCAAATCTGCTATTGTCAACTGTATTTATTACTATAATTTATTTAAACCTTATATAAATCAGTGAATGTAAAGACATGGAAATGGTCACTAAAAGTTGCTTTTGAATTGGTGGAGAAAAGATTGTAAAAAATAGAGGATTCTTTGTTCATATTTTTTAAAGCTGCCCAAACTGGAAATCATAGATGAATGTGGCTTACGCAAAAAAGATGATGTAGACCTCGAAGCAGTTGATCTTTATGCAAAGAAGAGGCCTTAGCCTTACATTAAAGACAGAGGAATGAATGTTTGTTTATGTGTTTTATCTTAAAATGTTTACAGTTTGTATTATTTTTAGTGATTCTCTAATTTAACCAAGTTATTTGATTAACTAATCAAGTATTGGTCCTGGTTATGTTGATTGAGAGAATTTCCACTCTGTATGATGCCAGGAGTGTAGGGACCTGGTGAAGACCAAGTAATACTAAAAGATGATTAGTGTTGCAGGAGTCTCTAAAGTAAGATGGGGTTCTGTACAAGGAAATATTAATGGAAATATATCTCAATATTAATATATGTTACAATTGTTTGGCATTGTTTGCAAGAATTGTTTGCTACATTGTCATCTTGTGTTTTTCCAGGAATCTTTGAAGGAACAGGAGAGGAAAATAAATATTTAATGACTGTTTCCTATGTACAGACATTTTGCTAGGTCTCTACATGCATTATAACATGTAATGCTCACTTACAATCCCACTTTTCAGAGGAGGAAGCCAATTTAAATAACAGGTTAAATAACTTTCTCAAAGTAATTTAGCTAATGAGTGGGTAAAGAGAATGCTTTACTTTACTGGGGGAATCTCCATTAAAATCCGTGCTGTTATTTAACAGAGTTACAAGTCATTCTTTTAATTGCTGAGTAATAAAATATCCTTTTAATTAAATAAGACTGAGTCAACTGAGATTCTCTTGTACTAGAATGGAAAACATCCAATGCTGGCAAAATACACACTCCAGCCTTTTTCTTTTGTTTCTTGTCCTTTATATGTTTGTTTGTTTGAGAGACTGGGTCTTGCTCTGTTGCCCAGGCCTGAATGCCGCAGCCTCAAACTCCTGGCTTCAAGCAGTCCTCTTGCCTTAGCTTCCTGAGTAGCTGAGACTCCAGGCACATGCCATCGTGCCTGGCTGATGCCTTTTCCTTTTTTTCTGAATTCGTTTTTGTTTGTTTAATGCAGTTTGTGGATTATCAGATCTTTATTTAGAGTGAACAGTTGCACAACAACAAAAAGGCACAATATAGCACAACTGTTATAGTGGGACAAAATTGTAGAGTGCTCTAAATTTGTCACTTGAAAAATCATGAGCTACTTTTGGCAGTTGAGCCAAAACCCTTAAGTATATTTGGCTTTTGAATGGTTTTATAAATCCTAATAACATTTTACTTCATATAAAGCAGCTTTAGATAAATTAAACAATAAGTATGTCCATTGTGCCTTGAATATTGAAATGGAATGAAAATCAAATTAATAATTAAGCAAGAACCTTTATTCTTTCTAAGTTTTTCTCATTTTCATTTCTTTATTGTTGTGATTAAAAAAAAAACATTATGCAAGTAATACACGAATACTACCCATTAAAAAAGATTCAGTCAGAACTATAACTTGAAAACCCCTTACTTACTTCTTACAACACTGTACTGTATTCCTTACATCCTGTCAGTCCCTTCTTCAGTGATAATTGCTATCAGTTCTTTCGCTTATGTTCATCTATTCTTCATCCTCTTACAAAAAATGCTTGTATATCTACATTGCATTTTTAGAAGCAAATATCATACTTTATACATTCTGCTGTTTGTTTTTTCAGTTATTGTGTCATTGATATCTTCTCATGACAGTACATGTAATCAACTCAATTCTTTAGTAGGGGAACATGATTTATTCTGTCCCTTTCCTGTTGAATGACTATTTTTATAATTTTGGTGGGGAGGGCTTATGTGAAAGTACTTCTGTAGGTTAAATTCCTGGAAGCAAATTTAGGATTCTGTAATTTCAATGAAAATAAAGTTATTGCCATTTTAATTTTAAGTTTTGATGTTTTTGAATTTTAAAATAACGCATTTAAAATAGGTAGTATATATGCATGTTTCAAAACTCAAAAGCTACAAAGTGAGTCAGCTTCTGTCTCACAGCCTTTCCTTTAACCAACCTCTTCTACTCTTTCTAGTGGCCACTGTTACTATTTGCTATATATCCTTCTAGAAATAATGTGTGCATGTACAGACATATACCTATCACATGAATTCTTTTTTTTTTTTTTTTTTTTTGCCGAAGAATGCCATATATCTGCAGTAGAAAGATATATTTTGGCATATCTTGGAAGTTATTCCTTATCAGTGCATGGAGAACTGCTTTATTCTATTTAGTGCTACATTGTGTTGCTTTACCATAAATTTAATTAGTTCCATACTGATAGATATTTAGATTGTTTCCAAGCTTTGGCTATGGTAATGCTGCTGATACATGTCATTGTGTACCTCTGTGGGATAAATTCTCAGAAATAGAATTGCTAGCTTAAAAATGGATTTAAGGCATTTAAAATTTTGATATATGTTGTCAAGTGGTTTTCTGTAGAGATTGTTCTACACTCCTACCAGCAAAGTATGACATACCTCACCAATTCTGTTTTCAAACCTTTTGATATTTGCCAGCCTAATAAGTAAAAATATTTTAGTTTGCATTTCTCTTACTATGAATGAGGTTGATCATCTTTTGATGTGGTTAAAGACAGCTATATTTCCAATTCTGTGCCTTGTCTGATCATATCCTTTGCCTATATTTTCTATTGGATTGTTGATCTTTTATTGCTCTGTACATGGTCTTTAGAAATTGGGGAAGTTAGTTCTTTGTGTTATGTGGAGCTGGTCAAGCAGAACAGTGGGTAATCTCTTGTAGTGGGTAATCCCTTGTATAGTCTATAAGCTTACCTGGGCCCGTCTGTACCTTCTTCCCTTTGTCTCAGAGGATAATAGTCTTTTTTTCTCCTTTATGGTTAATCCTTCTTTTGGTTGGCTAACATTAAGATTTACTTTTCTTCACATTTTTGATATTTATATGTGAATAATTTCTTATTTGTTTTTAGGTAAAATTTGGTAATACCACCTTTAAAACGGATGTGTACCTCAAGTCACTCAACCCTCAGTGGAACTCAGAATGGTTTAAATTTGAGGTAAGTTTTAAATGTCAGCATTTTTTAGTGTATTTTTTTTTGAGGTGACTCTTTTCCCTCAGGAATGATGAGAACCCTTTATTTCAGGCATAGTAGTTTTTCTATATCATAAAAATATTTTCTTCACTGCTTACCTGAAAGTATTGAGTCTAAAAAAAGCTATGTTACATTTAAGAAAATATAGTGTATAATAACACATGAACAAAAGAAGTCCTTAAATGTATCATATTATTATTGTAGTTGTCTCTAGATTTTAGCATATACCAAAAATTACTTAAGAACAATATATGGATTAAAAGAAATTTTTAAAATTGTGGTAATGTATATCGTGAATATTGCCATTTTAATCATTTGTAAGTATACAGTTTGGTAGCATTAATTATATTCACAGTGTTTTGCTACCATCACCACTACTTCCAGAAATTTTTCTTCACCCTAAACGGAAACTGTACCCATTAAGCAGTAACTTCTCATTCTCTCGTAACTCTGGTAACCTCTAATCTACTTTCTGTCTCTTTGAATTTGCTTATGTTAGATATTTCACATAAATGGAATCCATACACTACTTGTCCTATTGTATCTGGTTTCTTTTAGTCAGCATAATGCTTTCAGGTTGACCCATAACATGTACCAGAATTTCATTACTTCTTATGGCTGAATAATATTCCATTGTATATATATGCCATATTTTATTTTCTAGTTGAGTTATTTATCTTTTTGTAGTTGAGTTATAAAAGTTCTTTATATATTCTGAATATTAATTCATTATCAGATATATAGTTGCAAATATTTTCTCTCATTCAGTAGGTTGTCTTTTTACTTTCTTGATAATTTTCTTTGATGCACAGAAGTTTTTAATTTTGATGAAGTCCAATATGTTTAGTTTTGTTTTGTTGTCAAATGAAAGAATCCATTGCCAACTCTAAGGTCATGAAGATTACCCCTGTGTTTTTTTCTAAGAGTTTTATGGTTTTAGTTTTTATTTATAGGCCATGGATT
>NW_016107340.1:8287786-8325670 GCF_001604975.1 Cebus imitator | reverse complement strand
AGAGACGGGGTTTCACCATGTTGACCAGGATGGTCTTGATCTCTTGACCTCGTGATCCACCCGCCTCAGCCTCCCAAAGTGCTGGGATTACAGGCTTGAGCCACCGCGCCCGGCCTGGAGTTAATTTTTATAATGGTGTGAGGTAAGAGGCCAACTTTATTCCTTTTTCATTTTTATTTTTTAAGACAGAGTCTTGCTCTGTTGCCCAGGCTGGAATGCAGTGGCACGATCTTGGCTCACTGCAGCCTCCACCTCCTGGGTTCAAGCAATTCTCCTGTCTCAGCCTCCCTAGTAGCTGGGATTACAGGCATGAGCCACCATACCTGGCTAATTTTTTTTTTGTATTTTTGGTAGAGACGGGGTTTTGCCGTGTTGACTAGGTTGATCTCAAACTCCTGACCTCAAGTGATCCACCCACCTTGGCATCCCAAAGTGCTGAGGTTACAGGTGTGAGCCACCATGCCTAGCCCAGAGTTCATTCTTTTGCATGCAGAAATTCAGTTGTTTGGGCACGTTTATTAAGAGAATGTTCTTTTCCCATGATTGGTAGTGCACACAGAGACAGAACGTAGTTATGTTCCAGTGGCTCATGGCCTGGTGATCTGAGGGGACTTCTCCAAGAGAGGAACCTCCCATCTCCTCACCCGGGTTTCTTTTCATTCCTCCTCTCTTCCCACATGTGCTTCCTCCCTCAAGGCACTTGAACCTGGAGGTCCCTGTCACCCATGTTCTCCTCCTGTGCTCTTCTTAGAAAGCCCGTTGTGTTGCTGTTAGGATGTCAGTTTCATGTTGTGCTCTGCCACCTCCCTGCAGTTTTCTGCCGTCTTTCTCTGCACATCTGTATATTTTTTTCATGCATTGATTTGGTCTGTCAGCATACCCAAATCCTTCAAGAGGTTATAGGGACTATACTAGGCTTTGGGAACAACAAGATGACATACAAAAGGAGATATAGTTCTTACTTACAGATGCTTATTATGGCCCAGACACTGGTGAAGTGCTTTACATGTGTTAACCTCATTGAATTCTCACAATGCTGTGAAGGCACCTTTTATTTTAAGATGACTCGGAAGTCCAACTCAGAGCTAGCTAAGTGGTAAAGTGGGAAAGATTCATGTGTCAGATTTCAAACTAAAGTCTGTTCAACTTCAAAGCTATTACCAGACCACCACATCTCCATCTTACATTCTCTCATTCTACCCACCACTCCCTCCCCAAATTAAACATCCCTACCAGTTATTATTCCTGTGAGCAGTGTTTTCCCTGCTTTTTTTGGTTCCTCTTCACTGCTGTATCTGCAGCACCCAGAATTGCATGTAATAGGCTCTCAGTAAATATTTGCTACACATATTGCCCGTCTTCTCTGATACTACTTCCTTTACCTCTCGGCTGGAAGTGAAATTTTCTTGTTTGAAATTTCTGTTGGACTGCTTAAGAACCCTGTGAGGACCAATTTGGTTTTCCTCCCCTACAATTTCATGCCAGCCCTTATATTGGGCAGCATTGTGGTTGCTGTGCCTTTTCTGAGGATGCTATAGCCTTTGTGGAGCCTGGGTAAAGTTTAGCCCTTGCAGGGTAAGATGTGTTTTTCAATGAAAGAGAACAAGGGAAGGAAAGCATTGGTTTGCTTGAAAAAGATGCTTTGATCGTGCTTGGGAACCTACCTAACTTATACATGAAGATGGAAGAAATGACACTAAGATTTTTAGGTACTGCTTTACATATGGTTTATATTAGGACCTTGATCTTTCTTTTAGTGCTGGAAGACACATTCTCTAGTGGTTGGAATACTGGGGAGCAGCCCTCTATTGGAAAAGCTTAAAGGTCTGGATTAAGAGAACAAATTCTATTTCTGGTGCCTGCTAATTTGCAGATGACCTCAGACAGCCTTACTATTTAGAGCCTCTGTGTTTTTCAAATGTGAATCTTTTCCAGAGTAGTATTGAGGTGGCTATGAAGCATGTTGTTTATAGGAAGGTCTTTGTGTATGTTAATATGAGTTGGAACTAGTCAAAAAAAAAAAAAAGGAAATCATATTTTTAAATCACTCAGCATTTTGGGATAGTCATTCCGTGTTTGGCAGAAAGTGGGTTTGGATATTGGCATTTTTGGGTATATGTTCTGTTCTTTAGTTAATGTATAGTTTAGTTAGTCTGAGTGGCATAGGTGTGCTAAAATAATAGAACTGCAGTTTGAAAAGCTTTTGTGGCCATACTTAAATGTCAGTTTGCATAAGAAAGGTGTACCTCATCTGTAGACTCAGAGCATTTATGGGCAGTGGCAGCTTTTATTTATTATCTCTGTGGAATATAACTGTGTTTCTCAAAATTACTACCTCATCAGAGTAGCTTGGCTGTGTCTCAATTGTCTACCAAAAGGATTCAGTTATAGAACTATTATTCTTAACCTCCCCAGTAGCTTTCACCCAAAGGTTTTCAAGCAGATGGATCTAAGGAAGATAATTTCTAATTTCTGTAAACTCCAGCTCTTTTAAAATGAGCTTCCATATTATCTGCTAGAACACTGAACTGGAAGTCAGTAAATTTTTTTTTAGGACTTCACCTTTGAGGCAAGTTAAAAAAAATCAGTTGGACATAGATGTAAGGATTTATTTCTGAACTCTCAATTCTATTCCATTGGTCTATATGTCTATCTTTATATTCTTACTATACTGTTTTAATTACTATAGCTTTGTAGTGAGTTTTGAAATCAGGAGGGAGTCCTACAATTCTATGATTTCAGTTGATATTTTTGTTGTGAAATATTTTGATTTTCTTCTTTCTTTTGTGTATATGTACAGATTTTTCTTTTAGCTGTTTCTAAAATCTCACTATGTATTTTGAAAGACCTGTTACACATGTATTCAGTCTATTTTAAACTACATTATTAAGATTAAGATGTGGAATATATGAGTCAAAAATAATCGGAGTAACTTGCTTACATGATTTCAGATGGAATTAGAATTACAGAGTCCATCTTCGTTACCCAAGCAAAACACTGGAATGTTTATATAGTTTTATTTCGATGGCCTTTTCCCCCCAGTATAACCTAGAAATGGTTAAAAACAAATAGTTTTAATCACATTGTTATTGGAATGGTGGAAAGAGGCAGGCTTAATGTGTCAGAGTAATTTTCATGGTATTAGGAAATATTTAAAAAATGGTATTTCATTTTATTGATGATGGTAATAAACTGGTAATTTTTAAAGCTAATGAGTACCCAAGCAGCTTACTTAACAATATAAAAAATAATGTATTTATTTTATGAAATAAGGGATTTACCAGGCAGTTCCCTTAAAATTTAGTAAGTTACTGGCCAGATGCAGTGGCTTATGCCTGTAATCTCAGGACTTTGGGAAGGTGAGGTGGGTGGATCACCTGAGATCCAGAATTCAAGACCAGCCTGGGCAACATGGTGAAACCTCGTCTCTACTAAAATATAAAAATTAGCCGGGTGTGGTGGCATGTGCCTGTAATTGGGAGCTACTTGGGAGGCTGAGCCTGAGAATCACCTGAACCCAGGAGATAGAGTTTGCAGAGTCGAGATCACACCATTGCACTCTAGCCTGGGTGACAGAGCGAGACCCTGTTTAAAAAAAAAAAAAATTAGTTAAGTTACTGTTTTGACTAGTCTTCCTGAATAATATATATATGCTGTGAAAAATGTACTTAAAACTTTGTGTTTATAGTTGACATTGGTTATGTAGTTCTTTTTTTAACCCTGATTATCAGTTGTTAATTGCATTCAGTTATATATATATATATATATATATATATAAACTATGTATATATAGTGAATACTCAAATAAATGTCTTAAACAAAATAGATGTTTTTATGTGAAAGAAATGTGCCAGGCATTTTAAGGGTAGTGTGGTTGCTCCATGCAGTCATTCCAGGCTTTGTCATCTATACATAACTTGTGGCTTCTCTTAAAAAGATTCAAGGTCCTTTTGGCTCCAGTTTAGCACCTGGAATTCCAGTGAGCACATGAGTGTTCCAGTCTGGCAGAAGGAGCTAGAGTGAAGGGGAGTCCAGGAGGAGCGGGTGATGAGTTAACACAACACTTTCAGCCGAGCAAGCCTTCTTTAAGAAGTTTTCCCCCTTCCTACCAAGCTCTATGTAATGATTTATGCTTGTATCACATTTGGTTGCAAGGGAGGCTAAGAAATACAGTCTTTCGGCCGTACATATTGCTCATTTAAACATTTAAAACATCTCTCAGAAAATCGTAATTTAAAATATTTTGTGATTTCAGTTAGACTCCATTTAATCTATTAAGTATTCTTAATTATCTCATTATAATTCTTGAATTTCTCTATTCAGGTTATTCATGTTGTTAGCTATCTATGTATGTATCAGAAGCCATTTTTGGTCACTTAGTTTTTAGTATAGTGCCCTCTAATGTCAGGGAAGGGATACCTAGTGTACTATGAGAAAAAAATGATAATACTCAGAGGTGAATGTATAGATGGTTAAATAAATATATACAGAGAGTATTTTTAATGGTGTTAGAAATTGGGGGAATGCCTTGGAGTAATGGCTAATGGTTTGGTTTAGGATTCTTTGTCTTTTATTAAATGTGTAAACAACAGAATAGTAGTGGACAGAATGCCATTGGATGACAGATGATTCGGAATAGATTGGCATTCAAAATGATCATTTTATTTTAACATTTTATAATGGAAAATCTCAAGCATGCACAGAGGTAGATTAGTATATTGAACCACTTCTCAGTCACTCATCTTTAACAACTGTCTACATTCTGCTGTTCTTGTTTCATCTTTTTAACTACCCACCCCTCTGTCCCAGTTTTCCTTGTGGGGATATTTTAAGGCAAATTTGAGATGTTATATAATTTCATCTATAAATTCCAAATTATATAACTCTTATAAAGAAGGACACTTTATAAATAAAGCCTTAGATCATGTTGTCACACCAATAATATCAATAATAATTCCTTAATGTACTTTAATTCTTAAAATTATCTTCAGAGACTGGTTTATTAGCTTAACATTAACAAGAAATTAAATAGGGGATAGGGAAAGGCCTAATGTGTCATATTTAAGTTTTAAAAATCAACCAAAGTATAAGGGTTGTAGGGCTATCACTTGACCAAAGCATGTATAAGAATGATACAGAGATTTTAACCAGCCACAGATTCAGTCTTAATAGTATGATATGTCTGATGTAAAGAAGAACATCCACAGACTGCATTTTAAAAGTATAACATTCTAATTATAGAAAATAATAATCCCTTTGTATTCTGTCCCAGTCTTAATATGTTCCCTTCCATCATTTTGAATCCTAACTGTCTATAATATGTTCCCTTCCAGCTACTATATTTGTTGAAGGGTGCTGGCAAATTAGATAATAGCATGATATCCAGAAAGTGGCAGCCAAAATAGTGAATATGTCTTCCATGAGGAAGAAGTCGTTTTGTGCTGTTCTCCATTGTAAATCCCTCTGTTTGGCACAGTGTTTGACACATAATAACTTGATAATGACTGAATAAAAGGAGAGAGGGTAGACGTTTATATCGTGAGCTTAGTTCGTGAACTTAGATTGTTTTTTCTTACACATAATTTTAGTTTTGCTTATGGGTTTGTTCTCTGAAGTTGCCCTTAGAAATTGTGGTGTAATTGTGCTCAGTTAGCATTCTTCTCCCTATAGATACTACATGAACTCTGATATGACATTCCTTAGGCATTTTTGCTATGTATCATAGGCAGAGTTGTAAAACACAGGATAATATGTAAAAAATTGAGGTATAATTTTTTTGTCATTGTTAATCATCCCACTCTTGCGCTGGGAAATAAACTTTTTTTCTTTAGGAAGATGGGATATTGCGTAGGAAAAAGAGTTATAACTTTTTTGTGTTAATTCTTCTCTCTACTTTGGTGCTTAGAAATAAACCTGTAAGATTTTATTTGGAGATATGTCATCCATTTCATTTGGTATAGGTGTACATTTGTGATAATTAAGATTTAAAAACTATATGAGATTTAATTTTAAGGTATACTTTTAGGTGGATGATGAAGACTTACAAGATGAACCTTTACAGATCACAGTTCTTGACCATGATACTTACAGTGCAAATGATGCCATTGGTAAAGTGTACATTGATATTGATCCCTTACTGTATAGTGAAGCTGCAACAGTCATCTCAGGATGGTTTCCAATTTATGATACCATACACGGTAAGGAATAATAAGAAAGTATTATAAATAACAATCTTAATCTTTTTTATTTGTCCTTAAATATGTTTGTGCTATATTTGGTGGTTTAAAATATATGTCTTTAGGCTGGGCTCAGGCCTGTAATCCCAGCACTTTGGGAGACCGAGGTGGGCAGATCATCTGAAGTCAGGAGTTTGAGACCAGCCTGACCAGCATGGAGAAATTCCATCTCTACTAAAAATACAAAATTAGCTGGACGTGGTGGCACATGCCTGTAGTCCCAGCTACTTGGGAGGCTGAGGCAGAAGAATCGCATGAACCTGGGAGGCAGAGGTTGCAGTGAGCCGAGATTGCACTCTAGCCTGGGCAACAAGAGTGAAACCCCATCTCAAAAAAACATATGTACATATATATCTTTAAATGATGACTTTTAAAAAATAGATAAATAATAGTAAATTATTGTTAGTAAAATTCTTGCTTCTCTGAACATAATTTGAGATAATGCCTGCTAAATTTGTGCAATATTATAGGTAAATGAATGACTTAAAATTGATCTAGTATTGATATTGTGTTTCTAAAACACATTTTCAAACTGATTAATAATGATTTTTGTACTTAAAAATTATTTAAAAGTTTTTTGTTGCCTGAAGCAGAGCTCTCAAACTATAGCCTGTGAACACATGATAGTAGTTCCTTAGAGTCTTTCACAGAACCTGTGAGTTGAGAATTGTTTTCCATATAATACTCTTATGTTATTCATTATTCTTTTTCTTTCTCACAAAGATATAACGAAGTTTTCTAGAGGTTTTATGATATGTGGTATTATCACACATTGACTGCAGAGCAGATATGAGACTCTGTGCATCATTAGACATGATAGAAAATTCCAAAAATGTAACAGAGTGTCACTCTTTGCACTACATTTTTTTTTTTTTTTTTTTGAGATAGAGTTACTCTTGTTCTCCAGCCTAAAGTGCAGTGCCGTGATCTCAGCTCTCTTCAACCTCTGCCTCCTGGGTTCAAACTATTCTCCTGCCTCAGTCTCCAGAGCAGCTGGTACTACAGGCGCCCGCCACCATACCTGGCTGATTTTTGCATTTTTAGTAGAGGTGAGGTTTCACCATGTTTTTGTAAATATATTTTTATTAAAAAATATAGCTTGTGTGAACACAGATGAGTTTATTATTATAACTTTAAATGAAGTAATAAGTATATGTTTTTAAATTCCCTGTTTTAATTTTTGATATGGTAAATATTGATAGTTGTGACCCACCCATATAGACAAAATGTTGTCAGTGATTTTTTTTTTTTTTTTGAAACAGAGTCTCACTCTTTTGCCCAGGCTAGAGTGCAGTGGCACAGTCTTAGTTCACTGCAACCTCTGCCTCCCATGTTCAAGTGATCCTCCTGCCTCAGCCCCTCTAGTAGTGGGGATTACAGGCACGCACCACCATGCTTGGCTAATATTTGTATTTTTATTAGAGATGAAATTTCGCCATGTTGGCCAGGCTGGTCTCGAATTTCTGACCTCAGATGATCGATCCGCCTTGGCCTCCCAAAGTGCTGAGATTACAGGCATCAGCCACCTCACCTGGCCTGTCGGAGATTTTTAAGATTGTACAGGGGTCCTGCAGCTGAAAAGTTTGAAAACTGCCAGCTTACACAGAGTCTTCATAGAATGACAAATAAACCCATTCATAACTGGTATTTCCCTACCCAGTCCTGCATCTTTCTGCATTTTCTTTTTCTTTCTTTCTCTTTCTTTCTTTCTTTTTTTTTTTTTTTTTTTTTTTTTTTTTACATTTTTGACTTGGGAATTTTATTGAGAGTAGTTTATTAAAAGGAAATAAGATGTTTGCTGGGATTTATGTATAATTTTTTGTGATATTATTTATATCCTATTATTCACTAATGTTAAAAATGGTAAATTGAAAAACAGCATTTTAAAATAAATTAGGGAATTTATAAACTCTGAGTTATACAGTCAGAAGAAAAGTGTATTTTCAAAAACCAATGTCATAAGAAAATTATACAATATATTATGAATCACAGAATTCAGGTTACAAAACATGATGATTTAAAATATATTTAGACACAGAATAATTGCATATACGTGGTATCAGTGAAGAAGTTACAGAATACATGATAAAATATTTATCCCTGGATAGTTTTATTTCTGGATTATAATTCTGTTTTCCTTGTTTGCCTTTCTCCATATTTTCTACAATGTATATGTATTTTGTTTGTAATTAGGAAATAAAATTCAGTCAAATGTTATATTACTAATTAAAAAAAGATGCTGAAGAAGTCATCTGGGACTAATTCTTGGGTTTGGATTAAAGACAATAGCTGTATGAATGAATTTTCCAAACATTTTATTTTAAGCATTGTTTATCGTTGGTTTAGCATGTTTATGGGCCCTTTCTTAGGAATATAATACTTTCTTTTTCTTTTCTTTTTTGTTTTGTCAAGGCAGAGTCTCACTCTGTTGCCCAGGCTGAAGTGCAGTGGCAAGAACATGGGTCACTGCAGCCTTGAGCTCCTGGGCTCTGGTGATTCTTCTACCACAGCCTCCTGAGTAGCTGAGACCATGGACATGTGCCGCTGAACCTGGCTGTTTTTTTTTTTTTAACTCTTTGTAGTGATGGGGATGTTACCATGTTGCCCAGGCTGGTCTTGAACTCTTGGGCCCAAGCAGTCCTTTTGTCTTGGCCTCCCAAAGTGCTAGGATTACAGGTGTGAGCCGCTGCACCTGGCTCATATTGCCTGCTTGCTCTATTTCTTGTTTCTTTTCTTTCTTCCTTCCTTTCCTTTCTTTCTTTCCAGTTTTTCTTTCTTCTTTTGAGGCAGGGTCTTGCTTTGTCATCCAGGCTAGAGTGCAGTGGCACAATCTTAGCTCACTGCAGCCTTGACCTCCTGGGCCTAAGTAATCCTCCCGCCTCAGCCTCCCAGGTAGCTGGCATTATAGGCACATGCCATGACGCCTGGCTGATTTTTAAATTTTTGGTAGAGACACGGTTTTGCCATACTAGCTAGGCTGGCCTTAACTCCAGAGCTCAAGTAAACCGCTCACCTCAGCTTCCCATAGTGCTGGGATTTGCTTTCTTAATATTTAATGGGTAAATTATTGAGTCAGTTTTCTTAGGTTTTCCACCACAAGTATGAATTTGACATGAAGTCAGGACAGTTCAGTGAAAATATTTAGTAAATGTTTAGAGATAAGAGCTCGGTCATTCTTATTTATCAGAGCATGTTTTGAAAACCCTTATTCTTAGAATTTATTTATTTAATTAATTTTTTTTTAATAGAGACAGGATTTCACTGTGTTACCCATGCTGGTCTCAAAGCTGTCCTCCTGCCTTGCCTCCCAAAGTGCTGTGATTACAGGCATGAGCCACTACTCCTGGCATGGAATTTTTTAGTTAGCTTATTTTTAACTTGTGTTCATTGAGATGAATAAAACTTTTTTTGTTTTAAATCAGATTCTTGCATTAATTTTTAAGAATATATAATCTGGGATCATAAAGATCTAAATTTTAATCCTGGATCTGCCACTTAACAGCTGTTGACACTATGAAAAGTTTTCAACTTTTATTAATTAAATATTAATTTCTTTCTTCGTAAAATGGGGATGATACTACTACAGAAATTACCTTATTGGGTTGATGTGATCACTATGAGATACAAATGTAAAGCATTTAGTACATCCTCTGTCAGTGCTCAGCAAATCTTGTTACCGTAATCATTATCGTCATCTTCAATTTAAATTGTACTCTTTTCTGATTAATCTTGGGTCAAAGTGGAGACTTGCGGTGAAAATGGAAATTATTCATTTTCTAATGCATACATGTTAGGCTTCAGAAAATATACAGAAACTACTGAAAATAAAATAATTAGGAAACAAAGCTGGCATTACTATTATAATCAATATGTTGTGCCCTGATTTATGATGGGATTATGTCCAGATAAACTCATCTTAAGTTGAAAATGCATTTAATACATTTAACCAACCGAACATTGTAGCTTAGCCTAGCTTATCTCAAATGTGCACAGAACACTTGTATTAACCAACAGTTTGGCAGAATTAACTAAAACAAAGACTTTTTAAATAAAGTATTGAACTCCTCATGTAATTCATTGAATTCTGGACTGAAAGTGAAAAATAGAATGGTTTTGTACCATGTTAAAGTTCAAAAAATTAAATCATTATATTTTAAAATCATTATTTACCGTTAACTTGCTTCATTATTTAATTGTACATTACTTTCTTAAGGTAGAAACTTGATTTTCTTTTTAAATTTGTAGGTATCCGTGGGGAAATCAATGTAGTTGTCAAAGTAGACCTCTTCAATGATTTAAATCGGTTTAGACAGTCATCATGTGGAGTCAAATTCTTTTGCAGTAAGTAAATACATTCTATTACTCAACAGGAAATGTAATAACTGTAAAATATGAGAAATGAAATTAACATTTTAGAAAGCAAGTAGAAAAGGTATTATTCTTGGTTTTAATGCCAAAGAGAAAATTGTTAATTTTCTAAAAATAGTTAACGGTAGTTCTGATTTGAGTATAAATGGTATCTAGTTTTTGAAAATGTATAGAAATTTTCATTAGAGAAATCCAGTGACATTTTACTATAGTATAGAACACTGAAAGAAAGGAGCAGAACACTATGGCTAAATATTATGGTGCTATCCCAAATGACACAGACTTCTATGGGTATTGAGTCTAGAGAACTTCTTGAAATGTGTGGGTCTGAAATGGGCAGGTCTGGGTTACTCACAGCCAGCCTGCAATAGTAGAATTGAAATCCCTAAGTAGTTGAATTAGCTTCAGTGCACAAATGTTTATTTTAAGTGACTAATTTGGTACAGGTATATCAGGTTCTCTCTTTTTTGAATTTGAACTTGACTCCTTAGGTTATGTCAGAAAGGCAGTCCTTTGATTTTTATAACTGCTTTGTGGTATACAGAAGTAGTTTTACAAAGGGCTTTGAATAATGAAAGATTTAAAAAAATCATTATCTGCTTTCTATCTATTTGTGTAATAATTAGCTAGCTGACTTTAATTTTGATTTTTTTGAACTTTGTATTGAATTCTATTTAAGGTTGTCTATAGCTGTTTTCCAAATTAGGCAAATACAATTCATATTTACTTACATGAGAAAGGTGAGAGGCCTCATAGAAGAAAATGATTATTTCTAAGATCTTAGAAGACTTATTGGAAGTATTATTATAGTAAAAGATGTTCTATTGTGTATCTAAAGGTCAGAAAACTGAGATGTACATTTTTTAAAAATTCAGTTTTACCTTTTGATAAACAGAAGCATAATAATTTGTTTTAACAGCAACATCTATTCCAAAGTGCTATAGAGCTGTGATAATTCATGGATTTGTAGAAGAACTTGTGGTCAATGAAGACCCAGAATATCAATGGATTGATCGAATTCGCACACCAAGGGCGTCAAATGAGGCCAGACAGAGACTCATTTCATTGATGTCAGGTATTTAAAAAAAACAAAAAAAAAAACAAAAAAAAAACTTTATTACTGACTGATTTAATACTTTCCTAAATTTTTCACTTTCCTTTGTCATGCCACCTCAAATTTTACAATGAAGGCTATGAATTATAAGTGACTAAATGCCTTCCCGTGGCCCAGCCTTCCTGAACACACTTGGATTGCCCTCTTTTAACAAGTAGAAATGTGAATCAGAAGCTTTTAGTAAAAGGAAATTGTGTTGATGAGGTAGTGTAGTGGAAAGAGCCCTGAGCAACGGGGTTAAGGAAGGAACCCTGAGTGGGAACCTGGATTCTGGTTTTCCTCCATCTACCATTTATTTGTCAGAGCTTAAGCAAATCACCTCCCTCTCTTTCTCATTCTTTATGTTCAAACGTTGCCTTTTCACAGTTCTTCCCTGGGTACTGTAGGTCCCTCTATCCCTCTTACCACTTTCCCTGCCTCTCTGACCTCATTCCCTTTTTATATTTTTCTTTGAAAAATTTGCTTACCGTTTTAAAGTTTATATTAATGTTTATGTGTGTATATATGTGAATATGCATACATATATTTTATACAAAGTATCAATGTTATATAAAAATATGCATATTTGTTTTTATTCTATATATTTGTGCTGTATAAGTATATATTTTATAATTATGCTATATTGTAATAGAATTATGTTCTATATTTTATAGATTATGTTTGTATGATATATTTTCTCTGTATGTAATATTAATATGTTTACTTGTTTTTTATTTGTTTACCCCACCAGTATGTAAAATCCACTAGATTTGAGCTTTTCTTTCTCATTCACCCCTATATCTTTAGCACTTAGAAGAAAAGAAGAATACCAGCATGTAGTACAGAGCCAAAATTGTTTGGTAAATGAATGCATGAGTGGGTGAACCTTACTTGCCACTTCTATAAAATGCAGCTAATAATATCTTGCCTCCCCGAAAGTAGGAGGCTGGACCAGGTTATCTTTTAGGTTTCCTTCAAGTTATGAAAATCTGTGATTTTCTTGGTCTTTTCTTTTTTTACCATTACCGTATCCGGCCTTATAGTATATAATGTAAAGATACGAAGCAAGAAT
Organism: Cebus imitator; assembly: GCF_001604975.1. Lineage (NCBI taxonomy): Eukaryota > Metazoa > Chordata > Mammalia > Primates > Cebidae > Cebus > Cebus imitator. The sequence continues at coordinate 8,312,901 of NW_016107340.1, read as the reverse complement.
GAGATTTCCCTTTTTTGTAGGTGAACTTCAGAGGAAGATTGGCTTGAAAGTACTTGAAATGAGAGGAAATGCAGTTGTGGGGTACTTACAGTGTTTTGATCTGGAGGGCGAGTCTGGGTTAGTGGTACGAGCCATAGGAACGGCGTGTACTCTGGATAAATTAAGTAGCCCAGCAGCATTCCTTCCTGCATGTAATTCCCCATCCAAAGAAATGAAGGAGTAAGTATGAATCAATGAAATTGTTCTTGCCAAGATTTTTTTATCTACACATTTTCATTTGATTTGAAACATTTCAGTAGGGGGGTTCAAAATTTTCTCTGTGATGATTTTTATTGGTGATGACTGTCAAAATTTAAACTTAAAAATATTTAAATATTCTAATATTTTATTTATACTGTCTTTTTTTTTTTTTTTTGACAGGGTTTTGCTTTGTTGCCCAGACTGGAGTGCAGTGGTACAGTCTTGGCTCACTGCAGCCTCCACCTCCCAGGCTCAGGTGATCCTCCCACCTCAGCTGCCTGAATAGCTGGGACTACAGTGGTGCGCCACCACACCCAGCTAATTTTTGTATTTTTAGTAGAGATGGGGTTTCACTGTGTTGCCTAGGCTGGTCTGAAACTCCTGGGCTCAAGTGATCCACCTGCCTTGACCTCCTAAAATGCTGGAATTTACAGGTGTGAGCCACTGTGCGTGGCCTATACCATCTCAATATGAAACTAAAATTAAGTAATATAAAATTAAAGTTATTCCAGTTATTAAGACACTGTATACATAAAGCATAAAATAAATATTATGCATTGTGTGGCATTTTATTTTCTGAGGAATGCTTAAAACCCTCTACCAGACAATCCAGTTATGCTTATTAATGGCCACATAGTAAATATATAAAGCAGGAAAAATTGATTTGTGCCTAAGTCTTAAACTCAAATATCTGGAGGCCAGGCAGTTTATATAAATAATCTAACTGGGTGTAATTAAATAGGGTATACTACCATCTGTAAAGACAAGGTTGGCAAACTTTTTCTGTGAAAGGCCAATATTTTAGGTTCTGCCCATACAGTCTCTTGTCTTTATTTACAAAAAAAGGAGTTTGCTGATTCTGAATCTAAAGAAATTTAGAATCATACATTTTAGAAAAACTATGTGTGATCCTGCAAAACACCTCTCTTGGCTTGATTTGGCCTGTGTGTGTGTCATCATTGTGTCAGAGGCAGAGGTTTTCAACATGATGGTGGTGGCGACTGTCAACCCAGAATGTTCAGAAAAAGATTTTTCTGTCATAATGATTAGGGGGCTAGGTCCTGTTGAGGACTAGAGAGGCTGACTATCCTGCACAGCAAGGGACAACCCTATACAATAAAGACTTGTTCCATCCTAAGTGCCTGTATTACTTCAGTTGAAGACCACTCATCTAGAGATTCTTTTAAGTCAAGGGTTGGCAAACTTTTTCTATGAATGACCAAATGGTACAGGTAAATAATTTAGTTTTTGCTGATGCTACTTCATAACTGTCATTGTAGCACAAAAGCAAGCATAAACAGTATGCAAATGAATACAGTGTGGCTGTGTTCAAGTAAAACTTATTTACAACACAGATGGCAGGATAGATTCAGGCAGGATAGATGCAGTCTGTAAGTTTGCGGACTCTTGTCCTAGATAATCAGGGAGTCATAATTGTGTAGTCAGAAAACCTAAAACGTTTCCCAGTTCAGCAGTAGTCAGGAGGGGTTGAATAGAAAGGTATCATAGTTTGAAAAAACATGTTTTTTCACAATCATTTTTAAATGAAATTTTCATCTAAGTGTGTTCTTTTTGTTTAGCCATTTTATTTCTGCTGGTTGTTAGTCATTTGGGTTGAATTTTATTCATAAAAGGAAGCACAGTGTTACATACTGCTTAATTTTACTTGAACACCTTGGCATATGAAATAATTGTTTTAAGCAAGTCGAAGAGTGAATTTGTTTTATATTCCATTTAAATATCTCCTAGAAAGATAAGAATTGCCAGCTGCCAGCCATAGAGTCAGGTTGCAGGTTTAGCTTTTTGAGGGATTCAGATTTTTTTCCTTCTTTGTATAGCAAATTTAAATAAATATTTACTAGCAAATTAAAGTGCAAGTTTAAGCAAATTTAAGTAAGTTACTTAGTGGAAAGAGAATGACAATGCTATGTTAACTGTTGGTTTCTTAGAATAAAATATGGATAGCAAGGGGATGTGTTTTGCATGCATCCAGGAAGAGTTCTATTCGTGTAAACCTTCTGGGATTGTATATGTTTTCTCCTTTTCTAATCTTCTTGAGGCCTCATGATGAACGTAAGTTGCTTCCTTAGGATTTTCTGAAAGGCATCTTACTAATTAAGTTTTTTTTTAAAAACTCCTCAATACTCAGGCTGTTTTATTTCAACTGGCTTCATTGTATTTTTGATAATGAAGCAATTTGGGTTCTATTACAAAGCCTGTTTTATGATTCAGCTCATTATAACTATTCTGGTATTTAATTATCATGTAATATTGTTGAATCTAGACAGGAATTTGATAAAAGGTAGTTTAGATTATGTTACTGACTGGAAAGAAATATTAATATTATAAACACCACAGGATATTATTATGAGGCATCCTTTTATTCAGGGAGACTGATAGAATCAGAAAACTCCAAGAATACATTATGGTGATGTTCCAGTGTATTTGAATTTTAATTTGATGCTGTAATTTGAACATTTTACACTGTTCATTTTAGTTTTTTCATTTTGTTTTACGTATATTAATGGTGTGTTCTACTTCCTAAGGTTGTTTTATTCTTTTAGATGTTCAGTATCATGCACATTATAAATCCCTCTGGTGTTTTCCAGCTTAACTCCCTTGACAATAGAAAACAGAAAGTGCTTTTAAGCATAATTTGTTGCTTCTCTACTTAAAAAAAAGTACCAAGAGACAAATTCTCCTGTGTATAGTACCATAGCATTGTTTATTTTTAAGCCTTATACTTTTTAATTCTTTTTGAGAATTCTTATGCTTTTTCTCACTTCAGTGGAGAAATAAAAACAAAAACAAAACCTTACTCACTTTTTTGGTGTAAAAGTAGACCACCAATGAATTGTTTGATTTTTATCAATTATAGTAAATACTTTTTAATTTCTATTAGCAACAAAGGCAGAAAAATTTCTTCCATTGTAAAATCAGTAATATTTTCAGAAAGTCGTCTATAGAGCTTAGAAAAGACTATTATGATCAATTATGATTTGATCATAATTGTTTGAACCTTGACAGATTGTGAATTGCGAAATGTTCCTGGGCAATCAGTCATATAGCAATGGAAAAGAAAAAAAAGTCAGGCAAAGTTGGGCTCTTGGCCTACCTTTAATTTGTCTTGTAAAAAATGAGAATGATAGTTTTTCAGAGTGTACTCACATACGATTCATATGATTCTGTTTCCCACATTGTGTGTTAGCAAAGGCACTGCACAGTGAAATAATTGCTAATATGAAATTCTGGATTCTTATTTATATAATATGCCTTTTTACAACATTCAATGTAATCCTTTAAGCCAAACTTTTTCTTAAAAATCTCAAATGTTGTCTATGAATATACACTTGTATAACTGATATAAGTATAAATATACACACACATAGATAATGGTTTATTATAGGATGTAAGTTGATAACTTACAAAATTTTGATTAGGAATGTAGTTTATATAACATATTCTGTATGAGGGCCAAAATTATTGACATTACTTTATGAAGGTGTCTTGAAAAGCATAGTCTCCTTGTTTTGTTTCCAGTGTAACCTGATTTTAAGCTATATATTTGGTGTATCGAAATACTGGAACATGTTTATCTGCATACATCCATTCAGTTCACTCATTTCTCTTTATAAGGTCATCTTTCATATTCTTAAGTACTCCTGTCTTATTAGCCTAGACAGATATAGTTATTTAACTTTCTTTATAGAGAATATAATTAATTATGTCAGCTATTCATATCTCAGTTTCAAAGGTAATATAAGAACTTTATATTTGACTTTTTACTTTTAAGGGTATCCTTCCCCATAAATAGTTCATAGTAAGTTCTATTGTGATAAAAATAATAATAAATATGTTAAGGAAACTTAAAATACAGATCTTAGTCTTGTTCTCATTTAATTTCATTGACTGTTCTGCTTGCTGTTTTCTTATTCACAATTAATAAATTATAATTAATTTATTAAGCGGATACTTTAAAATTATGACTATATCCTAACAAATTAATATTTAGCTATTTTTCAGTTTCAACTTGCTTTTGCATGCTAGGGATTAAAAACAATAAGTTCTCTTCCCTAACTAAAGCTCCTTTGAAATTATTTTAACATAACTCTGCAATCTGTTGTATGTATTGTTTTCTTTTCTTCCGCTTTGACCACAAATTCCCTCAGGTCTCCGCTGGTTCATCCTCCAAGCCATGGATGCCGTTCGACTCACAACAGCCCAATTCACACTGCTACTGGCTCACGACTTACTCAGAACTTCTCTGTGTCTGTTCCCACTCTCATCTATACTGGTACGAGACTGCTCAGACTCCAGAGCTTGGGAGATGCAGGCCACGGGCAGAGTGGCTGCAGAGGCAGGCAGGCAGGTAGTGTAGGCAGGTACCACAAGTCCTTCCTTCATCCTTTTCTTACTTGAAGTCCAGCTGCAGTGAGAAACTTCGGTATTTAGCTGCCACAGAGGCTCTAACTATGTGGAAGTAAAGGTATCCTTCCAGCTTCCAAAGTCTTCAAAATAACCCTATCTTGTACATGTGTATTGTGAATTTTGAGGAGAATCCTCCCATATATATTTTTATAATTATTTCTGCATTCGTTTAAAAATAAAATTGATGATTAGATTCTAAATGAAATAACTGCCAAAGCTTCCAATTTGCTTATTTTCTTTATATATAAAGACTATTACACTAGGTTCTGTTTCATTCTGTGGAAGAGAGCTATTGGAGAACAGGTAAGCAACTATTCTGCATTAAATGCAATGTTTCTGTGTAGTTGTATTCATTTTTCTCTCTGCTGTGTTTTTAGCTGTGGCACTCTTGCTGCTATAGGATAAGGAAACATTTTTTTCTTTTGAGGATATCTGTTGTGTGTGCAAATATAAAAACAATTATGAATATTTACACACACCATTTGTAGTTACCATTTTTCTTTTGTAACTTACGGCATTATTTGAAAATATTTTGTTATATATTCTTTTGATTTCTCCTTTTGATATTTTTTTTACCCTCTTAGCCTGTCATTTCATGCTTTTTTGCTTTTTCACTTGGCTTGTTAACTGTTTCAATGCAGATAATATTTATCTGGAGAGTGATGAATGGTTAAACAGCAATTGGTTGTCTTTGGCCTTATTCCCAGCTCCACACGTAAGAAATGACTGCTGGCCCTGCCCCAGTTCTTTCCTGGTGTTTGGATCATGCTGCCTCCCGTCAAGCCCTTTGGCACATGATTACTTAATATTTCTCCACCTTCTTCTGGCAGGATTCCCTTCAATGAAGATCCCAATCCCAATACTCACTCATCAGGACCCTCAACCCCTCTGAAAAACCAAACCTATTCCTTTTCACCTTCCAAGTCCTACAGTCGACAGTCCTCTTCTTCTGACACAGATTTGAGTTTGACACCCAAAACTGGTAAGGCGCTTCCACCCACCTTTTGGTTTTTCTTTTTTTAAAAAATTTGTTTCTATTTCTTACTAGCGATCCATCCAAATCTTTCCTCTTGTTTTTGGCATTTAAGTTAAAAGAGGATGTGAATACGGATCATTTTCAGTTACCGCCATTAAAATATGAAAATTTTGTATAATTCAGAAATTATCTTGTCTGGAGATCTATATTTTGTTGATTTAATTATAGCATAGATATCAAAGTCCAAGATATATTTTGGCATATAGACATTTTTCATTTTATGCTCAAATTAAGAGGAATAACATCTTTAAACATTTGACTAAAAAGTAACACTAGTAGTTTGCAATCAAATTTCTCATGCATATAAGCATTTTTGAATTATTTATGCCTATTAATGAATATAATTCTAATATTTTATTGTGAAAAAACTCTTAACCACTGAAATGGTTATATTGGAGTACATCTATTAACTGGGTATTTAAAATGTTTGCTTTTACTAGTCTTTCTAGGTTAGAAAATAGCATTTTTATTTATTCTTAAATTTTTCTGTTTATCAAATTTATATCTTTTTCTTTTCTACTGTATTTTGATGAATGATTTCTGGATTTTTGTGAATATGTTTTATGATAAAAAGTTGACCAAAAATCAAATTAGTTCCTTACATTTTAGAGCAGAATTAACTTATTTAAATCACCAAATTATTATTGTTCAGGAAAATCTAAAATAAATTTAAAAATTTAACAGTTAATGGTGTGAAATTTTTATAAACAGTATTTTCATCTGACAGTTTTCCCATCAGATGATTAAAACATAGTACTTTTTTGTTATTTTTAATTAATATTTTTAAAATAGCCTTATTTGTATGTTAGAAAAGAAATTTATGTAACAATTCTAGATTTTGTGAAAAAAAAGTCTAAATCCAAAGCAATGCTACTTCTAAGGAAAGATCAATTTTTTTAAAAGCCTGTAGATTTAGTTTGTTTCTATAAATGAAGTTGTAAAATATAATTATGAACACTTGTTTTCTTGAAGATAACAGCTTCATCTTTAGATAATTGTGAATAATGTCTACAAATAACGTAGTTATTTCATAGTGATGAATGCTTTGGAATTTGGCACCTTATCAGGTTTATGCCATAAAAATTGAACCATCCAGATTGTAGTGAAAAAAGTTTTTTTTTTAATAAAGAGTAAGAGACTCTCACCTTAAAACTTATGACAATCAAGACAAGACAGATTTATATTACTATTTGAGTAATGTTTTAAAAAATATTTTTGAGACTTTGGTCTACTGACTGCATATTCCAGGCCTTTTTTTTTTCTTTCTTTTCTTTTTTTTGTCATACCACAGATAAAATTTGGAAAGCATTTCCTTGATCTTTGTTTCTTTCTTTTTTTAAAATTCACCAAAAAGACCAAGCCTAAAGAGATTGTCAAGTAATAAATTAACTGAACCAGACTTATCTTCTCTTAGTTTTCTAGTAGGCAATCAATTGCATTATCAATGAACTTTTTGTATTTTGTCTTCTAGCTCCAAATTTTTAGTTTAAAAAAATGTTATTTACAAATGGGGTATTATTCTCATGTATTTCTGTATTTATAAGCTACCTCTAAATAATTTTGTTTTCCCTAAAATAATTTATTATTGCAATAACTTATTTATATAATATTAGCAATTTTTAGCCCCTTGGCCTTATTATAAGTCCCTGAATATCTCTGAATTGTTTGGAGGAGCACTCTGATTTCTCATGGAGACTTTAAACGGCACAACTCTGATTGTTATCAAAATTCTAAAACTGTAATTTCAGCATGTACTTCCTGATTCTTTGCCTTCTAATTTACGTTTGTCAGAATCAGTGTCTTGAGAAATAATGGAAAGAGATAAGCTGATTATAATTTATTTGGGAATCCAAAAGCAGAATAAAGTGAATAAAATTTAGACTGAGAAAAATTTTTTTGTGTGTGTTTGTAGTTAAAGCTATTTATTATCTGTTTTTTTTCTGGTAGGTCTCTTCTTTTAAAAACTTTTATATTTACTTCTGTAGATACTAATTTTTGACATTTACAAGGTTTTATTTTTATATGTTTCCCAAGTATTTAACAGGAGTTGAATTTTAGATTTGCTAGTGTTAGAATATTGATTTAACACCTGATTTTAGCTAATTTATTTTTAGCCAGGATTTTGACTATGTATAGTTTTTATAGAGGGTATTTGACCCTTAGAGTACTCTTATCTCTGTAAATGCGAATAATGCTATGATCAGAATAAAGTATAAATGCAAATAATACTATGATCAGAGTAAAGTATTAAACATTTTAGAAGAAAAAGAAAAGTACTAATATACATCTTAAAACTTGACAGAAATAAGTTAAAATTACTGACAACTGTCTACCTAATCCAATACTGAGTATTTTTTATGGATATTCAATTAAAGTGCCCATAAATGCTGTCTTTTAGTTAGTAACATTTGAAGTACTGCAGCTTTATCACTTTAAATAAGTGTTTATATTTTAGGCGTCAAGTTCTGGCTCTAAAAATTTGAAAATGTGGTACATTTTAATCTTAAATTCTTAAGCCAAAAGGGCAGGCAAGTTAAGTATTTTGAAAAAGTCAATTAAAATTTACTAGAATCACATAAAATCCTAAGTTAGTGATTTAAACAATTTTAATGAATGTGAAGTTTGTAAAGGTTTTGTTAAGTTTTAGACTATGCCTTTTATTTACATTATGTGGGATAGATGGTCTTGCTAGTGACTTTTCATTTGCTTAGTGTAATTTGTCTATGCATTTTAAAGTTCATTTTTACTGTTATATTTTGCCTCATCATTGCTTTCCTTAGCCTGCATTTTCTGATCATCTTCTGAATCTGCATCTTTTCTCTGCTACTTTCCTCCACAGCACCTTACCCACAGGGACCTAGGATTTACCTGTGTCCCAGCTCCCCCTCTCTCTCTTGTGGTTCCCTTCATCTTAAAAAGTCCTGTCTCCTCCTCTCGGAATCTAGCCTTATCCCTCATCATTCTAGCCTTGTCAGCCCAGTTCTGAGGAAAAGTGTTTCTTTCAGTGAAGAGCTGTTCCTGGCTGCTTCTGGTAGGATCACATTATGTCAGCTTTTTTAATCCCTTTATTTTTCATGCTATAAAGAATTATTGGGTATTTTATACAAGATGCATTTCTATTATTTTTCTTACTGGTAGATGGAGTTAAACAGTTGGAAATATAAGGATATAATTGAGGATTGCTTGATGGCTAATAATGAATATTCTACCAAATTATATATTTAAAAAATTACATGTCTAAGGACATAGATCTGGATATTTACAATATTATTAGGTTCTTATTACTAGAGTTTCTGTTTTAGATGCTTTACTTTCTTTTCCTTCATAAAAACTCCATTCACATTGGACCTTTATCATCATGTTGCTAAACTGTACGATTACATTAATAAATTATTCTGTTTGAATCAGTTTAAGTCTAATTTTGGTGATATTCTTTGATTATCTTTTTTTTCTGTCTGTTGCATTAATTATTAAATTTTCTGCTATATTTTCTGATATTTCACTTATCACTACAAATTTACATTTTATTTTCTGGCTTTTAATATGCTTCATATAAAGATCTTAGTTTCATTTCTATGTTTAGTATTGTATAGTCTCTAAAAATAATGTTTAGGTTACTTTAAGAAAAATCATTTTTTTTGTTTTTAAGAACAGAGTGGGACTATACACATGCTAACCTTTGTTTCCTTATCCAAGAACAGCTAAAAATGTAAAAGTTAATTAGTTCCTTTTTAAGTCATTGTAGTAAATTTGGCTGTATGCATCTTCAATTTTGAAAGGGATGGGATTAATTCTAGTCTGTAGAGCACTGGCTTCTTACCTGTCCCCTGATTTCTGTGATTCTTTGATGATAGTTGATCTATTGGTATGGTCAGAACAATAAAATAAGGTAGGGAAAGAAATGTAAAATTAAGCCTTAAAAAATACATCTAAGAGCTTGGGAAAGATAATTCTTTCATCCATAACTGTGTACTTTTGTAATGTGTCTATTACATGTCCGTGGTTTTTTTGTTTATTTTGAAAAAAATTTATGTTGATTTTTGTGAATGAGCATTGACAAGTATGAAATTACTGTTTTGTCATGATATGTTTAGAAATGGGAAGTTACAAGAAAATAGATTTGACTATATTTCAAAATCACCCAAATTTTATGCTTTTTAGAGAATTTTGGAATATTTTAAGTGAGCACAAGTAGTGCTTTTGTCTCTATATTTACATTTAATCAGACATTTAATATTTCTCATATTTTAGTATTCTTAAATTGTTAGCTTAGTAATGTTATTATCTTTATTTTTTAAATTATTAGTCAGCTTTTCAAATGGAATATTTTGCAAAGATTCATCACCTTAACATAATTTTTTAAATAATTTTCGGAAAAAAATTAAGTCCCAAACTAGCTGTGGTCAATAGGACTCTGACATCTTGCATCTGTAGAAAACTTTGTGAATAAAAATAGAGTAAAATATGTGCTTTAGTTGTCATCTCCAATGATTTAAATGTTTTGATCATTTTATCATATTTCTACTCATGATGTTTATGAAGATGAATGCAATTAAACTTTGTTTCCATAGTTGTTTTTTTTTTTTTTTTTTTTTTATGTACTGATGTTNTTTTTTCTTTTGGTTGTTATTTATGTACTGATGTTCTGTAGGAATGGGAAGTGGTAGTGCTGGAAAAGAAGGGGGGCCATTTAAAGCTCTTTTAAGACAACAGACTCAATCAGCATTGGAACAGAGGGTAAGATTCACTTGATATTCTATATTCTTACACTGTGAATATGACTTTGTTATCTTATGCTTCAGTGTACTTACATGCTTTCATGAATTGTTTTGATTACATATCTATAATATTGCAGTTTTGAAGTCCAAAATGTAGTTAACGTATCAAAGTAATTTGTTTATGCATAACTACTTTTGATTTGGAATAATTATATAAAAATTTTTGTTTTGTCCTCCAATCTTTTATCAGAAATACTATTTTTGAGAATACCTATTGAATGCTGAAGTTATTTTCCATTACATTTATTATTGGAAAGGAGATGGTAAACATTTTTGCAGAAAAAAATATTCCAGTAGCATTTTATTATTTTTAAAATAATTCCTTAGTATATTAATATATTTATTCGCTAAGATTACTTTTATCATTGGCCCATCTCTTAGGAATAAAAAATGTCCAGATTCTGTATTTCTAAAGATTAATATAAATAATATGGTTGCATTCACTGCAGTATCTAAAAAAATAAATAATGTGGTTATTCAGTATAATGCATCTATTTTAGTTATTGTAAGTTTAGTATTTAGTTATATTTGTTGATTAGGAAAATAAGTAGTTACAGTTTTTGGATGATTTCTCTCTCTCTTTTCTTTTAAATAAACTTCATTGCTAAGGGAGGATCGCCTCATAGGTTCTGTAGAAGGCGGGTATGTTTCTGAAAAATGTGTGAGAGCCTATTTCTTGTATTGAAAGCTTTTCTAGTTTTAATCTTGGTCATTTAAGTTTTATTTAAGCTTTTAGCAAATATTGACAGCTTTTTTCTTTTCATAATGCAAAGTTGTTTTTGTTTTTTTTTTTTTAATTTAGTAGCACTGTGAGGCTCATGTTCTTTTTTCTACTAACTAATATGGTGCATGGTTATATATGTCATGTCAATAATTTTAAGACAGTTCTATAGCTTTCATTATGTTTGATTTGGAAGCTATAGGCATTTACAGAGTTTTCTTTTACATGTTCTGTATTACACTAGCATTTGGGGGAAAAAAGGTGAAACAGTAAATACCTGTAAAAGGATACATTTCGTAAAATAAAGGTATTTCTCCTCTAGAGGTTGGTACAATTTATTTTTCTAGACTTTTCCCTCCTTATGCTGACAGTGTCTGTGTATGCACTGTTTACCTAGACAAGGCTGGAGAGAGCAGAGCTGAACTAAACAATGATGAGACTTTGGCTCATTTTTTGCTTCATGCTCTATATAAGTAGCAGTTACCTTTCAGCTACTCTCGCACCTTGCAGGCAAACCTACAACTGCCACCAAAAGGCCCACCTACACATTCAAATTAACTATTAAAACCAAATGTAACAAAAGACTGAAAATGTTGAAGAGTGTCAGAGTGAAGGTGTGTGTCTGCTTACCATTTTTTTTAGGCTCTTACCTCTTTCCCTGTCCCATTTTTATGTTCTCTACAGAGCTTTTCACAGTAGGAATATGATTGTTTGTAATCAAATTACCATTCTGGAATTCACATCAACAGAAAAATGTAGGTTCCCTTGAAGTTCGATATAATAAGATTTTACTTGGATATGTACCCGTGACTTTACTACCTGTACCAAGAATCTTTAAAAACAATCTCACTTTAAGGGAAAAAAAATATTAATCAGTGAAAAGCATTTTGAATTTAGTTTCGATAAAATTTGTGTTTTCAAATATGCATTTAAATATTCTTAAAATTTTGGACACATTTACACATTGGACATAGATTACTAAATAATCTTCATGGAATTAACAGCAAAGGTGTAGAGAACTATAGTTTTCATTTACAACTTTGTCAGTCCTGAGTTGGCAGTACATCTACATCATCTAACTTACTTAAGTAACTGTTCTCAAGTAAGCAGCAAAAGCGTTATCATCTTTGGCTTTCCTATTCACTGGCCACTGCTGTTAGTATGTCTTTTGTTTTGGGAAAAACAAGTAGTATGAAGAATTCTCCCTTTATGTGTTTGGATACGATTTAATTCTACCAGTCGGAACACTAGATTATGTCATCGACATGATCTACTTATGTGATGTTTTTTTGTTTGTTTGTTTGTTTGTTTGGTTTGTTTTTTTTTTTTTTTTTGAGTCAGAGTTTCGCTCTTGTTGCCCAGGCTGGAGTGCAATGGCGCAATCTCGGCTCACCGCAACCTCCGCCACCTGGGTTCAGGCAATTCTCCTGCCTCAGCCTCCTGAGTAGCTGGGATTACAGGCACGCGCCACCATGCCCAGCTAACTTTTTGTAGTTTTAGTGGAGACGGGGTTTCACCGTATTGACCAGGATGGTCTCGATCTCTTGACCTCGTGATCCACCCGCCTCGGCCTCCCAAAGTGCTGGGATTACAGGCGTGAGCCACCGCGCCCGGCTATGTGATGTTTTATATTTATTTTTTTAATTTTAATTTTTATCCCTTGGTAAACCACCCTTAATCAATTGTATGGCTTTTTTTTTTTTCTTGAGGAAAGATAAACTTTATTTGCCCAATCTCTTTTACAGATCATTCAAGTAGCAGTTCTCAAAATTAAACAGAAACATTAAAAAAAAGTTGACAAGATCTTGGCAGTAGTTGCCAGGTTTTTGGGAGATGAGAAATAGAGATAAAAGTTTTATTTAGATTTAAGTTCCACCTATGAATTTTTTGATGTAAACAGATATTTAATTAATTAATTAGAAGAGAGGCTCTCACTATAATGCCCAGGCTGGTTTCAAACTCCTGTGCTCAAGTGATCCTCCCATCTCAGCTTCTCAGAGTGTGGGGATTACAGACGTGAGCCACCGTGCTCAGCCAGATTTGTTTTTCAATAAGACTTTTATTTTACCTGTGAGAAAACATGGAAGTACTTTTTTAGCTCCTTCAGCAAAGAAACCTAGTTAACTTAGTTTAACTTAGCATTTCCTAAATATATTGTACCATAGAACTTTTCTTTTAAAATACCTGTTAGTAAGGAACACACTTTGGGAAACATTGATATAAGGTAAAATCTTGGAGAATTTTGATCTTTTCAGAAGTGGGAGTAAAATTGCACAATAAATCATGGTAGAAATCTATTAGGGATTTTATACCTAGAAAGTTTGGTCTTTCACAATAATAAAAAGAGTATTTGATTTGAAGAATAAACTATTTAAGCATCTCCTAAGAAAAATCCCATTTAAATCTCTTTTTAAAAGAATACTCCCATTGTGCTCTGATGATTTTTCAACTACCCTGTCTTTGAGTACACGCTATTAAATATTTTTATGCTGCCTGCCCTTGGCTTATGACAGAGCATCAGCATGTCAAGTTTATGTAGGTACCACAGGGAAAGCTGCTTTAAATATGAAGACTTTCTGGAGAAAATTTCTTCTGCAGTTCCTGAAATTCACATCTAGGCATTGAAAGCAGGGTGTGCTTGGGCTGATCTTAAGGAAGCTTTTCTTTTCTTTTTTTTCCTTTTGAAATGAAGTTTTGCGGGCCGGGCGCGGTGGCTCACGCCTGTAATCCAAGCACTTTGGAGGCCAAGGCGGGCGGATCACCTGACGTTGGGAGTTCAAGACCAGCCTGACCAACATGGTGAAACCCCTTCTTAAAACAAACAAACAAACAAACAACAAAAAAATGAAATGAAGTTTTGCTTTTCTTGTCCAGGCTGGAGCGCAGTAGCACAGTCTCGGCTAACTGCAGCCTCCACCTCCCGGATTCAAGCAATTCTCCTGCCTCAGCCTCCTGAGTAGCTGGCATTACAGGCTCCAGCCATCACACCTGGCTAATTTTGTATTTTTAGTAGAGACAGGGTTTCACCATGTTGACCAGGCTGATCTTGAACTCCTGACCTCAGGTGATCCACTTGCCTCGGCCTCCTAAAGTTCAGGGATTACAGGCGTGAGCCACTGCACCCAGCAGAAGCTATTCTTTTATGCAGAAGAAAAGTCTATAAATTCATCAGGTGTAATAAAATCAAGTCCTTAACTCTAAATTTAGATAGTAAAACCAGATGATAAAGTTTGTTGCTCAGGAAGAGTCTAGGAAGGAAAGGCCCTCTTCACTTCAGTTTTTCATATAAAAAAAATGAAGATAATGGTACTTCCCTCATGGGAAAGGTTATAGAACGCAGGCCACAGAGCCTGGCATATAGAAGCACTTAACAGTAGTTGCCAGTTATGGTGGTGATGATAGGTATTTAACAACCTGCTATAGATTTCAGCAGTAGCCCTTCTAATGAGAGAATTGTATGAAGATGGAATTTTGGCTAAATAAAATGACATTTTAATTCGTTACAGGTTAAATTTTGTGTTTTAAAGTGAATTGTTGTGCTGATTAGGTGAACTGGGGACCTGTAAAGTAGAGTTTAAGTTGGCAGAGTAGGTTGTGGCATCTTTGGGCAGCCATTGCTGTGTGTGCTTCTTTCTGACCAACTCCAGTATGATTCTTTCCTTCCTTTCTTTATCTCAAACAAAGAAACCTTGAGGAGAATGGTAAAGAACCCTGAATTGAGAAGTCATTTAGCTTCATTTTTTCATACTTCCATAAAATCTTATATGAAAATGTTTTCTAATATATAATTTACCTATTTTATTTCTTTTAGAAGGAAGAAGGAAATCTTCCATTTAGCTTACAAAAATGTTATTTTCAGTGTCTCTTGCCTAGATATTTAAAAGATTTAAGTATAAAGATTACATATAAAGTGATTTTTTTTATTCTTTGAGACCACCACATGCCTCAGATAGTTTGAGGAAATATTAAAATTTAAGTGATCCTAATACTGAAAAAAAAAATCTGAAAGATCTAATACATTACTAATAATATAAGCTCACCTATACGTTTCTCATTTAAAACTCAAATTTATAAAGTTCAAATGGACTTGCTCTGTGATTACCAAATTGTTTTCCCAAATTTTTTAACACTTAATATTTGTTGTGTAATTACCCCATATGTGCTGTACCTAACGATAAATCCATTCACATATTTTTATGACTCAAAACTTCATTTACATTAAAATTTCCTAACAATAAATATGAATTTATTATGAGGTAATCTTCTAGTTTGTACAGTTTTCATTAGATTTCCAGAAATAAAACTTCGAGGGCAGAAAAAAAAGTTTAAATGGAAATAAAGATGCATTTTGACTAAACATATTGTAATACATTTATTATAAGTGACATATTCTCCTTACATCCTCTTCCTTATTTTCGCTCTACCTATAGTCTCCTGAGCCAAAGCTAACCACTTTCATACATTAGTTTTTTACCCTTTTTTCCTATATAGCCTAGATTTTTCTTTCTCATTTTTAAAGGTTACTTCTAAATTTGAACTGAATTTATTTCTAAATGTGTGTGTACACACACACACACACACACACACACACACACATTTGTTTATACTCAACCTTCATGGGTTACTGAGGTGTGCAGGACTGATTGCTTTTGTGCTAAATGATTCCAAGTTGCTGTGCTTTGTGACTCTGCTTTTGTGAGTTTGTATTCTCCATGCTTGAAGCAGCCAGTGAATAATTCTTGCTGCTTTTAATGTGCCTGCTTCTGGTAGTATTCTGTATCTCTTTACCAGCTTTTTTGTTGTTGCATTTAATCTGTGGTGGTCTTGAAAATAAGATCATGATAAATTTTAGAATTGTATGTTCTTAAGATACATATTTGTAACTATAATATTATAGTATGAATATGATCTGTGGGAGTCTGCTATGAATAAAGTATGTGAGCTTTAGTGCTTGAGGCTGTAACAGTTCTTTTGACTGTTGAGAGCCCTGTTTTGCTCATTTTTCTCAATTGTGTTCAAAATTGCTGAGGCTAGTGGTAAGTGATTCAGTCAAGTGAGGTACATTAATCTTGGAGCCAGACAGGTCAAACATCAAGTTTTCCTTACTTGCATCCAGTATGTAAATATGAGGGGCCTCCATGTTTTCACAGGAGCTCCGTTTCCTTATTGGGTGCTATTTCAATGAATTTCCTTTCTCGGCTTTTCCATTTCTCTTTGTTGTGTTTCTCTTTATCTCTAAGTTGATGAATTTCATGCCTTTGACAGAGAAGGGGAGAATAAAGCATTCAAGAACTTGTGGAATTTAATTCCCTCCCTAGCTGTTATCTCTATACCTTTCACGTTTCCTTAATATACCTTTATGCACTTGCATTTGTTCCTGCCACCATGGCGTTGATAGAGTAAGGAGAGTAAATAACTTCACACAATGATTCTCTACCCACCTCAACTTGATACTTGCCCCTATCCTCTTTCTCTTAACCCACACTACTTATCCTCTCACATACCCTCCCTTAGTCCCACTTTCGTTTAGGTCTGTTGACCCCAGGCATCTTTACCAGTGTCTTACGTTGGGTTTTCATGTGAAAGGGATGTCTACACCACTGAGAAATAGAAAATGGGGTATAGGGATAGGGTAGTTTCCTCATCTCATTGAGAAGTTGAATCAGAGTTGGATTGAGAGGAAGGAAGAATGTGTTTCAAATAAATTGAAAAAACACTTTTTTTTTTCCTCATTGAGAACTGATGAAATGAGTCTTTAGATTCTGTATAACATGGTATATATGGGGAAATGGATTTAGAACTCTAAACATTTAATAAAACTTTTAATTACAAAGCATGTGTAGTATATAATGGGTGGCCTTTTATTTCAAGAGATGTAATACATTTGCTTATGACAAGCTTTTTAATAAGCAATGTTTTTACACTTTACACATGGTGAGTTGTATTTTTCCCCTATTCTTTCCACTAGGAATTTCCATTTTTTACCTTGACGGCGTTTCCTCCTGGATTCCTTGTACACGTTGGGGGTGTAGTTAGTGCACGTTCTGTGAAGCTTTTGGATCGTATCCACAATCCTGGTATGTTCTTAAAAAGTTTCAATGTTTCCTTTATTTAAACTGTGGTTATTAAAATTGATGTTTATGATTTTTTAAAGCCAAATGTATCCGAAAAGAGAAAGCGTAAACTAGCATGTTACTTAAATATATTTGTAGTAATCTTAATTATAAATAATCAAACTAAAGGATATTTTAGTTACTTTTCTGTAAAAATCAAATCTTGGTTCATTTTTGGTCACAGTATCACTTTAAGGAAATCCTTAAATAACTTTTGTCAGCTATTTTCTTTGACCCAGGGGAGATAAAAAATTTTATAAATTGACTATTATGGCCGTTAGTTTAAGATGTTAATTCTTTTCATTAGCAGTAGCTCTTTATAGATTACTTAATTTCCTTGTTCTTAAAACAGGTATTGAAAAAAATATAATTGTAAAGCTGGGCACAGTAGCATGTGCCTGTAGTCCCAGCTACTCATGAGGCTGGAGCAAGAGGATTGCTTGAGCCCAGGGCAACATACTTGGGCAACAGCCTGGGCAACACAACGAGACCTATGTAAACACTGTGCGTGTTATAACAGATTGGTAGCAGAGGGAACCAGATGAGTCTATGGGTCAAAGACCCTCTTCCTGAGCAGGCGACTGGAGCTGTCATTTCCTAGAGCTCATTGTGTAACTTGAACACACTGGGACTGTCTTAGACCATGGCCATCTGTCCCCTCCAGCCTGCCCAGGCAGCCCTCAGGAGACATAGAACCCAGATTCCAGAACTGTGCTGGGATTCCGCTCTGTCATTGGTGGAATCCAGCCTGGGCAACAAAGTAACTGTAAACATTGTGTAGAGTATCTAAGAATTGAAAAACAGACAAACCAACCAACACCTGGTCCCACAGTTTCTTTTACGTAGCTATTTGTTCTGTTTAAGCAAACCAGTAAGCATAGTAGCTCACTTCTTTAAAATATAGGACCATAATTATAACAGCAAGTAGAAATGAAAGTCCCAGTGGATTCAGGCCCTTGGATCAGAAATACTCTGGTGATTTTTCTACGTGTAAAACAAGCATGATAGATAGTGGGAACTTTCCATATGGAATGTGTTCTTGCATTTCTCGTTGACTAGATGCTCAATCATCATATGTTAAACCTGAAGTTATGTTAGTATTCTTATTTGGCATATAGACATATGTATTTTTTGAAAAATTTAAATTGTGACATCTAGTAACCTCTTTGTGAGACTTGTATTGACAGCTATAAAAAGAAGAGTAAAATGCTTTGAAGTTATTGAACCAAAACATTGTAGATAATGACTATTTTTGAGGATACAGAGTGTTATTATTCTTTAATATTTTTTTAAAAGTTTAATTTATGCCTTGTAGTTTTATGTCATTTGAGTTTGTTACAGAGAAGACTAGGATTCTCTGGACCCTGAATGAGATTTCAGAAAAAGAGTGCACGTCAGGTTTATTTAACTCTGAAGCTGGGCAAATACATCTTTTAAGCACTGGTTTTCTCTCTTTTTTTTTTTCCTTCTTTAGTTTTTTTTCTCCTGTTTCTTATTTTTGTGGACAATATGTTTATTGTAGTATTTGTATACAGTACTTAAAGAAAAATTCAGACTGATGCTAGTTTAACATATTGGGATCTTGAAGATTATGCCAAATTCTACATCTTTGTGTTAAGGAACTTGAATTATTTGGAAAATGCAAGGAAGTACTCAGTTAAGATACCTCACATCAACCTTGTGACCCAAGACTAGTTACCTGTATTTCTATGGACCATTAACTTAAATATTCTAATATATGGTACCTACTGATCTGATAGTTAGAAACATGGTTTCAGGAATATATTTAATTATTGGTGATATCTTCTGCTTACTGAAAAACATTTTGGGCCGGATGTGGTGGCTCACGCCTGTAATCCCAGCACTTTGGGAGGCCGAGGTGGGTGAATCTCCTGAGGTCAGGAGTTTGAGACCAGCCTGACCAACAAGGTGAAACCCTGTCTCTACTAAAAAATATAAAAATTAGCCGGGCTTGGTAGCAGGCGCCTGTAGTCCCAGCTACTTGGGAGGCTGAGACAGGAAAATTGCTTGAACCCAGGAGCAGAAGTTACAGTGAGCTGAGATTGCGCCACTATACTCCAGCCTGGCGATGGAGTGAGACTCCTGTCTCTTAAAAAAAAAAAAAAAAAAAAAAAAAAAAAAATAAATTCCGTCTCAAAAAAAAAAAAAAAAAAAAATTTAAATTTTATTTTGTTGCTTCCATGTACTCTGAGTAAGCTATAGAGTCTGGGAGAACAAATGAAGTTTACTTAAATATAAGGTAGAGAATTGTATTTAAAATGTTACTACTTAAAAAAAAAAAAAACACTAATTGCACTTTGGGGTTTATTTTATCTGCCAGTTCATGCTAACTTTGCAAGAAATCTAAGAATCTAATCCCAAGGAAGAAAGAATAGTTTTTATTATGGAATGTATTTTGTGTATTATAATTACCAGCTCACCCATTCTCTTCCTTTCCTCCCAGTTTAGAGCATTTTTTCAGTTTACATGTAGAAATTCTCAGTTATTAATGGATTATTTCCCAAAAGATCATGGACATACATATAAGTTATTTCAATGGTGTATGAGTTACATTTTCATTTTGTTTTATTTTTAGTTAAATACATATAATTATTCTAATGGTTCCAATATTATGTTATTTTGGTTTAAAGTATTACATTCTGACTGGGCACAGTGGCTTACACCTGTAATCCCAGCATTTTGGAGGCCAAGGTGGGCAGATCGCTTGAGCTCAGGAGTTCAAGACCAGCCTAGGCAGCATGGTGAATCCCTCTCTCTACCAAAAATACAAAAATTAGCTGGGCGTGGTGGCACATGTCTGTGGTCCTATCTTGGGAGGCTGAGGCAGGAGGATAACTTGAACCCTAGAGATGGAGGTTGCAGTGAGCCGAGATTGTGCCACTGCACTCTAGCCTGTGTGACAGAGGGAGACTCCATTTCAAAAAATAAAATGTCACATTCTTCAGATTCTTTTATGTATTACGCACTAAAAAGGAACATTTTCTTAAGAACATTTACTAACCTCCAGGCCTCTTAAGTAATTATTTATGAAGAAATTTTAATATATTGAAGAAAAGGTGAATCTTAAAACTCTAGATTAACATCTACTCTAATGATGATGTTTTAATTTTGTGACACTGAGGTATTCTGTTGAGAAACTTAACAGTGGATTGAGATGCATGTGCTAATGTTAAAAATGCCGTGTTTGCATTCTCAAATGAATTTTGCAGCTATTTTTTGACTAGTGAATATGGGAAATTTTTGTTTCATTCTCAGTGTAGAAGGGAAAAAAATCTTATTTTAAAACCACTGCCACCTGCCAACTATGGATTATTATTTTGGAAGCTTTTTTTAAAGAACACCCTCCTTTGGTAAATATTGAGCAAACAGGTGACTACGACAAGGGAAAGAATGGGGTGGTTTTAAAAATGAAGGTAATTAAATAATTAGATTAATGTTAGATTACTATAGCATGCTCCTTCTCCCCTTTCTATTTCTACTTCTTATTAACTCTGCTGTCTGTGTCTTTCCAGTTCCTGTCGAGTGGTGTTTGTCAATTGCGTTCTTGTTTGTAGTGTTTTTTGTTTTATTTCTTCTATTCTGCACCTAAAACTGATCTACTAATTTGCTGTTTTGAACTCAGCCTTTGTCGGAATTATGGGTAACACAAGATCTTACAAACTGCTAGACTGGAATAGTTTCAATTCAGGTATTTTGATGGTCATTCAGTACTACATATGCTGACAAAAATTATGGCAGCTCAGTGAAGCTTTTAGAAATGTTCTAGATGAAGTAGGTTTAAAGTCAATTCAGTTATACAGATATATTCTGTGCTGTGTATGTAATAACTTGTAATTTCAGTGGAAATACAAATAAAAAATGTGTTAACGAAAATGAATTAATGAAATCCGCAGACATACCATAAATTATCAATAACTTTTCTTAGGTGATTAACTTCAGAATGATCATTTAAATATATATTTATTACATTTTTGATGGTTTTTATATCAGGTAAATGATGTAGGCGTTAACTTTATAATTAAGCAAATATTTTTTAAATATTTATAAGTAATTTTTTATAAATCTAAAAATAAAGTATATTTAGATTTGAATAGAATATGTTTAGTGTTCTATAGAATACTGTAAAAGTATAACTGTTAGCATTTTTATTTATAATTCTAGAAGTGTTCCAAGATTTGATAACTAAGAACAGACCTTTTGGGGATTAACAGCTTTCTTAAACTTTCCTCCTTCCCTTTCCACTTGTGAATATAATTTTTAAAAAGTAACTTTACGTATTAATATAATTTGTAGCTTTTAAATAAACCAGACTGAGATAGAGAGCTTTACAGCTGATGATGTGCTTTAGAGTCAAAGCAATTAATTTTTCTTTTTGATAAAAACATTAATAATGTATATTTCTAATCGTTTATATTATATTTTTTAGATTGAAATAATACAACCATTTTGATTCAGTGTCAGAAGCTGGTATGTTGCCTAAATAAATTTTTCAGTTGTTTGTCTTAGAAAGTATATCTTACAGAAAAGCAAAAGCACCAAGGGGCTCAGAATTTTAGATAATATCTCATAATCTTTTCAATATTGAAAACTTTTTTGTTCTTAGGAGTTCAAGATATAAGTTTTGATGTAAGTAATGCATGTTTGACTATGAAGGAAATCATGTTCATTTTGTAGATTAACCTAAATTCAGTCCGGTAAACCATATAATTCCAACCTTTGCAGATGTAGATTGATGTCAATTGGTAAATCCTCGGGGAAATTTCCTATTCAGGTTTTTACCAGCATGCTGTCATTGATTAGAATTAAAGTGATCATTTGTTAGTGTAATATTATATAATTGGATTTTAGTGAGAAATTAGAAAATACCTTGCTAGGTTAATATCTTAAAAATAAGAAATTTTAAAACATAGGCAGATTAATATAGTGGAAAGATATATAGAAAAAGGCCATTAAGAGCAGATTGATCATTAATAATATAAGGAACTGATATCTTGTCAGGGCAGAGATGTTTAGGGTGAGACGTGTGTTGGTCAAATGATGGAACAATCTTGGAAATGGAAATAGTAATAATTAAATCTTACAGATATTACAAGGACATTGTCCCACATAAGCCAAATTACACTTTGGCAAAGAAAAACATGGTTGAGGAAGCAGTATATCTTGCCATCATAAAAATAATGTCAGGTAGGACGTGTATGAAGGAAAAAGGTGGATATAAGTTATAGAATGTTAAAAGAACATGAACGATGACACCTTGTAGTGTGCTTTTGATTTAGTAATTGGAATCTTTCTGGTAAGAGCTAATATATCTTCAGAAAACTGATTTTCATACTTGTTTAGGAAAAATAACTTGATAATTCTGAAGATAAATTTGAGATAGGTAAACATATGCAAATCATTTATGTATTATTCTTTGTAATTTGAGAATATTTAGCCACTGTTCTCCTATGTGGAAAATCAAGAATTGACCATGTTAGGAAAATAATTGTTGAGATATCATTTGTATTAGGGCTAGAATTGCTCATGCACACTGTATTTCCTGGCTTCTTCGCACCATGTGTTATATGAGGCATCATCATTTTAATAATAACCTTCCAAGAGAAAAGAAAAATACATACCACCATATTAAACATACCTATTAATCATTAGACATTCTTATTTCAGAAACATTAAAATGTGGAAAGATATAGGAAAACATTATTATACAGTCATGTATAAAATATGACAGATTATGCAAGCTTATATCAGAATTTATTTTGTGCCATGCAATTTGCTAGGTACTAGGGTGGAAAGATTGCCAGCCCTACTGCCTTCATGAAGCTCATATTCTTGGAGGATAGAAAAACATTAAATAATTTACTGTGTGGTATGGTGTGATACAAGATAAAGAGTTAAAGAGGAAGCCTTGATTAACTCTGTGTATGAGGGAAGCTTATAGAAGTGGTAATTTTTGAGCTCAGATTTGAAGGATACATGGGAGAATCACATAGATTTATATTTCAGTGTTTTGGGACCCATGTTTATACATATTTTGCGTATGGTTTTGAAACTTCCAGCATTTACAAAATGATATCCTAGCCAGTACTTATTTGATGATGTTTACATAGTTACTGCATACTTACTAGGTTGCTTGCCACTGAGTACAAAGTATCTTGGTTGGTTTAGCATTTTTTTTTGTCTTCTTTTCTTCTGCCATGCTACCTTAGTTTCTGTTAACTACAGTGTACAGTGTTAGAATTTTTTTTTTTTTTTTTTGGAGATAGAGTGTTGCTGTGTCTCCCAGGCTGGAGTACAGTGGTGGGATCTCAGCTCACTGCAATCTCTGCCTCCCGAGTTCAAGTGATTCTTGTGCCTCAGCCTCCCAAGTAGCTGGGATTACAGGCGTGTGCCACCATGCTGACTAATGTGTGTGTGTGTGTGTGTGTGTGTGTGTGTGTGTGTGTGTGTGTGTTGGAAAAGAGACGGGGTTTCACCATGTTGGCCAGGCTGATCTTGAACTCTGACCTCAAGTGATCCGTCTGCTTTGGCCCCCCAAAGTGCTAGGATTACAGGCGTGAGCCACCACGCACAACCTTAGGAATGTTTTTATAGAGCAGGAGGAAGGGAACTATTATTAGAATTTATTTTTAAAATGTTGCTTTTACTTATCATACTGCTTATATCATACTGCTTATATCATCTGGCTTGGTAACAGACTTTGAGAAAGGCCAGGCAGGCGAGTGTTGCTGCTAGGAAGGAGGATGCAACATTTACAAATCTTGTGTGTGACATTCTAGGAATGGAAGTACATAAGAATAAGGGTAGCCCATAGTCACATTTGCATTAGGTCATTGACTATAGAGTGGAGAATAGACTTAAAGGCAATAAGACTAGAGACAGGGCGATGGGTTAGTAGAATGTGTAGTATCCTTGGCTACATAGGTAACCTAGGTTTTGGTGGTGTAATAGGAGAGCTACATTTATCAAGAACTTACTATGTGGCACGTACTCTTTTAAGTGCTTTATAATTGTAGGCCATTTAATCCCCAAAACAGATCTATGAGGTTGGCACTAATTTCCTATTTTGTAGGTGAGCAAAGTGAAACAGTAGTTTTCCAAAGGTGAATAGTTAGAAAGTGACTGAGCCACAGTTTGTACCTGAGTACTCTGGCTTCAGAACCAATGCTCTTAACTATAAATTAATGAGACATTTTGAATATAATAACAGCAGGACCTAGTAACTAGTGAAATGTGGCAAATGAAGCAGGTTATTCTCTGCTTTCAAGGCAAGAGAAAGAAAGGGGAATTATTCCACATACCTACAGCTCTAAAATTATACTTAGCAGTTGAGTTCTACCCTTTGGAAACTCAAGTTTATTTGAAAGTTGAGATGAGAAAATATTTAGAGTAAATTTTAATAGTCCTAACTCATTTTTCAAATGAGTATAATCTTTTATTTTTTCCCCTGAGTTACCACTAGAAGTATTTGAGTCGCTCACATATATAATTTTTAAATCAGTGATAATCTTGATAGTTGCAGATAATTTGCTATTTTTTCTCTATATAGATTGCATGTCAGCTTAGATATTTTTTCAGGAAGTGGCAAGAAGAAATAAAGTAGTTATATAGTATGGTACAAAATGTAATTATATGTTAGTTGGAGATAGCTTTCGAACTTAGACAAAATTTTTGAGTTTATATTTTAAGTCCTCAGTTAGTAAAACAAGTTGTTTAACACTAGATAGCCTTTCGTTTGTTGTTAAGAATATATTTAAAGGGTTTTTTTTTTTTTTTTTTTT
>NW_016107340.1:8273398-8287686 GCF_001604975.1 Cebus imitator | reverse complement strand
TAATTTTTTGTATTTTTAGTAGAGACGGGGTTTCACCATGTTGACCAGGATGGTCTCGATCTCTTGACCTCGTGATCCACCCGCCTTGGCCTCCCAAAGTGTTGGGATTACACGTGTGAGCCACCACGCCCAGCCTTAAAGGGTTTTTAAACAAATTTTATTTTAGGCAGATTGTAGATCTTAGGACATATTATTCTTAAGATTTTCTCAATCATATGATAAACTTTTACTAGTAAAAAGGCAAGCTTTGGATTAATGGTTCAAAATTCGAAAATATTAGTCTCTTTTGTTAGCCATCAGAATTGTAGTTGTTTAGAAAGTTCATTTTATTTTAGGAGCAAAAGTGAGTAGTTATGTCCTATAAAAATAAGTACAATGATTACTTTAAAAATATTTAATGGTAACAAAATTGTGAGTCACCTGATTATATAAGGATATATTTATAGAATGTACGTATCAGTCTGCTCATCTGAATGAATTTTTTTTTAATTTTAAGTTTTAATTTGGTTAAGTTTTTATTCAGTAGATGTTTGTGGAGTGCCTACCATGTGTTGAACACTGTGTTGGGTACTGGAAACATCATTGTTAAGCCAGGCAGACATCCTGTACACACAAGTCTAGGGTAATTCTTACATTATTTTGGTGTATGGATATGTGTGTATTAGTTAAATGGAGATAGGTGGTAGGCTTTCTTGGAACTTAAATTCTGATAATCTCAGCAATTATTATTTTTTCTGAGAGATACTTATGAGCTGATGTGCAGACTGTACCTAAAGTAGTTACACAGCTTTTGGTTTTCAGTATTTTAATAAGGTTTTCAGGAATTAGATAAATAAGAGTTCAAGATCCAAGATGGCATAAATATAGCATGTGTGATTTGTGAGCTTTTCTATATTACCAGTAATTTTTAGAGTAATGAAAATCCAGTTACATTGTGTGTGTGTGTGCAATGAAATATCACAATTATGGAGTAGGTTACACGTTTGACTTTCTAAATTTACAGATAGTAGAGACTCCAGTATGGTCCAACATGGATTATATCTTAGCTTCATCCTAACATCCCAAATTACTAGGTCTTGATGTTTGCTCTGTATTTGCACATGACTTCCTCTTGTAATGAGAATCTTCTTCCTAGTCTACTGATCCTCACCCAGTTTAAGGTTGTATACTCCTTTGAACCTGAACTCTCTAATTTCTTTTTCATTAGGGGAAATTTATCTTCTTCAAGAGGTTGGCAGTTGGAATGTTATTTTCAGGTATTTGGGAATATAGCTTTTTATACTGTCCTTTAACATGATAGATTATCATTGTATTAAAACCCTTTGATCCAACCTAACATTTTATCTTTTTTTGTTGATTTATAAATTAGGTTGAATAACTGTCCATCTTTTAAATACTTTTTTTATTGATATATAATATTTGTTTATATTTATGGGGTACATGTCTTGTTTTGTTACATTCATAGAATAAGTAATGATCAAATCAGGGTATTTGGAGTATCCATCACCTTGAATATTTATCATTTCTGTGTGTTGGGAACATTTCAAGTTCTCTCATAGCTGTTTTGAAATATACAGTACAGTGTTAACTATAGTCACTCTGCTTTAAAACATTAGAACAATTTATTTTTTCTTCTAACAATATTAGAAGAATCTGCAAGGCAGAGTTATTCTCTCCCAGAGCTATATAAAAATGGATTGAACTTAACGTTTCACGTAGTCAGTGTTTCTTAGTTGCCAAATGTGTGATTGCCTAAAATCTCAAAGAGGTTGAGTTTAATAACGGCATATTATGTTGAGTTGTTCACATGGTTATTTTCTGAGATATAAACTGCCATTTCAGAATTTTACCAGTTTCACCTGTACTTCAGAAACAAGATAAAATATTAAAAAGATGGCAAGATATCAAGCTGTGGCCATGCTCTAGAAATGTAACATGGTAAAAATGAATGAATGTTGACATCAACCCAAGTGTACTGACATTGCCCCTAAAGAGACATCAGTGAGGATTGATTTAGAGTTCAGTTCATGCCTGCAATTAAGAGGATATATTAAAAGATTTGCGATATTATCTACAAAGAGTTTTAACCCATAGAAGAAATACAAAATAGTATAAAATATAATTTGTATAATAATTAAATATTTCTCCTAAAATGATAACTTTTATAATTATAAATAATTCTGTAGATTATCAGGAGAAACATGGTGTTTAAGGTGAAGAGATTTCATTCTTAACATCTTTGAAATGTTTATTAAATGTGACCTCACATCTCAGCTGTATATTCTTCAAATACCTAAATTGTATCATTTCATGTGTGGCATATATAGTTGCCACAAAGTTTTAAATCAGACTCTGTTTGCTTTTATATTAGTATAGTATCCTCAATTTTGTACTTTGTAGGGTGAATAAAATAATTCAAATTCATTAGTGTGTTTCTTATGGGAAAACACAATACATTCCTATAAGACTGTAGTTACCAGTTTTTAAACCTTAAACATTTTATTATAGGGATTAAATACTATGATATCTCTGAATTTTTATTGGTAATAGGTTAGGCTGAATCATAATTACTACTTGAGGATTCTCTAGCTCATGTCTGGCGTGAGTATAAAATAAGCTTTGAAGATAAATTTAACTTTTCTTTAATATTAAATAAATTAATCTTAATTTTGTTTTAATTAAATACCACCTAAATTTAGTAGCCCAAATTTTTCCTTTAGTCTCTTGCTTACAGTTGTAGATAATTGTTAATACAATTACCAGTTTGTGATTAAGTGCTCCCTACTGTATGCTTGCCTTGCTTTCACCTAGAATCTAGGGCCATTACTTTCTGTAACCATTTCAGTGAGCTGCCATAGTTTTCAGTCTGTACTGTCACCTGATCCAAGCATGCGCCAAAATATCCACTGTTTCTGGCTCCTGTATGCTGAATCTGCTTTGCAAACCCTTCGTTCTTTGAGCTTTTGCTTTAGCCAAAAACCAAATTTAGAAGTTTTCTGGAGTGTGGACATATGCCATTTGCTTCCTTAGCTCCCATGTTATGTAACTCTTTAGCTTTGTATTAAACTTGTAAATACTTTATTAAATACAGTAATGGCATCCCCATGTGCAATTGTGTGGCTCATGTGTTAAAATAAAGGCTGCTTGTGAATTTGTCAGAAGAATATGAATGCTCCACTTGCGCTGCATTCAGCTTTTTTGTTTGTTTGTTTTTTGAATCAGCCACTTATTCTTTCATAGTGTTTGGTTTAATTATTTGATTATTTTATGTGTTATACTAAGGTAAGTTTAATGTAAATGAACTTTGTATTCTCTGTGGTATCTCATAGGAATTGTTATAACATACCTTCCCATTTAGACATGCTGGCCTTTTAAAAATAAATATATGTAGAACTTAAGTAACTTCCTCCATTTTTCATTAATTTTTAAAACACTGTTTTTGGATTACTTTCTGTAAAATTCATTTTTAAAGCAGTAAAGCTACCATGTGTTACTTTACAGATGTAGGCAAACCTAATGTGAGAAAAATCTGTTCTTAAAAAATACATAGTACATAGTTGTTTGATTTAGAAAATAATATTTTAAACTTCTAGAATGGTTTAAAAAGTAAGTAGTAGGTTGTATTAGTGAGTTTAAGAAAAGTTAGACTTTTTATTTCATGCAGTCTTTTGGGAAAATAGGTATTTTCTAAACTGAGATACATTTCTATAGTTATTTGTGATAATGATTTTCTCAGAATCTTAAATAATTTAATAGATTAGGGCAACCACTTGAATAATAGTTCATCTTACGATACAAAAATTCTCTTTTAGGAAAGGCTCATGTTAAATGGATGTTTTGATTGGTCCATAGTGTGTATGTCTTAGAAGAAAAAGCGAGTATGGATTTCGAGGTGTATTTTTGCTGTTAATACATACATTTCATTTAGGAATATGAAGAAATTCTTTAACACAAATGGTATTTGTGTAAAATACGATCACGTAATTGTTCACACATTTCTTAATTTATAACATTGATTGCTAATACCATATTGTAGCCTTTCCTATTTCTCTTCTTCATTTTATCATGTACTTTGATCGTTTCCTCAGTTTCCTGAATTCTGCATTACTTTCTTTTCTTCTGAAAGAAAGTTTTAGGGTAGCACTGTCTTGGAACCAAAACTTTAATTCAAGAACTGGCTGGCATCATTTGTAGTTCTGGCTTTTATCTCCTTATTTCTTCCTTTTGCTGATCTTCCTCCCTGTGGAGGAAACAAAAATTTCATCATAGGAATGTGAGCTATAACACGCCTCTTAACCTTTCTTTACTTTGCTGTCTTCACTGTTTTACTAGTGAGTATAATTCTACTTATTCTACTAATTTTAAAAAACATATTTTGAAAATTGAATATATATTACAATTCAAAAATAGAAACTTTGGATTTCTTTGTTTTTAGATTTCTAATAGTGTCTCTTATGTGGAAAATTTACAATAAGAGCTTAGCATTCTAGTTAGAATTGATTTTTTTTTTTTTTTAATCTCAGGTTGTTCCCAAATGAGAATTGGTCACAAAAAGAAATAAATCATGATATGCTAATTATAGACGTTTCTGTTTTTAACATCATTGTACATAAAAAGTTACTATAATTTGCAGCTGCTGTCACCAGTAGTTTGCAGCTAAATGCAAGTGATTAGGAAAATATGTATGACAGATGTTCCATTTACAGTGCTCCATTACAAGCAATATTGGACTTCTCTTTGGTAATAAAATACAATTCTGTGATTCTAAATTATTTTAAAAAATTACAGACCAATACATGGAATGTTCTATCTGAAATTGTCCCTTATATACACGGACAAATTATTTATGTTAAGTTTTTAAGTGTATTTGCTTTTTTTTTTTTTTTTTTGAATTAGTTTAGTTTTTTTTTTTTTTTTTTTTTTCCTAAAGACCTACATCTCTGTAGAAGGATGGCTTGCAGATAGATTTCTCTTTTTAACATTGACAAATCTTTGCCTTGGAAATAATCCAGAATATAGCGAGTTATAAAAAGAAATAGGTACCAAGAAATGAAATCAGAATTAAAATTAAATTTATGGATATAACACATAAATTGTTCACTCAGTGAGGTGAGACATAGAATATTCTCTTAGTCTAATTCTTAAATTCTAATCATAGTTAAGATTAGAATTTGGAAACTCTGGGTCTACATTTAAAATTATATCTAATCATACATTCCTATAGGTATCTCTTAAAGTAATAAAGCAAATGCAGATAGCTAGTTTGTTTTCCAGTCATTGAGTTTAAAATGTTAAATCTTAATGCCTTTTGAGAAGTAGCATTTTAAAGATGTGAAGTTAAAAAAATCCATTATAGGACAATACATCTTTACTTCCCATAATATGTTTATTTTAAACATTTCATGTTCATATAGGTAATGTGCTATTGAGTAATAAACTGATTTAAAATTTATTTTTCAGATGAACCAGAAACTCGAGATGCATGGTGGGCAGAAATCAGACAAGAAATAAAATCACATGCTAAAGCATTAGGCTGTCATGCTGTAGTGGGCTACAGTGAATCAACTAGCATCTGGTAAATGATAATAACAACTTGATTTTCTAGACACTGTAATTTAGATTGTCATCTGAAAGGGGAAAAGCTTTATGCAAATAAAAGAGAATAGCAAAGTGATCAGGAACATGGGCTTTAGAGTACATTAGATCAAGGTTCATATGCTGTCTTTGCCACTTAATGACTGAGTAACTTTGAGAAAGTTATTTAACTTTTCTGAGCCTCAATTTGTACATTAAAATGGAGATAATACCACAGATCAGTTAATCATTTAAATCAGTGATTAAATGAGAATATAATACTGGCACATAGCAAATATTAACTCTAAGCTTACTTTACTACAGTATGGATAACTGTATTAACTTTTTCCACTGGAACCTTTGGAATCCTTGATCTACTGTAAATAAATTGCCATGTGTCTTTAAAGTTTGTCCATAAACTCATTCTGCCTCCTTTCACCTACTGTAATGTAACTTTCTCCTGCTAACAAATCATTCTTCCTCACACTGACAAATTAGGAAGGGGCTTTCATACTCTTGGGTCTGTATAACTTTTTCTCCTTCCATTCATTTGAACAGTCCCTTCTCCTTTGAAGTGTGTGCCACTCTACTGTTTGATTAGCTACGTCCAAAGCATTCTTCCTGCCTTTCTTAGTTACTTCTCTGCCATCTCCTCCAGTTACATATGATTATGTTCATTCTAGCAGCTGGCATTATAGTTTCTTATTCTCAAGTCCTCTGATCCCATTTAACTTTCAACCATATTTTGGACCTGAGTATCTCTTGAAACTGTTCTGCTTTAAAATTTTGAAACTGTAAAATTTTACTCTCAAATCACAACTTAACGTTTTTCTGTCAATATCATTTGCTCTTTCGTATCTAGTTTATTTTGAACCTTATCTTAACCAGTTGTTTTCTCAGCTCCTTACTTAGGTTCTGGCTTTTGTTCTTTTGCCATCTTTGAACCCTATTTTCAGCCCCTTCAAAAGTTTACAGTTGATATTATCTAGAAACTGTTTAACCTTCTCTGCCTTACTTGTCTACTCTCTATTCTTAGATATTCTTACTTTCAGATCCTCTGCGCTTGTGGTGATCCTTATTGTTAGGGAAAAATCATTAAACTGTAGTAAATATGGGCATCACAGAGCCATATTATTTAATCTTTTGTGGGCTTTTCTTTTCCTTTGCAGATCATGTGTTATACTCCTGGACTGTTTATTTCCATAGTAGCTGTTCTGCTCTTGTTAACTGCTAACCTACTCCCTGGTTGTCTTCCCTCATTCATGGATTTAATGTCATAAACTTTCAGGGCTTAGAGGTGTGTGTGTGTGTGTGTGTGTGTGCGCGCGCGTGCGTGCGTGTGGTGTGTGTGTGTGTGTGTGTGGTGTGTGTGTGTGTGTGGTGTGTGTGTGTGTGGTGTGTGTGTGTGTGTGTGTTTCACCATGTTGGCCAGGCTGGTCTCGAACTCCTTACCACTCCTGAGGTGATCCGCCTGTCTCAGCCTCCCAAAGTGCTGGGATTATATAGGCGTGAGCCACTGTGCCCAGCCAGAGATAGGGTTTTAAAAGACATAGTTCTCGGTATATTTACATTCACTGGAGAATTATGATGTAAAATAATTTTTAAGATTGAGATATAGGATGCTTTGGTATCCTAGAAGGCTGAAAGCTTGAAGTAGAATAGGAAGAAAGTGTCAGTGAAGTAACTGATGCTTAAATTGGATTTTGGGGAGTGAATATGAATTATATAAATAAAAAGAGGCATGAGGAGAGGTTTCAAAGCTTAATAGATGCATTAAATGCTTGAGAAAGTAGCAAAAAAAAGAAGGCCACAGGATGTAGACTCAGGATGGCTGAAGATAGGTCACAGATGGAGGAGTCTCCAAATGAATTGAGTTAACTTACTTAGAAGTTTGAGTTCATCTGACAGAAGCTCTTCTTCCTTTCTAGACCTCAAAGAAATCTTTGTATTTAAAATTTTAATAATCTTTTCTGTTCCAACCCATGTTACTTTCTGTTACTGGATTAAACTCTCTGAATGAAAACACACTTCTGCTCTTGTAGCTTCCTGATTCGAAGGCCTCAGTGACATCCCTAGTTCCTACCTATGCTTTAAGACTTGTCTCCCTTTATTTATTTACAGTTCAAGTGACTGTTCCTTCCCTGTTCTCTTAGGCTTTTGTTTTATTTTTACCTTGTTTTCAGCATTTCATCTCTAGGTTGCTACTTTTCTCATTTGTTTGGGTGATCTCATTCAATAATTATGTTGATTGTTTAATTTTTTAGCTTTCAAATTGGGTGACATATAATAAAGAATTTAAAAATTATTTTGAATATCAGTTTTCTATTATATGTTAATCTGGTTTAAACTTCATGTATATTTTGTATATTGCAGAAAACTTTATAATTATTTAAATTTAGATAAAGCTATATAAATCACCTATAGAGATATTTACATGGTTATGCTTTTAGAATAATTTTAATAAAACAATATACATTTAAAGATAATTTTAATATAATAGATTAATGCTAGATTCAGCAATATAATTTATTACTGGTTATATTTTGAAACATTATTTCAGTCTTGCTATATTTTAAATGAAGTTATCTTTAATATTAATACTTTATCTTTTTTTCAATTTTTAATTTATGAGGAGTTCTTGCCCTCTCCATTCAAATAAAGTTACTTCTATTTTTTAGGCTAGGGTTAGGATGTTAATCTTATAAATATTATTTATTATTTAATAGAGTCTAACTTGAACTTAAATTGTCACTGTTATAATAATCATTTTGATATTTAGCATTTTCCAAAGTTACACTGTTTGAAAATGTTAACTTGCTTGTGTTTTTTCCTTTATAGTGAAGAGGTCTGCATTTTATCTGCATCTGGCACAGCAGCTGTATTGAATCCTAGATTTCTGCAGGATGGCACCGTGGAAGGCTGTTTGGAACAGAGGTTGTCGTGGCAACGTGGCTTATTTTTCATAAGGGCAGAGAAGGGAGAGATTGACTTTTTTTCTCAGTTGGGATAATTCTTCTCTGTAGTGTGGCTTACAGTAGTACAATGTAAAAATCAGGAGCAAGCACTTGACTCATTTTTAACTAACCCATAGTGACAGAGGAGTATTGGATTCTTCACTATATGGCACACATTATTATTTATTGTTCCTAGTATCTTGATAAGTGACATGTATGATTACCAATTGAAGAATTTCAAGTGTACTTTTTTTTTTGTTTGTCATGATATAGAAATAATATCTCTTGATTTTTTTTTCTTCCTTTCTCTCTGCCTCACCTCCAAAAACAGAAAGAGGTTATGAAACAATTTTCATAAAAACAATTCTTAATTTACAAATTAATAAAAGTACTATATCTTGTCAAGATTATATATAGATATAATATATATGGTCCTTCCGTGTCTATAAGGAATTGGTTCCAGGACCTCTTGCAGATACCAAAATCTGCAGATGCTCAAGTCCCTTATATAAAATGGTGTATTTGCATGTAACCTATGCACATTCTCTCCTATACTTTAAATAATCTCTAGATTATTTATAATATCTGATATAATTCCTGTTCATCAGTTCATTTTCATGGATTCAGTGTAATGCTTAGCATGTGACAAATTCAAGCTTTGCTTTTTGGAACTTTGTGGGCTTTTTTGTTGTTTTTCTGAGTATTTCCAACCTATGGTTGGTTGAATTCACAGATGCCAACCCCATGGATATAGAAGGCAGACTATATGTTAGTTTGGTACCAGAGTCTACCTGGATAATACAGATTTTAATTACTCGTTATTCCACAGTGTGCATATTTACTTTTCTCCCCAGTATTAATATATTAAGTATGCATTAAGAAAGGAAGCAAGGCCAAGTGCAGTGGCTTACACCTGTAATTCCAGCACTTTGGGAGGCTGAGGCAGGTGGATCACTTGAGGTCTGGAGTTTAAGACCAGCCTGGCCAACATGATGAAACCCCATCTTCACTAAAAATACGAAAATTAGCCTGGCCTGATGGCGGGTGCCTGTAATCCCAGCTACTCAGGAGGCTGAGGCAGGAAAATTGCTTGAGCCTGGGAGGCGGAGTTTGCAGTGTGCCAAGATGACACCACTGCTCTCTAACCTGGGCAACAGAGTGAGACTATCTTAGAAAAAAAAGGAAGCAAAAAACTGTGTCTTGTCAAATTTAATATAAATTTGCAAGCATTTATAGCTAAGATATTCTAGTTCTGGTATTCACAAGAGGAACTTGATCACTTTCTTTTGTCAGTATTATAATGGAAATTGACTATTATAAATTCCATAGCCTTAAAGATCATTGTAAATAGTAAAGTGAAGGTGGGGCATTTTGAAGCACACTAAATAATTAGAATGTTCTATTGAGGAAACTCTCTTTGGCAGTGAGTTGTACCAGTGATGCAATATAGTTCTTACATGTCTGTAGATTTCATTGTTGAGTTGATAGGAAGCCTAATTTAACAAATGACCTTTCCCATGTAGCTTGTTTTTTTTCTGTATTGTGGCTTAGATGGATACAGTACATTCTCTTTCTTATATGGTAGATATAAATAGCTGTCATGCCTAGTTGGAAAAAAAAGAAAGGAAAATATCTTTTCTTTCTGCTATAAAATTACTATTGCTTATTAGAAAAAATTTGGAGAATGTAGGAGAGTAGAAGGAAGAAAAGATTTCTTATCTCACTATTCAGGGATAATCCCTGTGTATATTTCATATTCAAAACGCTTTCATAACTTTTAATACTTTTATTTTTATGTCTTATGTATACCCCTAATGTTGAAATTTGTGTGAGCTGTTTAGTTAAAAATTGCTTCAGTTTTCATCCTTTTGTACCCCCTTATAACACATTGGTTTTGGATCCAAACAAACTGAAATTCAAACATGAGACCTGCTAGTTAGTGCTTAGTGTGACTTAGCAAGTTATCTCAGGTTGGTTTCAGGCTAAGTGGAACTATTTGCCGCTGTATAGGGAACATTATACTGGGGAGGTAAGTGTGTTTAGCTGTAGTTTTCTTATTTAATCTCCAAAGAAACCCACAAACTTCTGTAGGTACATTGTCAGTTTTATAAAGGAGGTTCTGAGAGGTTAAATATATTACTTGTTCAGGTTCACACAGTTCCGTTCAGATGTCTGGCTTCTCTGTTAGTTCTAATATACCAGAATGCCATCTTCACAGTAAAATAATGGTATCTGGGAGTAATTTAATGTGATTTAAAGTGTAATGAAGATTCGGTTAAAAATCCTGTAATCCCACCTACTTGGGAGGCTGAAGCAGAAGGACCACTGGAGCCCAGGAGTTGAAGGCTGCAGTGAGCTATCATTGCACCACTGTACTCTAGACTGGGTGACAAAGTGAGACCGTATATCCAAAAAAAAAAAGTTTATTGTCTTCCTGGTATATATAAGTTTTCCTTTCCCTTTAAAATTTTTCTGTTTGCCAGGTTTCAACTTCTAATGGGTTCCTTTAAGTTAGGGAGTATTGAAACTCACATCTTTCCAGAGCTCTGGAAGATATAGTTGTATGAAAGTATGGAGATTTTCACGGAGCTTCTCTCTTGTTTCCATCCTTATCGTCCTCAGTGAAAAAATGCTTTATCATTTTAGAATGAATTCACAAACAGCATAATACAACAAGCATTTTACAATGGTTGGGGAGGTTATGATTGTTTCATTTGTGGTTTATATATGATATGTATGCCATTTATGAAATAGATGTTTTGGTTTTTCAAAAATGTTAAAACTATCATAGGAAATTAGAAATCTTAGAGTATGCCCATTTTTGACTTACCGTTTTTCTTTTTTAATACTTTTTTACATTAAATTAAAAAATTAATACGTTTGATTAAATTTTTTTTTTATTTTTAATTTTTTCGGGTACCTAGTAGTTGTATATGAAAGATTTGGTATAAGCGTGCAATGGATAATAATCACATCAAGCAGAATGTGGTATCCATCCCCTCAAGCATTTATTCTTTGTGTTACAAACAATCCAATTATACTCTTAGTAATTTTAAAATGTACAATTAAGCTATTTACTATAGTCACCCTATGGTGCTATCAAATGCTAGGTCTTATTCATTCTTTCTACTTTTTTTGTACCCATTAGCCATCCCCACTAATTCTTCAGCCCTCCACTACCCTTTCCAGCCTCTGGTAACCAAAATATTTTTTTCTTTTGGATTTTTTTTTTTTGTGGTTATATTTGTCAACCAGTGGGAAAATGTCATCATTATCATCTAACCATTTTTTTAAAAATGTTGTATCCCAGAGAAAAAATCCTGGGGTAGTGGTGTTTGTCAGGTGGTAAGTCATCAAGCAAATAGATTGGTGCAAAATGACTTTGCAATTGATAAGTCTTTCCTCTCACAGGAAAAATGTATGGTTCTGATTTCATGGTCATTTTTAATTCGTATCAGTCATAGTGGTGCTCTTGTAGCCTACAGTGGTAGAAGTTGGATAGTTTGTATACAAGTGCTGTGTATGTAATATCAGTTACAGAATTATTTTTGAAAAAATTTATACCTTTTTAAAGAATGTCTTATTTTTTTTCTTAATTTATATAGGCTTGAAGAAAATTTGCCTACACGTTGTGGATTTTGCCATATACCATATGATGAACTCAATATGCCATTTCCAGCTCATCTCACATATTGCTATAACTGCAGGAAACAAAAAGTTCCTGATGTTCTGTTTACAACTATAGACCTCCCAACAGATGCAACAGTAATTGGAAAAGGTTGTCTTATTCAAGCAAGGTATGTTTGTGAAAACATTATTTGGTGTTCCTGCAAAAGTTTGAGATATGGAGCCATAAACCTATTTTCAGGTACCAGCTCTGCTGTTTCCTACCTGTTTGATCCTGAACAAACTGGGCAATTCTATTGGAGCTTTGTGTTTTATTGCATGTAAAAACAAACAAACAAAAAAAAAAAAACCCTCTCTGT
This sequence comes from Cebus imitator, assembly GCF_001604975.1. Lineage (NCBI taxonomy): Eukaryota > Metazoa > Chordata > Mammalia > Primates > Cebidae > Cebus > Cebus imitator. The sequence goes on along the minus strand of NW_016107340.1, from coordinate 8,275,172 downwards.
AAAACTCAAATAGGTTTGTATGCAAAAGCAGTTTTTAACATTTATACAAATATATAGTATTATTATGGAAATTATTAACCTACTACAGGCTAGGTAGGTGACTAAGAGTAGACTGCTTCAATGACATTAAATATGTAACACGTTTTAGAAATCAAATCTTTCTTTCTTTTAAAGAATAGTGCCATGAAGTGTTTCTTTTGCTATTTTAATTAGCTAGTAAGAGTTTCTTTTAAAATGCACCGTAGTAGGAAATTCTAACTGGGGCTGTCATGACAACAGCTGCCAGGTTACCAAATCCATCAGGTACTTCTGTCCTCATCGTCTGACATTTCAGCAATAGTGACACCATTGGTTATTTTCGCCTTGAAATTCCTTTGACTTCATGATGCCATGCCTTCTGTTTTCCTACCTTTATGTATAATCTGCAGTCTCTTTCTTGACTTCTCATTTCTTGATCCTTGAGAGCCATGAGTTTGGACCCTCTTCTTAAAGCTCTCTCCCTAGTTGAACTCATGAACTCATATAGATCTATATGCTGTCTGTGTCTGTGATTCCCAGATTTATAACGGTAGTCCAGAATTTTCTTCTGAGCTTCAGATTCATATACCTATTTACTTCATACCCCCACTGATATGTCATAGGCATCTCATACTTGTTCCACATTGGACTCCTGATTGTCTACATTTATTAGCCTCTTCTGTTTTCATAAATGGTACCTTTATCCAGTTCTTCATGCCAAAGTTGATATTATTTGACACTATCCTCTTTCTCAACCTCCCACATCAAATTTATTACAAAGTCTGTTGATTTTTCTTCTAATATGTATTTCTAATCCATTTATTTTTTTCCCTCTTGCATCTTAGACCTTCCATTTGGGATTGTTTTCCTTTTGCCTTAAGGGTATGCTTTAGTATTGTTTTGTTTTGTTTGATGGGCCTGCTGGTGGGGAACTCTTTTGTCTGTCTGAAAAATGTGTTTATTTTACTTTTATCTTTAAAAAATATTTTGGACTGGGAGCTGTTTCTTTACAGCACATTAAAGATACTCTTTTAACACTGTCTTCTGGTTTTCATTTCTACTGTTGAGAAATAATCTATTAGTCTAATTACTGTCTCTTTGAATGTAGTCTATCAGGTACAGAGTAGATGCTCAAGTGACTTTTGTATTTTTTTAATGAGTAACATTTTTCTTCTGCTTCGCATTTATTTTGAACACATGCAGTTATAATACCTAAGATTTTAATTGATATTGTCTAGTGATGTTGGTCATTATTTCATTTTTGGAGATTTGGAGATTTTTTTTGTTTATTGAAATATGATTTTTTAAAATATTTAATGTTTGTGGGTAAACAGTAGGTGTATGTATTTATGGGGTACATGAGATATTTTGATACAGGCATGCAATGCATAATAATCACATCATGGAAGATGGGGTATCCATTCCCTCAAGCATTTATCCTTTGTGTTAGAAAAAAATCCAGTTATACTTTTTTACTTATTTTAACTGGTACAATTAAAGTATTATTGACTGTGGACACCCTGTTGTACTATCAAATACTAGGTCTTATTCATTCTTTCTATTTTTTTATACCCATTATGAAATATGATTTTTAGTGCAAGTTTATACAATGACAAAAAGCAGAAAATATTATTGCTATAACTCAATAAGTTCGTTAGAAGCAAGTAAATGTTTTATTCAGCACGCCTTTAGAAAGTTTTCAAAATTGGAGATTTTTTTTTTTTTTTTTGAGACAGAGTTTCGCTCTTGTTACCCA
>NW_016107340.1:8272115-8273287 GCF_001604975.1 Cebus imitator | reverse complement strand
CCAGGATGGTCTCGATCTCTTGACCTTGTGATCCACCCGCCTCGGCCTCCCAAAGTGCTGGGATTACAGGCTTGAGCCACCGCGCCCGGCTGGAGATTTTTAAAAATGATACCAAGAATATGTTCACTGACTTATTTTCCTTTACAGGTTATGTCGCTTAAAAAAGAAAGCACAGGCAGAAGCAAATGCTACAGCTATCAGTAATCTCTTGCCATTTATGGAATATGAAGTGCATACTCAGCTAATGAATAAACTAAAACTCAAAGGAATGAATGCTTTGTTTGGACTAAGAATTCAGATCACAGTGGGTGAAAATATGTTGATGGGCTTAGCGGTAAGTTTAGATATTTTTGGTTTTGTTTTATGATTTTCTTAATTATAGTACACTCTATTTTATGTGATTCAAAGAGACTTTTCAAAGACTTACATAAAGAATTTGACATTAAGACCTTTGTGGGATGAGTAGATTTTAAGAAGTAAAAAATATGGTGATAAGTTTTCACATATTTTAAAGGGACTGTGATCTAACTTTAATAATTCTGTTTCTAAAAATTATCATGTGTAGGTTGCTTAATAAGTTGGCCACAGTTTTTCTGGACTTCATTACTGTTTGCATATTGCTAAAACAGGGTTTCTCCATCTTGGTACTAGGGCAGGATACCTCTTTGTTGTAGGACACTGTCTTGTAAATTGTATGATGCTTAGCAGCATCCATGGCAACTCCCCACTGTATGCTAGTAGCATCTCCCAGTTGTGACAACCAAAAATGCCTTCAGAAATTGCCGAATGTCCTTTGATGGGCAGAGCATGTGCTATGCCACATGATGTGGACCATGTGCTAAAATAAGCTTTAGTTTTGATGGAAAAGATAAAGCAAAACATGTGAGACACTATTGGACAGACAATTAAGCTTTATCATAAATTGAGCACCTATGGCCAGTGGTAGAATGTGTAATAAAATACTGGTGTTTCTAGCCAGATGTGTTGGCTCACACGCATAATTCCAACACTTTGGGTGGCAGAGGTGGGAGGATCGCTTGAGCCCAGGCATTAGACCCGCCTGAGTGAGACTGCTGTCTCTATAAAAAATACTAAAAATGAGCCAGGTGTGGTGGTGAGAAGCTCAAGTGGTAGGATCACCTGAGTCCTGGTAGATTGAGGCTGCAGTGAGC
>NW_016107340.1:8238437-8270826 GCF_001604975.1 Cebus imitator | reverse complement strand
AAAAAAAAAAAAAAAAAAAAAAATTCTCTTTTATACTTAGAGTAACTTCGGGAAAAGTTTCTTATTTTAATTCAGTGGTCTAAAATTTGCATGCTTAGTGAGGACATAACATAAATGTATAATTTGTGCTTGATGCAAGACTGTAATGATTGATGGGTGCCTATGCATGTCAAGAGCTTCATAGCTCTTCATAGGGATTCAAATTGAGGGGTTTAAAAAACATTCTGCTAGCTATACCAAACATTTTTGATGGTTGAGCTCCAGGAAACTAGTTTATGACACTGATATAATTCAAGACTTGCCCCAAATATTGCTTCCCTGATTCATACTAATATGTTCCTTCTTGATCACTAGTGCTGTTAATTACCACTGTTTGACATTTCATCTCTGTGCTTTGTTATAGTTTGTGCACCTAAATCCTAAGGCCTCAAGACTATCTTCTGTGTTAGGTAGTCTCAGATGAATGCTGACTGGGTGTCTGGCACTAAGATATTAGAGAAGGACTGTGATATTATCTTCACTTTACAGGAGGAGAAAATGTGTGCTGTGATAGGTTGAGACTGCAAAGTGATATGGTTACATGTGTTAGAACTGGATTTCAAATCCAGGCTTATCTGATTCCAGTGTCTGTGTTCTAAGCCATTCAGGGCTGTTGCCTCATTTATGAATGGAGCTAAAATCACATTAGAGATGTTGGACTAAGGCTTCATATAGCATGGAGAAGTGGAGGTTCCCTGGTTGAGTATTAGAGATTGGGTCATCTATGCAGTGGTGAATACTAATACACAAACCAGGAGCAAGCATTCTTGAGGAACAATTTCATCTGCTATGCAGACTTCTTCATCAATCCCTTTTTTGGATTGATGTTTATAAAATTGGCAATGATTAATTTAAAAAATAATAACACTTCAAACAATTAAAAAATACACATATCTAGAGTTAAAAGAATTGTCTTTTCTCTTTCCCATTCTACCCCTTTGATGTTAACCATTTGATGTTTATACTTCTATTTTTTTGCTTTGCTTATATTAGCTTATTTACACAAAAGTGCACATAAGTATATATAGAAATGTTATCTTGTTTTGTATTTTCCATAGTAATTTCCCAGTACTAGTGATATATAGTACTGTTTCAGAGTCAGATATTAATAGTAATTTAATTAGATGATATTTAAAATATGTATTAAGCAAAAAAACTTTTCTGCTAATTAGGAAGGTAGGGCAATATAGTGAAATGTGTTCAGGTTTTGGAATGAGAAACACTCTGTTCAAATCATTTGTCCACATTTATTGACTGGGCTTAAGTTCCCTGTCCTTTGTGAATTTCAGTTTCTTGCTTTGCAGATTTCCTCTTTACTTTTGCCACCTTTAAAGATATTGTGTCTGCTCATTCACAAAAAATTTATTTTTTAGCAACCTTTAATATTTTCTGCTATTTTAAATTCTAATTGTATTTTTTAAAATTGTGAGGTAGGTCCAGGCCCAGTGGCTCATGCCTGTAATCCCAGCATTTTGTGAGGCTGAGGTAGGCAGATCACTTGACGTCAGGAGTTTGATACCAGTCTGGCTGACGTGGTGAAAACCCATTTCTGCTAAAAATACTAAAATTAGTTGAGTGTGGTGATAGGTGCCTGTAATCCTAGCTACTCAGGAGGCTGAGGCAGAAGAATTGCTTGAACTTGGGAGGTGGAGGTTGCAGTGAGCTGAGATCACACCATGCACTCTAGCCTGGGCGACAGAATGAAACTGTCTCAAAAAAAAAAAAAAAAATTGTGAGGTAGAATCATAAAAAATATAATTGGGTATGCTGTGAAAAGTAAATCCCCATTTCATAACTGTCTCCCACCTACCCAGGGTTCTCCCCAAAAGAAACCAGCCCTTGTTAACCAGTTGTTTTTGTGTGCCTTTCCAGATAAGTCTTGCATGTGAACTGATGCTGATTATATTTTTCCTAATGGGCAAAGACCACATTCTTGTTTTTGTTTTTTTCTTTTTTTTTTTTGAGACACAGCCTCCCTCTATTGCCCAGGCTAGAGTGCAGTGGCATGATCTTGGCTCACTGCAACCTCTGCCTCTTGGGTTCAAGTGATTCTCCTGCCTCAGCCTCATGAGTAGTGGGATTATAGGTATACACCATCACACAATACACTATAATTTTAGTAGAGACGGGGTTTCACCATGTTGGCCAGGCTGGTCTCGAACTCCTAACCTTAACTGATCTGCCTGCCTGACCTCCCACAGTACTGAGATTGCAGGTGTGAGCCATTGCGGCCAGCTGTTGACCACATTTTTAAATGTGAAAACTTAAGGACAGCTATCCTATAGATATTTTTTCTGATTATTTCCCTATTATTTTTACAAGTCTGCCACAGGTGTATATTTAGCAGCTTTACCAACTCCTGGTGGTATTCAGATTGCTGGGAAGACTCCTAATGATGGCTCATATGAACAGCACATCTCTCATATGCAGAAGAAGATAAATGATACAATTGCTAAAAACAAAGAGCTATATGAAATCAATCCTCCAGTAAGTAAAACAAACGTATATTGTGAATATATCAGTTATTGTTTATTAGTATATTTTTAAATTATTTAGGACACAGTATTTTTTTTCACTGTTTAGATTAGCTCTCCTTATTACTCATTCTTTCACCTCCCTTTATGTCTTTGCTCAACTGTCTCCTTTTAGGGTAAGCGTACTCTAACCACATCCTATTTAAAAATTATGACTTCATTTTTGGCTCTTCCTATCACCTTTCCCTCTTTTATTGTTTTCTATAGCTCATATTTATATGTGTGTGTGTGTGTGTGTGTGTGTGTGTGTGTGTGTCATTGGTTTATTGCCTGTCAATACCAGTAGAATGACGCTCTGTGAAGGCTTTATTTCTGATGCCTAGAAAACTTCCTCTTGGTAGTAGTCTCTTAATAAGTATTTGTTGAATGATGAAATAAATGGTTTAAAATGTTCTTTGTTAGTAAAAAGAGATTCTTACTGTGATGAAAATGTGAAAGAATAAAGTTTTTCAGTTACAGTTTCTTATTTTACAATTCTCCTCCCAGTCATTTTCTTTAATCAATCTTTTTACCAACTTTGCAATAAGTATTACAGTGCTTCCTCCTCTGTGGATGCCTTCTGGCAATAGTCTGAATTGAAAGAAAAATGTGCTGGAGTTAGAATGAAACTATTTGTTTTTATGAGTCTCTGATAATGAAATACTTTCATGAAAGGAAAGTATTTGAATAACATTATTATTATTGTTTTTATTACTTTAAATGTCTTATTTAATTTTGGCTGGTCTTCTGGAACAGTGTGTCTGGATTGCTGCATCTCATGTATAGCTTTCATCATATTATTCTAGCATAGTTGTTAATTTGGGAGGAATTTTAAGTTTATGACCTAGAATTGCACTGTTCATTATTCCCTGTGGTAGCTACTGGCCACATGTGATTTTTGAGCAGTTGTGACTAGTCTGAATTGAGATGTGTAGTAAGTATAAAATATACACTGGATTTTAAAGATTTATTGTGAAAAAGTGTAAAATATAAATATTTTACACTATTAAAATATCAAAATAAAATGCACATCTCTTAGAATAACAATACTAGTGATGAAATTTCATTATGAATTTAGAACATATTAAATACCAGACAGTTACATTTATTAAGTCTGTGGCATTGTGAACAAAGGCATAACAGAATTTAAACTAGTGTAAAATTATAAAAGGTAGTGTGGTATCTAGGGCGAATAACGTTGCACTGTGTGTCAAAAGACTGACCTAGACTGGCTCTACACTTTCTCATTTTCAAATATAGGCAGACTACTAATTTACTTCTGAATTTCAACTCTCTTCCATTTTGTAGTCATTATAATGTGTAACTTATCAACTTTATAGAGGGCAGATTAATTTGGAGTACAAATAAGATAAATGGATGTGAAAGTGGTCCGTAGATCATTACATTATGAAATTGTGCTGTGGTAGTCTTTTATTGAAGGTATGTACTAGCAATAAACATTTAAAACAATATGTTTTTGAAAAACTTTTATGAACAATTTCCTTGTTTATTAAAAAGATAACTCTGTTTCATCAGCAGTAATCTATGCCTTTTGCTTTTGCATTCACATATTCACATTCTTCCAGCATTCTTTGTGGCCAACAGATACTTAGGACCTCTAGTAATATTTGGCTGTGTAACAGCAAAAAACTCATTGAGCCATACAGTATTGTACCATACACTGACCTTAAAAAGATCGTTATTATAACTACCAAAGCTTATTTAGCTTAATAAATTGAATAGCAAATACATGCATAGAGTATATGTATATATGTATTCATGCTCATACATTTATCATATCCCACATTTTGCCACGTGGAGCTTTGAAATATTACCAGTGGATAAGAAAAGATGTAAAAGATTAGAGCTCTTTCTAGGAACATATATCTTTAAATTTTTATGGTGTATTAGGACTTTCATAATACTGAATAGAAAATATGCATAGCCAGGAGTATTCCATACACATTGTATTGTCCTGTATATACACTAGATGTCAGTTTTATCTTGTGTCTGTGACAGTTATATATATTTTCTGATTCGTGTATCATTAAAGCTGCCATATCCTCTATAAAAGTTTAGTTATAAAGGTTATACTTAAGTACAGACTTCACTGAGTATATTTTACAGGCTTTTTCTCCACAAGTAGGTGTCTACTAATATAAAGATGTAAAATTTAAACTGGAAAAGACAATCTCATATAAAGCAATTATATTTCTTTTAGGAGATATCTGAAGAGATTATAGGATCACCCATACCAGAACCTAGGCAACGCTCAAGACTTCTAAGATCTCAATCAGAAAGCTCAGATGAAGTTACAGAATTAGACCTTTCACATGGGAAAAAAGATGCTTTTGTTTTGGAGGTAATGTTATATTGGACTAATTTCCTAAAGGTTTTGGAAGCTAACATAAACATTTTTTCATTCATGCTAAATTAATATACTTTTGTATTATTACAACTGTTATACATATTTTTAAAATTATTATATAAATTACAACAAACTTGAAAATAACAACTTGGTAACATGTTTGTTCAATACCAGGTGACTGAAAATAATGCAGATGGTTCTCAAAAAGTTACTGTATGGATTGACATAATGGTAAAATAGTATTAAACCTTTGAAGTTATTTTTGTAAACTTGAATGAATTTAAATAAGAAATTAAAATGTCATTCTTTAACTTATTGTAATTATTACCTTTGTATGTTATGTTACTATAATTGTAACATTTTTGCATATAATCACTGTGAATTCTGAGTATAGTATTTTCTTACCAAATTCAAAAGATATAATTGATCTTCATAAAAAGATACTAAGAACACTTTAGTAACTTCCCCAGAAAGTAAATGTCTCACATGAAAAGTTTATGAAGACTCCTTCCTCACAGGTCTGCTTCCTCTGCACTCTCCTGTAGAATGGTTAGTTTCCAAAGAGATAGATTTTTCTTTTTCATATTTAAGGGAAAAATAAATGAGTAAGATGTCAGTTGAGAGAGAAAAAAATAGATGCCTTGATCTCAGTGTAGCAGGAGGCTGGTGGTAGCATTGTATTGGAATGGGATTGGAGGTTTAAAGAGTCAGGGACAGTGCCAGTGCCTGTACCAAGGGTCTATGAGAGACACACAAGGCCTAATCAAGGTGAGAGTGTCAATTTGTAGAAAACGCAACTTATATGGTTTTTTTTTGTCCCCGACTTTATTTCCCACATTTCTCTACAGCCCGAGACTGGAAAATATGTCAGGTCAAGGAGGGTAAAAGTTCCAGGGTACTTTTTAGAGCAATGCTATTCAAAGTATGATGTGACTACTTGTGACATCAGTCAGCTCTACCTGGGAGCTTGTAAGAAATACAAATTCTTGGGCCCCTACCTCAGACCTAGTAAATGAGAATTTCAAGGTGGAGCCCAGGAATCTGTTTAACAAACTTTCCAGGTGATGTCAGACATTACCTGAAGTTTGATCCTAGGGCATTATTGATATTTCTGATCTTGGGATCCTTGCTAAGTAGAGAAGCATGTGAGAACAAAGTGTTTCAAACATGGACAGAGGGCTAGTGGAAGATTCATTAAGAGAGGACAGAGAGACAGGACTGTAGTTAGAGAATGCTCGAGATCCTGGGTGTGGAGCGTTTTGGGGAATAATGGGTTGAGGTATGGCTGTGACTATGGGTAGCCATATGAAGTAGAGGTGAAAGTGGTTCTTGAAGTCCTGAGGGTGATGCGAGAAGAAGCTTAGCAAGGCTGCAGGTTAGGACTTAGAAACTGAGGTACAGATGCATGTCAGTACATGTCCAGCTGGATATTTTCCCTATTTGTTATTCACAGTGGAATACGGTAAGAAAAATAGAATTTAGACCTATTCATTTTATTAGAAAAATAGAATTTAGACCTATTATTAGATATGTCTTTAAATTTATCTAATTCCATTGTAAAGCAATTCTGCATTTAGTCAAAGGATTTGATTACACTTTATTTATTTAAACAAATTGGAATGATTGCTTATGATGTCTTTGTAAGTCTTTAGAAACATTCTTATAAAGGCTTGAGAAACAGCTAGTTTTTTTCTTTTAACTTAGTGTACTTTGTATGTAAAATATTTCACTTAGAAGTATTTGGTTATTACTGTGGAGGAATTTACTGATATTAGAATTTTTTTCTTGTTCTACATTTTTACTTAGGGAAAAATTAGTCTACTTTTTCTTGACTCTAATAAACAAACAGTTTTATTATTTTGTTTTGTTTTCTTTTGTTTTTCTTTGAGACAGAGTCTCGCTGTGTCGCCAGGCTGGAGCTCAGCTTACTGCAACCTCCGCCTCCTAGGTTCAAGCGAGTCTCCTGAGTAGCTGAGACTACAGGTGCCCGCCATCAGGCCAAGCTAATTTTTGTATTTTTAGTAGGGATGGGGTTTCACCGTGTTGGCCAGGATGGTCTTGATCTCTTGATCTCGTGATCCTCCTGCTTTGGCCTCCCAAAGTGCTGGGATGCACCCAGCCAACATTTTTTCAAAAATATGAAATGATTATGCATTTACTACTTATATAATAGTTTTAATCTCTTTATTTTAAGATCGATGACACAGATGCCATGGAAGATGTCCATTCTCTACTTACTGATGTTCCTCCTCCTTCAGGTGAACAAAAAAATTACCTTTGAGATGAAACTAGCTTTACATATAAATGTTTTAGCTCATATTTGTTACAGTACTAATTTTAATTTAAAGGAAGGACTTATCACAGTTTGTCATGTACTTGCTACTCCAAGGTAGAAAAACATAAGTTAAAAATATTTATCTTAGAACTATGGCAGAAGTGATTTTTAGTCCTTTTATATTTATACATGCAAAAGAACCCCTATGATAATTTATTGGATGGTTTAAAGTCTCCTGCAGGTATAGTTTTAGAAGAAAAAAAAGAAGGATTTTATAGTTAGAATTTCATGTAATAATGGAAAAATATCATTTAACAGAAAAATCGATGAAATATTATCATATATTTTGATTATAATTTATTTTGACAGGTTTTTATAGTTGTAATACAGAAATTATGCCCGGTATAAATAATTGGACATCTGAAATACAGGTAAACCTTTTTTTCTTAATTTTAAGCAAGTAACACATAAGTTATTTTAGTAAGTTCCATCTGTTTTCTTTTTGACCTCTTTATTGCAATTAAAATATCATCCTTATTCTACTGCATTAGTTAAATTGTTAATTATTTGGCAATTTATCAACTGTTCAAATATTTAGTTAAAAATAATAAAATGACATGTTATGTCACCCACATTTAGATGTTCACTTCAGTAAGAGTAATCAGATTAAGCAGCCTCAACTTGACTAATCAAGCTCTCAATAAGAACTTTAATGATCTCTGTGAAAATTTGCTCAAGGTAAGAACCTTCTGACTAAATTTTATTTCAAACATCTAAGATAATGAAATTTTAAAGGTGTCTATTTTCTGTATTATCTGTAATATCTTACACAGTTGTGGGCTGAATCATTCCTACCTACTTATCTTACCTCTGTCATCAAATGAGATAGTAAAGTTGTCCTCTCCCCCTTACTATATCATACTATAAAAGAAATATAATTTAAGTTAGTTAATAGCTTTAAATTTCATAAAAATCTAGTGTATATGTGTAAATTTTTAAAAACTTATTTTTTGTAACTTATTGACAAATGATTAAATCTTACTGTCTACTTAAATATTAAAAAATATATTCTTAATGTAAGAATACACAAAACAAAAGTGGACCTGTTTTGTTTTAATTTTTAACTCTCCATTTGCTATAATATTATGTACATTAAGAAAATCAGCTTTGTAAATTTTTAAATAAAAAAGTGACATTACTAATATTTTCTATTGTGTAGAGCCTATATTTTAAACTACGATCTATGATCCCCTGCTGCCTTTGCCATGTAAATTTTACGGTATCTCTGCCTGAAGATGAATTAATTCAGGTAATTAAGATTTAGTCCATTATTAAAGAATAGCCTTTATCTGATCTGTTTTATTATTTTTATTATCTGTTTAATTATTATAATTTTGCCATAAATAACTTAAGCATATACTAGTTTACCCCACAATACTAAAGAATATGTTAGTATGCATTAGGCTATGTGTGTTTCTTTTTTCTGGATTTTAGTTATCCAAGGGGGTAAGCACACATATGCTCTAGCACATATACAGTAGGACCTGAACTCAATATGTGGGATTTTACTAGTTCCCATTTTTTAAGAGAAGGTTCTTGAGTTCTTTCTGGAATACTTAGATTTAGGTATACCTGTTTGTCATAGTCGTAATTTGTGTATCTGAATTTATATTTAATTCTGGTTGAGGATTTTAACCAGAAAAGGCATTTGGTATAGGTTGTTGCATGGTACTGAAAAAAATATGTAAGAAACTTAGTTTTGGCAGTGATTATTGTGCTAACCATATTGTTTCTGTAATTCTAGGTTACAGTCACAGCAGTCGCAATAACTTTTGACAAAAATCAGGCTTTACAAACCACCAAAACACATGTTGAAAAATCATTGCAAAGAGGTAAACCTTTAATGGATAGGAGGTTCAGTTTGTGTTTCTCTGTGTTACGGTTCAGTGATAAAATATAGAGGACAAGTGAATTCAATAAATGTCTTGTTTCTTGGAGAATATTTGCTGCTTTTTCTGTTGATCTTTATTGAGATAACTATGTGGATAAGCATATGGCTGACTTGATTTTTTTCACACACAACTAGGTGGTATTTGACTGGTATTTACATAGGGAATGCTGCAGGTTATTTAGACTTAAGTTATAACATATTAATTCTGCAGTAATATAGGGGTTTCTACACTAAGATCTCTAGCAAGGTCTTCAAGGCAAAATTGTGTGCCTATGTATTGTTCTCAGGACAAGTTCCATAGTGTTCAACAGATTCACAAAGGTGGCCTTAATCCAGTAAAATTTAGGAAGTACTATTCTTAATAAATTCTGAAGAAATTCAGATTATTGGAAACTATGTGTTCTGAAAAACACATAAGGAGGGATACTGTACTTTCTTGTATTTAAATGACATACTGGCTAAATGAAGTATAGGCAATCTTACTAACCTTGAGGTGAAAATTTATCCTTCATTCCCTCATTATACATTTCTTAATATTCCTAAAGGAGAGAAATTAATGTTCCTTTTATTTTAACTTCTCAAGTAATTTCATTATAAGTTATTAAGGTAATTTTTTCTGTGATATTCCATGATTAGTCCTAAACTTTCAAAAGTTGATTGCATTCTACATGTATGGCGTTGATAAGATTTGAGCAGTGAGTTAATGACAGGTAGATACATTAAATGATTATGTTTTCAGATATTTATCAAAGAAGTCATGTAACTGGCTTAAGTATTATAAAAACTAGTAATGGACAAAGTGTAGAATATTAATTATTATCTAACATTTATTATTTGTAAAGCACTGTACTAAGTGGTTTGCCAGTATTAATCTCCTAAAGTCTCACAAGAGTCATACCAGGGAAGATAGCACCACTCACAGCATCATGTAGATGGAAGGTTTCCGTAGGAGAAATCAAGAAGAAAATAACCACAATAAATTGGGGTGGGGAGATGGAGCTGAGAATATGTATATGTATGTTGTCACAGATTCTTAATTTTAAAAAATTAATAATCATTACTAAATAACTTATTTTTCTTGCCTTTCTAGCCTCTACAGATAATGAAGAACTTTTACAATTTCCACTGGAACTGTGTTCAGATTCACTTCCTTCACATCCTTTACCACCAGCTAAAGGTTGGTTAAGTAAGGGAAAAAGCAAACACAAATCCTAGTTTCTAGTTCCTTTCACTTGATTCTTCATTATAGGCAATCTTACTAACCTTGAGGTGACAATGTACCTTTCATTCCCTCATTATATGTTTCTTCATATTCATGAAGGGGAGAAATTAATGTTCCTCTTATTTTAATTTCTCAATAGTTTCATTTTAAGTTATTCAGGGAATTTTTCTTACGATATTCCATTTTCATACCTTAATGTATTAAAGCTTTATTTTCAAAGATTTGGATTTCGCAAGTAACCATTTATACATAAAACACTTGATATTTATATTATATTTGGTAAGTTGTTTTCTAGCAACAATTAAACATTCACAAAAATTTTTCAATTTTCATGGACAACAGAATGCTTTTTTTTTTCCAGAAGATATGTGAAGAGGTTTTGAGTGGGAGTAGTACAAGTGAGAAAGGGATAAGCTTCCTGTCTTTGCTGTGGTGATAATTGAAGAACATTGTTATGTACTTATATAAGACACTGCCATTTTTTTCCCAGAGCAAATTGATAGCTCCTTAATTTAATAGCAATAAATCTATTTTGATCTGCATAATCTTTGGAGAAAAGTGAGAGGTATTGTTTTTCATTTCTCATCTGATTTTAGTATAATTTTTATTACAAAAATTTTAAAATTACTATTTTTTATTTTGTAGCATTATGTATTAGATGTGTTTTTCATGAAATTTGAGAAATGATACAGTTATTTGAAATCAGCTATTCTAAATTTTATGTCTTATAATTGATTTTTTTTTATTCCGACTTGTTATTTGATATCAAATTATGTATAATACAGAATAGTTTTATATTCACTTTGCATATATGTCAATAGAATCTTTATTAAATCAGTACAAGATCTGCTTATGTAGATAAACAGATCTTGTCTCATATTTTGAAGATGAAAAATAAGCTGCTTCCAGATTCTGAACTGTGTAATCTGGTAACTTTGGTCCTTTTTCCTTTTTGTCATCACCTAAAATTCTGATTTAGAACTGTACAGAGAATTGTAGCATATCTCAATGTCCTTGAAAGAACAGAGAGGAAAAATCAAATTCAAAGGTAATGTGAGTTCAGATTTATGAATTAAATACAGCTTCCAGACAGAAGGCAGAACTGTCAAGAGTCTTCCTTAGGCCAGGCCCCCTGGCTCAAATCTGTAATCCCAGCAGATTTGAGAGGCTGAGGCTAGAAGATCGCTTGAATCTAGGAGCTTAAGACCAGCCTGGGCAATATAGAGAGACCCCTACTCTACAAAAAATAAATAATTAGTTGCATGTGGTGGTGTGCACCTGGATCCCAGCAACTTGGGAGACTGAGGTGGGGGATTGCTTGATCCCAGGAGGTTAAGGTTGCAGTGAGCTGTGATTGTGCCACTGTACTCCGGCCTGGGCGATAGGGAGAGACCCTCTCTTAAAAAGAAGAAAAAAGTCTTCCTTGGACTCACTATACAGCAAATTTTTTTTTTTTCCTTTAACATTTAACATCTACTTTATACTGAAACTTGTATTTATTCAGTATTAGTTCCAAATCACTTCTAGGTATAATTTCATTTATCCTTATTCTGCATTAGGCGTCCCCCAAAAATCCCCTAAAACCTAATCAACAAAGGTTTGATTGATTGCTGATCTGTAGGAATAGATATTTGTGGACCTGGGGTCCCTATTAGCTCTGTTTTGCTATGTAATTAATACCTACCGAATTCTGCAGAAGATCAGATTTAAACTCTAAGTTTGCCTTGTCTGTAAGGACAACTTTTCACTTCTACAGTAGCTTTCAAAATGTTTTCAAAGGAATTAAAACTGGTGCTTATGCAAATATTAGCATATGGTATGCAAAATGATACTTTGTGGACTAAAAACGAAGAAAATAAGAATTTGAGTAGAGTAAGTCCTATTGGAACAGTACCTAAAATATTTGCAACTCATTTAAGGGAGTATAGAGAGGGACCATGAGGTAGGGTGAAAAAGCAACTAACCTGGATTCTTTCCTCAGTTCTGCTACTGATTAGGCGTGAGAACTTGAAGGGCCAATTGTGTAACCTTTTTGAGCCTCAGTTCCTCATGTGTAAAATGTGAAAAGATTAAGATTCTCTCTAATCTCTAAAATTCCTTGGGTTTCTGTAGTTTATGGTTCTTCAATTATTAACATACTTACATTTTCAAAAAGTAAATCAAAAGCTAAATTAGTCCCCAAGGTCACACCAAGCTTGTGTATTTAAGTGTGTTCACTTGGGCGCAGTGGCTCCTACTTGTAGTCCCAGCACTTTGGGAGGCTGAAGCAGGTGGATTGCTTGAACCTAGCAGTTTCTTCTCTACAAAAAATAGAAAAATTATCCAGGCATGGTGATGTGCCTGTGGTCCCAGCTACTCAGGAAGCGGGGGTAGTAAAATCCCCTGAGCCTGGGGAGGTTGAGGCTGCAGTGAGCTCTGATCATGCCACTGCACTCTAGCATGGGCGACAGAGTGACCCTGTCTCAAAAAATTATTTCAAATAACTTTTAACCAATTAAATCAATAATTTTAAATTCTGCTCCTCCAAACCATGAGATACCATGTCAGAGGTATCTCATGGCCTTCCAGGAGGCAGGGTGAAACAGAACAAAGAAGGACAGGAGTGAATAGCGTAGGTTCCTGGATCCCCTACTTTTTTGAAACAAAGCAGCTTTGATTCCATGTGTTTTTTTAGATGGAGTCTTGCTCTGTCACCAGGCTGGAGTGCAGTGGCATGATCTTGGCTCACTGCAACCTCTGCCTCCCAGGTTCAGGTGATTTCCCTGCCTCAGCCTCCCAAGTAGCTAGGACTACAGGCAGGTGCCCCCACACCCAGCTAATGCTTTGTATTTTAGTAGAGATGGGGTTTCACTATGTTGGCCAGGATGGCCAGACAGACCTTGTGATCTGTCTGTCTCGGCCTCCCAAAGTGCTGGGATTACAGGCGTGAGCCACCACATCTAGCCAATTCCATGTGTTTTTACATATCCATCTTCTGTATGTGATTTCACTTGAAGAAAGGGGTCTCAAAAAGTTTGAAAACCATTGATTCAGATCATGCCACCCTTTGTTGTCATCATCATCTTCATCAGACCATCACATCCAATATGAATATATGTAAAACTTTCTATACTAAGTGCTTAACTGTAAAACCTATGTGCTTTTCCTTGAATATTGCATTATAAGATCATCAGTAAACACTTAAAACTGTATCTGTACCTTTCTGTAAATATTTCTGTAGTTTGTAAATTGTGGTTTACGTTGCATGCTTATTTATTGTCTTGTGTTTCCTCAAGTCTTTTCAGGAGGACATGGGCTAAATACAGTTTTTAAAGTTATCTCAAAATATTTTGGAAAATTTGAGGGTAAGATAGGTTTTGAAAAGGCCTGAAAAATATAACAGAGTCTTATAACATAAATGGAGTAATCGAATGTTGTAACATGACAGAAGGCAATGTTTTGAAAAATTAAGCATAGCAATTTAGTGGAAATAGGAAGAGAGGAAGTAGAGTGTTAGGGATAAATGCTCAGAAGACTTGTCTGATTTTTAAAATATGCAACCACAAAAGGCTTAAAAGTCAACTACTGATACTGATAAATAAAAGTATAGTTTTTAAATCATTTTGTTAAGTTAGATATGGTGATAGGTTTTTGTTTTTTTTTTTTTACTTTCAGTAACTTTGAATTCCAGTTTATATTTCATGTTTTTAATCACAAATAGGATGATTGTTAAAATTTTTTATTTCCTTTTATATTGGGGGAGTAGTTTCAAGAGCCAAGCGTAGTATGTTTATTAATACTTCCATCTTTTTACTTGTAGATAAACCTTTCATTATCTTTTTGTGTTATTGAAAATGGGTGGATGTCATGTAAAGAAACGTTACTTCAGTAACATGTATCTTAATTCACTGTGTAGAGTAAGCCTGGGTCTGAACTGTCCATCCATGTTCAATTTTTTCCTTCCATCATTTGTTATATTTGGTTTTGTTTTTAAAAGTAACAAAGTAGTTTGATGTGTGTCTCAAATTTATGGTTGATTTGGTGTTACCTTGCTGGTTATCTTGATTTTTCTGATTTGATATATTAACTAGTGCTGAGATTAAATAATTTATTAAAGGATAGATGATATGGTATCAACATGAATTACTTATGTTTATACAAGAGTGTGTTATGAGAAAAATGATAGCTATAGCAAATTTTAATAAAATGTTTGTTTTTTTCTCCTTATTGATATCCAAACGAGTTTTTCTATGAAATTATTTTTAATAGGCTTTAAAAATAATGTGTATATATATATTTCTATATATATATAAAAGAAAGAACAAAATGGAGGGGGAGCTGGTGGAGGTATTTGGGAGAAGAGTAAAAAAAATCAGCAAGATTTTTTTCATAGACTTCAGTTTATCTCAAGAATTTTATACATGTAATTTTTATAAAAAGTTAGCATATTACTTTAGAGAAACATTTAAAGGCTTATATCTTGAGCTATTGGTTGCTGTATTGTAAGGTTTAAGAACTTAGATTAGACAAATGTGTATAAATCATGTACCACTTTAAATACATTTTAAATTCTTAAAAAATATTAGCTAAGGTAGGATAATAGTTTTCATCAGAACACTGATCCTTTAAAGCTTTAAAAGGGTTTAATTAGATCAACTTTAGTTTTAAATATTGGTGAGTAAAACTGTATAGAAGACATTTTTTTTTAATACCCACCTTGTTTCTTGTTTTGCTTTACTAGAGTACTTTCCTCATGTTCGGTGGCATAAGCTATAGGCTGGCAGGAATATTCTATTTATTACATTAGCTGCTGACTGCTGTGGCAAGTAGAGGTTAAAATCTGAAATTCGATATTAAAGAAAACAAGTTGGCTTGTACCCATAATACACTGTACTTCAAAATTAGGTGTCTACATTAGAAGTTTTTTATTGGAGGCTAGAAGAGTTATTTTTTCTTTTGTTAAGCCAAATCACTTTTTTCTTTTTAGAGACAGTCTCACTTCTAGATTATAGTTTGTTTCAATTTAATGTCTTGCTAACACTGTTTTAAGCTAACAATTAGAAGTGTACATTTGTTAAAAAAAAAAAATGTTACATTTTTAAAAAATAAAGAAGTTAGCTTTTACTTTTCCTGCCAACTAATGGTTTGAATTCTTATGACTATATATAATTCCTTATACTAATTAAAAGCATTTTTATATATTAATAGTACATTGCACCTCTGTTGTTTCTATTTTTTTTTAAAGTATATTTTTTCACTATGACCAAGTGGCAGCAACAATAAAAAACTGCTGAAATTCTCCATGTTATTGGATAGCCAAATACTAAATGGCTAGTTTTAAAAGGAAAGAGATGCTTGGGGGAAGAGAATACAAAAAATAGAAACTAATTAGAGGAAAATGTGTGAAAAACTCATCCAAGAAATGGGAAGGAAGGAAAGAAGGCAAGAGAATTGATGGAGAAGTAGGAATAAAGAATCTTTATCTCTGTAGCTTCTTCAAGGCAGCTTGAGGTCAGTGAAATCCACAGTTAGAAGAGGGAGTAAAAAGCAAAGAAAATTGAATTGAGTTACTGACAGAAAACAGATTATTTGGAATAAAAGCTATAAAAAGATAGGAGTGAGAGGGGGATTGCGTACTTGGAAATGGAAGCAGGAAAATCTAAGAAGGGGACTGAAGCAGAAAGACAAGTGGTTTAAAATGTTGTACGCCTTTAATTAGAAACTTAAATGACCCAAATAAGAAAGTTAATTGTCTTTGAAATCTAATGTATGTACTATCTAGGTATCACAGTTGAATTTTTCCTTTGCAAACTGTCCAGATTGAAGCTAGTTCTGTCTTTCTTTGTGCCTTAGTAATTTACAAGTGTAATATGGCAGTTTCCTCATCAATTCATTGATATTTGAGAATCATCATAGATCAGGTTTATACTGAATGTTTAGAGATATAATTTGTCTACCTCAGTCATTAAGTTAGATTTTGTAGTTATAGGACATAACTAATCAATGCGTTATTCATTGATGGAAATTCCTAAAGAAACATAAAACCCAGTTTTGATCATAATAAAACTGAAAATGTTTAAATAGGAAAATACAACATAAATTATAATGATTCCCAATTGCATATATTTTAACCTACCAGAGAATCGTTTCCAAATTTGTAGGATTTCTTTTTAGTTTTAGTAATATTTAGAAGACAGATAATATTTTCTCAAATATTCTTTAATTTTCTAGAGCAAAGGTGATTGGTAAATCCTAATGATATAAAGTGAATAGTCAAAAGATGTACTGATCAGTGTAGAAATTTATTACTGTAATTGTCTTAGTTTCTTTGGTACTACTGTGACAAAACACTTGAGACTGTGCAGTTTATAAAGAAAAGACATTTATTGGCTGTCAGTTCTGGAGGATGGAAGTCCTGTATCAATGTACCAGCATCTGGCTGGGGCCTTCTTGCTGTGTTATAACAGGGCAGAAGGGCAAAAAGAGAGGAAAAGGATGTCAAATCCCCCCTTTTCTAATGGCATCAATCCCACCCATGAGGGTGGAGACCTGTCCTAATCAGACCTTAAATGTCTTACCCTTTTTTTTTTCTTTTTTTGAGACAGTCTCCCTCTGTTGTCAAGGCTGAAGTGCAGTGGCACGATCTCCTCACTGCAACCTCCACCTCCCAAGTTCAAGCCATTCTCCTGCTTCAGCCTCCCTAGTAGCTGGGATTACAGGCGCCTGCCCCCATGCCTAGTTAATTTTTTTTGTATTTTTAGTAGGGATGGGGTTTCACCATATTGGCCAGGCTGGTCTCAAACTCCTGACCTCAAGTGATTTGCCTGCCTTGGCCTCCCAAAGTACTGGGATTACAGGCGTGAGCCACCGTGCCTGGCCTTCCCCCCCCCGCCCCCGCCATTTTCTTTTTTTGAGACAAGGTTTTACTCTGTACCCCAGGCTGGAGTGTAGTGCTGTGATCTTGGCTCACTGTAGTCTTCACCTCCTGGGCTCAAGTGATCCTCCTACCTCAGCCTCTTTAGTAGCTGGGACCACCAGCACCCCCATGCCTGGCTAATTTTTGTATTTTTTTGTAGTGATGGGGTTTCATCATGTTGCCCAGGCTGGTCTCGAGCTCCTGAGCTCAACCGACCTGCCCACTTAGGTTTCCCAAAGTGCTTGGATTAGAGGCACAAGCTACTGCCCCTGGCCGGAATGTCCTACTTCTTAATACTGTTACAATTGCAGTTAAATTTCAACAAGTTTTAGAGGGGATGTTCATTCAAATAATAGCAGCAGCTAACAAATACCTTTGTCATTGGTTATGAGGAGTTATTTAGAAGAATGGAAAAGTCTCAGACTTTAGATGTACTGAAGAATGTCTGAGGGAGGAATAATCCTTTTTGTCATTATGCTCATTTCCACTAAACTGCTTTTAAACTGGGTTAGTTTCCCTCCCACACCACTAGACATAGGACTTGTTAAATACTGCTAGAGTGCACTAGGCGAATAATAAAACCATAGTCCTGTTTTGCTTTGCTAGGGTTGTTTATTTGGGACTTGTGAGGTTATCACTTAATAGTGACTTCTTAAAAATGCAAAATAATCTTCTTATATTAGATGGGAAACCACATTATAAGTGGACTGTTGTGTGGCTTGAAACTCTGTTTGCAGCTAGAAGGGGGATCTAATATAAGAAGCATTTGTTTCAAACTCTTCCGTATAGATCTACAAATGGCACACAACTGAGCACAACTCAACAAAGCCTGAAAGACTTTTGAGGAGATTTCTACCCTTGAATAGTGAAATCTGATGTTTTAAATTTAGTATTAGCCTAGAGACTGCATGTTGTTTTATTTCTTTTAAACCAGAACTCCCAGTTCGTCAGTGAGCCAGACTGCATATATCTTCAGTACCTTCTCTTTTGAAAAGTCTATCACCTGGGAAACCAAACTGATCAGGAGGAGCAGAGGGTCTGGAAGTGTGAGGTCATCAGACATTTGAGGTATTCAGACCAGTCCAAGGTGCTGATGTCTATCTGCTGCTGGGACCAGCTGGCCTTGGACCTCTTCAGCCTTTTTTTCTGGGAGAAATATTAAGATAGCAAGCATGTTAAAAGATGAACCTGTTCTCCCTAAGTGAAATCAAAATCTACTTCCTTAAACACTTTGGTTTTTCAGATTTTATTCAGATGCATTTATATTTGAGGGCAGGGAATAAATATTTTCCCTCTCTTTTTTCCCTCTTCACCCCTTACAAATTTTAGGGGATAAAAGTAATAAACATATATAGTGAAAAATTCAAATACTACAAAAATCACATAGTTCAGAATAAAGCTCCCTTCTCCATTTCCTTCCCCAAGAGGCAGCTACTTTGAACAGTTTACCATCTGTCTTTCAAAGATACTCTATTCATCATTTTTTAAAAAAAGTATTTTGCATATCATTGTGTGCCTTGTTTTTTCCACTCAATATCAGAGATGAGAACAGATACTAAAAATACATACTAAGTAAATACATACATATATTTAAACTGACCAACCCAAATGATTCTCAGTGGTTTTCATGAGTTATTTCTAAATTGGCAACACTATTCTTTTAGTTGTAAAATTCTTTGAAACAAAAATTTAAATATTCTAATGTGGATAGAATATGAGCATGAAAATAGATTGTGAAGTTTTTTTATAGTGCTATTTAAATTTGTACAGTACCTAAATACCTGTAACAAAAAATATCAGGGAAAATTCTGGATGCTGCTGTTGTGAGGTTACTGGAAAGGGAGTGATGCTGGCATGGGATTCCTAGTTATCTCTGTGATCACTCTTAGTTCCACAAAGTCTTGATACCACCAGAGGGAGCTGTTGATACTGAAGTCCTCAAATGAAGGAGTTGGTGGTGAGGAGAGTTAAGACTAGGGAGCAGCTTATGCTGATCTGTGAAGCATAATAATTATCTTGTCTGTAATTTTTAATTTTATAGGCTCTTCCCCACAGCAGACATTTCCCTTCCATGTTCCATTTCAGGTATTCTTCCCAACACATTAACACTTTTCGCTACCCAGCCTCACATCCTGCTTCCATCATACTCACATTTGTTACTGTGTTTATATTTTCTTGTGACTATAAAGTTTCTGAAACTCTTTTTGTGTTATAGTAAGCAAGTAGCCTTCTTTGGCATGGTATTTATGAACTGAGCTAGTTTTCATGTATCAATAGAAACTGCATTTTAAACCTAAATACTTCTATTTGGTTTGCTTTTGCAATGAAGCCATAAAGATTTCCTTCTATTCTTCTGGCTTATAGAAGATATTAACAAATAACAAAGAAGAGGTACTGGCTTGTACTTAGCATCTGAGCTAATGTTGTTCATATTGTCTTATTAGAACACCTGGAGAGTGCAAGTTCTAACTCAGGTATACCAGCTGCACAGAGAGGTGAGTTTGTCTAATTAAGCAAATAGTCACCAAAGGTGTAAAATTCTAGTTTGGTGGTGCATAAAATTATAGACGTCAAAGAAATGCACTGGGCGATATGGAATAGATGCCAAAATCTGACTTTTTTTTTAGGTAGAATATGTTCTTTTAAAAAACATCAATTAAACTAATATTTAAAATTTTAGTATGTTAATGGTTTCCCAGTTTCTAAGCATAAAATTTTAGCTCTTTAAAATTTGTTTTCCAGCTTAGCAGTACTAAAAGTTATTCTTTTTAAAAGGGGAACTTGTGAGGCTCACACCTCCCCCAACCCCATGTTATCAGAGGCTTTGTTGCCCAAAATCACACATGGAAGCAAAACATTAACAAAAATGACCCTTTGGTTTTCCTGTTACTGATGGTAGAAAGAAGATATTTTAGTAACAGATAAATCGGCCAGTGACTTTTTAAAATGTATTATTCAACTTTGATTCTCTCTCTTTTTTAAAAAAATTAGGGTAAAACTAAGGAAAGGAATGATTCACAAAGTTTTGTTTATAAAGTTCTAAAATAGAAACAATGGAAATATTGTAAATTAAAAAGAATGGGAAATAACGTTAGTTAAAGCACAATATGTGGTCCTTTCATAGATATTTATGTTAGACCCCACTCAGGCTCTCCCTAAGAGACATCATAACTACGACATCACCAAAAATGCTCAGCCTGCTAACTAAGAACTTGGTTTTGGACAAATCAGTGTCTAAAGCTTGACTCTTTACTATCCCTCTTATCTGACTTGAAAAGGACCATTCTTTTTCTGAGTTACAGTTAAATTACATCATCGAAAGGAGTGTTAAGACGAGTAAGAGACATCATCCATATTTTTTTCTTTGTTTTTTTCTTTTGTTTTCTGTCTGTGTTTTCAGCAACGTCAGTTGATTACAGTTCCTTTGCAGACAGATGCAGCAGCTGGATAGAGCTCATTAAACTGAAAGCTCAGACCATAAGGCGTGGATCAATTAAGACAAGTAGGCGGATGTTTCTACCACATTATGATAATCTGAGAAACATATCCCTGATTTCCCAGTGGTGAAAGCTAGACCTTACTACCCAGTAATAACATTGCCAATGCGTCATGTATTAGAGTGTGAAAGCTGCAGACTCTAATGGTCATTTAGACAAAGTTATTGAGAGGCCTTTAGATTTATTTTACCTATAGAATTGTGTTTTTAAAATTTTCCTTTTTGTGCAGGTATTATTAAAAGTATATAAATAGATATTATATCATTGTAGTTGGAAGGAAATTACCAACTCTCTTATTGAAGAGACATGCTTCTAGGACCCAAGGTACTATTTAATATGTGACATCTGTTGGTTTATTAAGTGCAATATGGAGAGGGCTAAATGAATAAAGAATTTCTGGAGAGAAAGTAGTTACCTCTTACCTTATTGCTAGGATCAGAATCATTACCTATATGTTATCTGTATCCCATGTGCTTTGGTAAATTTTGAGGTCAGTATATTTGAGTGAAAGAGCTTACCATATATTAAAAGGGGAAAAAACTACATTTCAGGGGAAAGAATATAGGATGTGAAACCCAGACAGATCTGGTTCTGAATCTTAGAAGTGCTACTTTAGTAGCTATGAGACCTTGGGCAAGTTAAGTAACTTCTCTAATCTTCCATTTCCTCATGCATGAAATGGAGATGATGATAACCTATGTTGCTGGGTTGTTGTAAGGATTATATGTATATATCTGGCTTAATGGCAGTTATTTAGTAAGTGGTAGCTATTCTTTTTTTTTTTTTTTTTTTTTTTTTTTTTTTTTATTTTTTTTTTTTTTTTTTTTTTTTTTTTTTTACTTTATAAACAACTTTTAACTAGCAAAGGTCATTATGTTAAGCTTTTAAAATTATGAGTTGGTTTATCGAAAAGGTTTGGAAAACAAATACCTTACAATTAGTTATACAAGGTTTATCTACAAGTTGACAATGATGAAGTCGTCTGAAAAAGATGGAAAAATTGCACTGGGAAATATAACAACTTTCACACTCTCCTTGTAATAATTTGTTCCTACAGCAGATAATTTTAATGCTCTGCCGCTTTTTCTTTTTCTTCACTTTATAACCAATCATTGTGTGTGTAGCTATACTGCATCAACATTTTCTTTTGCAGGAATGCCATTTTTCTTCCAAAAGAATTCCATTCCAGTATTTCCTCTCATGTTTTCTGTCTCTCTTTTTTAATTGCATGCAGTGCATGATAATTTCTTTTCTTTCATGACATGGCTTAGCCTCACAGACAGCTGAATGTTGTCATCACTTATTTGGAAACCTCAGGGAATAATTGTGTTACCAGCGTCTGTTCTAAATGTTTTCTCCTCTTTCTCCAATTTTAGCTGTGACAGTTGAAAAAGCAAGTCCAGTGGGTGATGGAAATTTCCGGAATCGTCCTGCTCCACCTTGTGCAAATTCCACAGTTGGAGTTGTTAAGATGACACCTCTTTCCTTCATTCCTGGAGCAAAAATAACTAAGTATCTTGGGATAATTAACATGTTTTTTATTCGAGAGACTACTTCTCTTCGGGAGGTAATTTTATAGAAGTTATTTCATTGTTTTTTTTGAAGTTTCTCTGAAGATTTAGTAACAAAACCAAACAAGTTTCAAATTGTTATTTTTTGCCAAAAATAATTTACAAATGTTTATTTGTATTTTAATAATCTATCTGGCTTGAGTCTAGATTAGATTTATTTCATTTAGCAGCTGAGATTATCACAAGAATTGTGTTAGTTTTGTTAGAAATCTTAGAACCTTATCATATAGTAAATAAGCAAATATCTGTGTTTAAATAGAAGTTTAAAATGCCCTGAAATAACAGCTTAGGTTTCTCAGTAGTTATTTGCCTGTTATCATTGAAGTAGTGATTTTAGATGTTATATCTAAAATATATATATTGCCTGTTATATATATTTTTAGAAATTCTTGACAGATCACATTTAGAAATAGTAGAGAACTATATTACAGATATATGTCTAAGCAGATAGTTTATATAATTTAACTCTGTTGTTTCTTCCTCCTGAGAAAGGAATGAAGCTGCTCATTTTTTACTTTCTCCAGTAGTGTATGAGGATGACATTTCTTCAGTCTTATCTCACACTGAGTATCATTAAACTTTGTAATATTTTATTTGACGTGGGAAAAGTTCAGAATCAGAGTCAGCCTGTTATATCTTTTATAATACAGGAATTTAAACTTAAGAAAAATTATGTTGTGTCATATGTTATGGAACAGGGCTACCAAGCACATTAATGTTGTGAATAGGGACATTTTTTAATTACTGAGGTGTGACATACAATAATCTTTTCAAATTTTATTTTAGCTGCAGTTTATATTTTTAAAAAATGTATTCATTATAAAGATGACTTAGCTGTGCTTTTTCACCAGCAGTGTTTCTGTACTTTCTTAGGAATAACATCCTGCATACTCTCTTTAATATCGTGCTAACCATTCTGTGCCTAGCACACAGAGTAAACACAATATATTTTTGTATAAAGGAATGAATAGCTTCTGACAGATTATTTAATTAGTTAGGTGGATGTTTTCTTTTAGGTAAATTAGGCCAGGCACGGTAGCCCACGCCTGTAATCCCAGCACTTTGGGAAGCTAAGTCGGGTAGATTGCTTGAAGCCAGCAGTTCAAGACCAGCCTGGCCAACATGGTGAAACCCCTTCTCTACTAAAAATACAAAAATTTGCCAGGCATGGTGGCTCATACCTATAATCCTAACTACTTGGGAAGCTGAGGCACGAGAAGTGCTTGAACCTGAGAGGTGGAGGTTGCAGTGAGCCGAGATTACGCGGTTGCACTCAGCCTGAGTGACAGAGTGAGACTCTGTCTCCTCCCTAAAAAAGAAGATACATTTGTTTTTATATCATTCAAATTATGTTAAGATGAAAAATAAACTATCAAGATATTCCCAAAAACCTTTCGATAGAGAATTAAAATAGATGATACTTCTACATCCATTTAAATTTGACAAAGATTTGGTGTGAAAAGCTGGCATATATTACGAATTAACCTTTTCTAGTTGCTCTTGGTAGCACATGGATATTACATTATTTTGAATCCGTAACATTTTATTTCCTAAGCCGTTTTGACTGCTTAAGCTCCCATACCTCAAAATGTTGCTTCTTGTTAGATTTTCCTTCAACAGAAACTTATAATATTAACTGTGAAGCACAATATCCCAAACATGTTAGTTGCCTGATGAGTTGTTTTCATACATTGAATTAATATTTTTAAAATTAACCCTCTGTAGCTACTGTGTCATCAGAATTTATTGATTTGATAAACAGGAGGAAATTGGTAAAAGTCAAAGAAAAAATACACTGAACTGTGATTGAGTTAGAGGCAGGCTGAAGCAACTCCCTTAATTTTTTAATTACAAAAAGTTATCTTTACAAAACTATATGTAGGATCCTCAAGGTTTTCAGAAAGATGTGATCTACTAAAATGGTTTTCTAATACTGCAGTCATTTTCCCCCTTAACTTTGAGTTTAAAGTTGGAAATTTTTTCCTAGACTATAAATAAATCCCAATAGAATTTGTGGAAATGTAGGTTAAAAAGCATTTTAGCCTATTGACTAGCCTTTAATTTCTGTTTTGCTTGTTTTTGAATATGGAACAAATACTCTGAAATACTGGGTTTTATTTCGTGGCAGTTATATATGGAATTCTTATTATATGCGTCTGTTAAACTAAATGTTAGCATGTAGTTTTGTGCAAAACAGATACAGTTCCTGACCTAATGGACTTTACAGTCTAGTAGAACTGGAGCATGGTGGACATAAACAGTTATTCATATAATTAGTATATAATTACAAGGGAGAATAAGTAATATAAAGAAATTGAACAGAGGCTATCAGAGAATATAATAGAGGAATTTACCTTAGAGTTCACAGTCAGAGAAGGTATCTATCTCTGAAGACATATGTAAATTGGGACTAAGGAGTGAATGAGTTGTCCTCTTAAAAAATTGAGTGAAAAGTCTTCAGGAACAACATGTGCAGTGACCCTGGAGTAGGAAAAGTGTTTGTACATTTGAGAAACTGAAGAAAAGGCAAGTTTGATTGGAACACGATTCAGGTTCAGAATGAGAGATATGAATAGCAGGTAAGTTTTATTGTTTAGGCTTGCCATCAATTTGTTTTAATGATGATGAGCATGATTTGATGGAGATATTGAAGATGGAAGCACGATTTGAATGCTTGCCCTGCCATTTACATGCTAGCTATTTGATCATAGACAGTCATGGGCAAATTATAAATTCTTTGAGCTTCAGCTTTATCTTCTGTAAAGTAAGGATAGTGAATCCTTGTCTGGACACGTGTTCAGTAAATGTTCATTCATGCAGTAAATTCCCATTGTGAGGGAAGTTTAAGTTATTTGTTATATTAAGATAATTTAGGATGTTTTAATATATATCCTTTGACATGTTGTATACATTGCTATATCCACACATGTATATATAGTATGATTTTCTTGTGCGTTATTATTTAGGAAGGAGGAGTTAGTGGTTTTCTCCATGCTTTTATTGCTGAAGTATTTGCAATGGTGAGAGCTCATGTTGCTGCATTAGGAGGGAATGCCGTTGTCTCCTACATAATGAAGCAGTGTGTCTTCATGGAGAATCCAAATAAAAACCAGGTAAGATGCAGTTAAAAATTCCCGATTGGCAGGAATCTGAGAATTTCTTCCATGGCCTCCTATCCCTAACCTCCTTCAAATGAGAATTGTTCTTTAGAACTATTTGAGTCTAGATACTTAAGACATTTTAATGAATTTATTAATAACCATGGTCATATATAGTCACCAGTCAATACATGCTGTTTTGACATCTCAGGTGACTAGGTATTATTCTATCATGTCTGGAATTTGTGCTCCTCAGTTACTGTTTCCACCCTCTTTTTGGTGGGTGTTTAGAAAAATATGGATGAAGCCTCAGTGGGCCTGTTTCCTCTTTTAACTGAATGAACTATCTTAATTTTGTTGTCATGCTTATGCATGTCTTTATAGCTTAAAAAAATTAATTGTAGTCTTATTTGGTATCTAAAATGTTTTAATAGGTTGTACATGATTCAAAATTCAAAAACGTGTGAATGGAAAAGTCTCTCCCTGTCTGCTGTTCTAGCCAGTTTTCTGCCCCACATGCAACCAAATTTTTTAGGATGTTATTTTTATTTTTATTTTTTTGGTAACTTCTAGAGATGTAACACTCCAGAATATGTAACCAGAGAGATTTTAGATACATACAGGAAAATATATATATATATATATATATATAGTCTTTTATCTCCCAGTTTAATATAAGTGGTAGCTTTACAGTACATACTGCTCCTCAGCTTGCTCTTTTGCCTAATTTTTCTTGGCAATGTTCTCATTTCAGATCATAAAGATTATCTTTATTGTTCGTTACAACCACATAACACTCCACAGTATAGGTCGACCAGAATTTTTTTAATTAGTCCCCTACTGATAAACATTTAGGTTGCTCTCAGTAAATGTTGTGCTAATACATACAGTGCTACAAAAAAAATGTGATACGTAAGTGTTTGGCACAAGTGTGAGCGTCTCTATAGGAAAAATTCCTTGAAACAGAATTGCTAGGTCAGAGTAGCACCTTTGTAACTTCCATAGAGATTTCCAAAGTTCTTCTCCATTGAGATATTTTGCACATTCTTTATATAAATAAGTGTATATGTAATTACATAAATGATTTCATATTGTATATATCATTTTGCAAATTGTTTTTGTCAATTTATCATAAGATTTACTCTATTGATCAAGCTTTAGGTTATTTTTTACTTCCATATAGTAGTTCAGGCATGAATATTCCACAATTTATTTTCATTTCCCTTTTGATGGGCAGTTAGGTTGTCTCTAGTATTTTGCTATTGTAAACATGATGCAATGCAAAGTTACTTATTAATCTTTGTTGCATACATGCCCAAGATTTCTTTAGGGAACACATATATATGGAACTGATGGGTCACAAAGTGTGTGTTCTCTTTCTCCTTTAGGGGATGGTTCTTTTCTAGATGGTTGAGCTTCCCGCTGCAGTGTTAAGTGTGTTGCTGTTGTCCCATGTCCTTGTTAATACTTGGTAACATCCAGCTTTTTACAGCTTTTTGCCAGTATATATGAAGTGGTGTCTCATTGTCATTTTAGTTGTATATCTCTGGCTAATAGAGGGCTTGAATATGTGTTCATATGTTCACAGGAGCTCTTTGAGTTTTCTTTCTTGTGAATTGCCCTCTTACCCTTTTCTCATTTTTCTGTTGGATTGTCTGTCTTTATCATAATGATTTAGAAGCCTGTGCTTTTTCGGCTGTATAGCACTGCCCCTTGTGTAACAGAATATGAACATGTTGAGTATAACCGAACCTGTCCTGTTTGTTGTTCTTATAGGCGCAGTGTCTTATCAATGTAAGTGGCGACGCAGTGGTTTTTGTTCGTGAATCTGACTTAGAAGTAGTGTCAACTCAGCAACCTACTGCCAACTGCCAATCATCAGGTACTGAAGGTGAAGTTACAACCTGAGGAAAATTAGGAAAAAAGAGCTCAGCTAAATGAAATTCATCTGTCTCTATTATTTTGTCATTAATTATCTTCTTAGACTTAAAATTGAACTTAATTTTAGATAAATAAGGAAGAATTGAGTAGATTTGATTTGCCTGATGGAGTCTTTTGGAGGCATGAGAATTTTCTATTCTTGACATTTTGTTTGCCTACTGTAGACAGCCAGGCCCTGTGGGATCTGAAGGGTCACTTCAGTAAGTTAAGATAAATTTTTAAGAGAACTGTAGCAAAGATGGAAACTTTGTAATTTATGTTGATTTTAATAAAATCATAATTTAAAAAATGAAATGGGAAGATTATCAGGAAATGAGGATAGCTACTGTAGTGTAATTTAGGAAGACTAAGCAAGAGATTTGCTAATTGTTAGTGAGTATGCAGTCTGATTTGAGAAACATGTGGGGACAATGGAGAAAAGTTTTCAGAAAACTACTATGTAGATTTCTGAATGTGTTTTATTTTGATGAGGAATTCAGTAACAACTGGAAAGAAAAAGTGCTTCAGCCATCTTTTGAAAACAAGTTAAAATTCTGCAACTTGTATCTGTAATACATCCTAACTCTTGTAAAAGAAAATAATTTATAATAGCTGGTATCCTTTCATTGAAAGTTTTAATACTGTCTCTAAGGAAGGAGGAAAAAATTATAATTTTGTAACTGGCAACATTTGAGTTAGTATTGAATTTGTCTAAAAGAGGCTTGACTTCAACTGGGAAGAAACTGTCAGTGAATTTTGTTGAAGTAGTGAAAATACAGTTGATCTAATAGGAACATAGAATTATTTTCTAATAATACTACACTCCTACCAAATAAACAGGATTTTAGTAATATCTGAGGGATTTTTGATGATGAGTTAGACTGTATTTGGCATAGAATTTGGAAATGTAACTTGAATGTAAATATGCTGCAGAATGTTGAATGTATACATAGAAATACTTTTTCCGTTGATGCCAAATGCCCATTGTAAATGAACCTTAAATACTACATTCCTCCTTTGCACAATAATATTTCTTTACAAAACTCATGATTTTGTTCCCCCACGACAACATACTGCCCTTAATAGTCGTTTCCTTGTTATCACAGGTGTCAATATTTTTCTGTATTTTGTTTATAATTTTATTTTTTAAATAAAAAGTTTATAAAAAGAAACTGGAACATTTCTAAATCTCTTTTTTACTTCCATCATGTAGTACTGTCAGTTTTCTGAATCACTTTCCATCCGATCATCTCCATTTGTTTCTCTAGTAAACAAACATCTATTGAGCACCTATTAAATACAAGTCTTAATTTTTGAGGGGTGTGTAGGTGTAATTTTGGCTCTTTCATTGTTTCAGGGTAGGTAGGTGTTCATTCAACAGCTGTTTATTGAATTGAATGCCTGCTAGATGGCAGGGCACAGTTTTAGGCATGAACAAAACACATATAAGTTCTTCCTCATAGAGCTTACAGTCAGTGCTTAGACAAGTAAATAATTTGTAAGATGTGGTAATGTGGTATTTTAACAATTGCTAATATTTATTGAATGCTTACTAGGGCCAGGCAGTCTAATAAAGATATTTTTGTATTAACTCTTTTAATCCTTATGGAAACCTTATTGTTAAGCACCAGTTTGTAGTTGTGGAAGCTGAATTGAGAGTTTGTGTGAGTTGCCACAAAGACAGTAAATAGTGGAGCCAAGATTCAAGTGCAGGCAATTTGGCTGTATAACCTACATTAGTAAGTGAGAAAATGTGCGTGTAGCTTGGAATAGAGGTACTTCCCAAAGGAGATGATGTTTTAGCTCAGTCAGGAAAAACAGTTCACTGGAATTGGGTATTCCCAGTTTATTCATCCATCCATCTGTTCATCCAGCCATTTGTCCATCCAGCACCTGTTAAGTGATTGCGTAGTGTGCTCCAGAGTCCTTTCTAGGCAAAGAAATAATAATAATGCAGCTATCGCTAATTGAGTGGCTGTTTTGTGTCGTGTCCTGTGTACATACGTTATTGCTAATACCTAATGCATAAGAAGCCAGGTGGCATTATCTCTCTTTTAATATGATTAATTGTATACTCATGGTGAGACCCAGACTGAATTCTTTGAAAAGCTGGAGTTTCCTTAACCACCCACACTTGCTGCCTATTTACTCACATAGGCCTGTTTGCTCCTGTGGGCTACCTTTGAAGCACAATCATCTGTGTCCAGATTGGCTCCTTCCAGAAAGGCTGTTACCCTACACCCCAAGAGCTGCTGCTCTTCCACTATGTGTGGATTGCCCCTGAAACATGAGCATCCGGAATGGACATACTGGGACTTATACTCTTTTTGAAATAGGCCAGTTTACAGCATTTACAGCAGACCTAACATACCCTTCATCCTTCATCGCCGCTCCGAAGAGAAACTACTCAAACGAATTCACTGTTTCACTTCCTACACCTCCTACTCTTCCATGATCCATTATCATCTGGGTTTTATCACCTGTTCTGCCTCTGAATTTGAACAACCGAAGGTAAGTATTGGATTGCAGTATTAAGTACTTGGCAAGTTTTTTTTTTAATGCATACAGCTTTTTCATAAGGGAATAAATGGGATTATATAAACAATGTTTAGTTTTACTTTTTACCTTTTTACCTGGTTTCCCCATCACATCCCTCCCTCTTTCCATGTTAATAACCCAGTATGTATCCTTACTTATTTTGAAAAATCTGTTACGTATCATTTAAATTCAACAAAATCATCTATTTTATGTGTATAGTTTGAGTTTGGCAAATATGTTCCATCATGTAGCCCAGATCTGGAACATTTCCATCACCAATAAAGTTCCCTGGTATCCCTTTGCAGCCCATCTACTCCTCCTTCACGTCAATGGGATCTTGTGCTCCGCAGCTTTCATTTGGCATAACGCTTTTGAGATGTGTCCATGCATGGAAGACGTTTTTGGCTATAGGAATAATAGAGCTATTTTGCATTTGAGTTTGTACTTTTTTTGTGAAAATCAAAATTTCTGTCCTATGGGTTTGACTTTTTCTTGTTTAATCTGCTGTGTGCGACAATTTCCCCCCATTTTGTTGTCTATCTTTACAGTAGCTTTTTACAATATCTATACTTTTTATTATGGACAGTGTGACTATCTTTTCTTTTTTAGGTTCTTAGTTAGAATGACTTATTTTCTCTCTTTGATTTTTTTTTGGGGGGCCATCCTGAAGGTTCATCAGTTTTCACACATCTTGAATCGTTCTCATGTCCGTATATCTCCATCAATAAAAATGTACTGTTTCTTATTTCCATAAATGCATCACTACTTAGCCAGTTTGAGTTGAGTCAGAAGTCTGGAGATCAAAACCTATCCTCTTTCCAATACGCTGCCTAATCTCATGGCACCAGGTACATAAAGACATGGAAGCATAAAAATGTGTGTTGTGTGGAAGCAACACATTTTATTTACAAACTGTCTTCTTCTTTTTCCTTCAGAGGAGGGTGTTTAACAGAGTACTTGATAATCTGATCTAAGCGCTGGATCTTTTTTGTCCAAAAAATAAGTATACACATGAACTTTAGTGTACTACTTCAGGAGGTTTACTGAAACCACTTCTTTGACCCCAGGCTGAATAAGGAAACTTGCTGAGGGAAATGTTAGGAGTGGTTGCATAAATACTGTCCTAAAAAGCTTGGCTTCTGTCTAATAGAAAAGCCAAGGCACTATAAAGACTCTCTCACACTCTTTCTCTCTCTCTATATATAACTAAATAATTATATATAATTAATATAAATTATAATTATATATAATTAATATAAATCAATTTATTTATATATTATAGTTAATATTTGTCAATTATTACCATATATGTAATTTATTAATTTAATAAATATTTGTATTTATATAACATATTTATGTATAATTACATATATATGATATAAAATAATATACCTATGGTCATAATTTGTATAAATCAGATATATAATTATATAGGTATAATTTTTTGAGGTTTGTTTTTTTCTTAGATTCTAGTACCTCAGCCTTCTGAGTAGCTAGGATTACAGGTGCCTGCCACCATGCCCGGCTAATTTTTTAATTTTACTAGACACAGGTTTCACCATGTTGCCCAGGCTGCTCTTGAACTCCTGACCTGAAGTGATTCGCCCACCTTGGCCTTCTGAAGTGCTGGGATTACAGGCATGAGCCACTGTGCCCGGCCTGAAGTTTTTTAAATAGCAAAAGATTGCAGATATTAATCTTCTACAACAATTGTTTTAAATTATGTATACATTTTTATATATAAAATGTATATATATATACATATATATATATGTATATATATATATGTATATATATATATACACATATATGGAATGACGAGATTGAACTGATTAGCATATGCATTACCTCACCTTTTTCGTTGTGGGACCACTGAGAATCCACTTCTCTTAGTAATTTTCGTAACACATTACATTATTAACTGTAGTCACCATGTTATACAATAGATCCCTTGAACTTATTCCTCCTATCTACTTGAAATGTTGTATCCTGTGACCAACATCTGCTAATGCCCCACCTCTGGCAACCACCATTCTACTATCTACTTCTATGTGCTCAACTTTTTAAGATTTCACATATACTATGTAAGATCATGTGGTATTTGTCATTCTTGCCTGGCTTAACACTGTATCTTCCAAGTTCATTCATGTTGTTGAAAATGACAGATTCCTTCTTTTTAAAGACTGAATGGTATCCCATTGTGTATAGATACCATATTTTCTTTATCCACTTATCTGTTTGTCGACACTTAGGTTGATTTTATAACTTGGTTATTGTGAAAAATGCTGTAATTAAGATGGGAATGCAGGCCGGGCGCGGTGGCTCAAGCCTGTAATCCCAGCACTTTGGGAGGCCGAGGCGGGTGGATCACGAGGTCAAGAGATCGAGAAACCCCGTCTCTACTAAAAAAAATACAAAAAATTAGCTGGGCATGGTGGCGCGTGCCTGTAATCCCAGCTACTCAGGAGGCTGAGGCAGGAGAATTGCCTGAACCCAGGAGGC
>NW_016107340.1:8235015-8238415 GCF_001604975.1 Cebus imitator | reverse complement strand
AAAAAAAAAAAAAAAAAAAAAAAAAAAAACAAAAAAAAAACAAACAAACAAAAAAAGATGGGAATGCAGATACTTCTTTGCCATACTGATTTCATATCCTTTGGAAATGTGCCCAATAATGAGATTAGTGGATCATATGGTAGTTCTATTTTCAATTTTTTGGAAGCATCCAGACTCTTTTCCATAATGGCTGTACTAGTTTATATTCTTACCAACAGTGTGCAAGGGTTCCCCTTTCTCCACACACTCTCCAACAAAGACTATTATTTTTAAATACAAAAAATAAACATATAACAATGGTTCCTCTGCTTTTTGAAAGTAAGAGTGATGTCTGTAAAAATCCTTTTAAATAAACATTTGTTCATTGGAGATATTTAAAAGCCATATTTTAAAATATTAAAAACCTCAAAATAGCTACAGTAAGCAGAATAATGGGCCCCGAAAGATATCTCTAACTTAATCCCCTGTGAATATATTACACGACAGGTCAAAAACTTTGCAAATGTGATCAAGGTTAAGGACCTCAAGATGAAGAAATTATTCTGGTTTATCTGGGAGGATCCTAGAATCTAATCACATGAATCCTTAAAAGTGGAAACAGAGGGCCTAAGAGGTCAGAGATTCTATGTGAGTAGGACTTGACCCAACACTGCTGACTTTGAAGAAGAGGAAGAAAGGTGGGCCGGGCGAGGTGGTTCACGCCTGTTAACATTACGGCATTTTGGGAGGCTGATGTAGATGGATCACTTGAGGTCAGGAGTTCAAGACTAGCCTGGCCAACATGACGAAACCCCGTCTCTACTAAAAATACAAAAATACAGGGGTGGTGGTGGGCGCCTGTAATTCCGGCTATTTGGGAGGCTGAAGTACGAGAATCCCTTGAACCGGTGAGGCGGAGATTGCAGTAAACCGAGATCGCGCCATGGCACTTCGGCCTGGGCCATAAGAGGGAGACTTAGTCTCAAAAACAAAACAAAAAAAACCCAAAAAGAAATGTGTGTGACCTCTAGACTCTGGGAATAACTCTTAGCCGACAGCCAGAAACCATCTCAGATCTACACTAGGAGAAACTGAATTATGTCAGAAATTCAAATAAACAAGGAAGTGGGTTCTCGCCTAGTGTTTCCGGAAAGGAACAGTCCGGCCAATGACTTGATTTGAGCCTGGTAAAACCCATGCCGGTTCTTATCTACTGAACTGTAAGGTAGTAAATTTGTGCTGTTTAAACCACTAAGGTTGCGGTAGCAACAGAAAACAAACACAAATTCCAATACAAGTTCAACTATAGAGACACATAAAGTATAAAATTACCATATAGCAAGCCGAGCGCTGGGGCTCACGCCTCTAATTCAGCACTTTGGGAGGCCGAGGCAGGTGGATCTCTTGAGGTCAGGAGTTCGAGACCACCATGTGAAATCTCTCTGCGAAAAATACAAAACATTAGCAGGGCGTGGTGGCACCCGCCTGTAATCGCAGCTACAGGTGAGGCTGAGGCAGGAGAATCACTTGAAGCCGGGAGGCGGGGGTTGCAGTGTGCCGAGATCTCGCCACTGCACTCCAGACTGAGACAGAATGAGACCCTATCTCAATTAAAAAAAAAAATTACCATACAGCTGTGCTATTTATGATAATAGCATCTAATAGGAAATGCTCCCCAAATTCATGGTGCAAGCACAGTCATCTCTCTCATTTTTCCAAACAATTTTTTGTATACCCGTATGAATAATTAGCAGAAGTCCAGAATCTCCTGCCTGTAAGCTCCTCTCTACTTCTAGAATTGTCCAACAATTCCAGGGCTCAATGCAGTCCCCAAAGGGTTAAGGGCTTCCACACCCAAAGGGCTATATACATATATACATATATAATATAGTGTAGGAACCTTCTCCGTTCACTGTTGCGTCTGCTTCTTGCTATCACACGGTGGCGCTGTTGGAATGAGTTCCACACAGATCGGAGAAGTAGCTGCTCTCCCCAGGTGATGATGCCATACTAACCAAAACTCCTGCACAGGCTTCCAGGAGACTTTAGGCCATGACTAATTCAACCAAGAAAGCCTGCCCAGGTTCAGTTCCCAGTGCTCAGCCCTCTACTTCTCATTCACAGCTGCCTCCCAAAGGACCAGGAAGCCCCAGAGGCTCCTTATCATAACTAGTTCTAGGGTCTGCCACTTCGTAGCCATATCCTCAAGTGCTTCCAGGGACCTTTCCCTTTTTCCCCAAATGGAATCATATCAGGAAATTCCAAAGTATTCATACGCACCCTTCTAAAGGGAGTTTAGCAAAATCAGGATGATTTTCTAGTAATAGAGGGCTTGCTGGTACCTCTCATTACAGTTAATATTTTAGAGCAAATTAAAAGGATCTTTATATGGTAAAATTTATTATTTATAAATCTCTATTTTTAATTTTAATTACTTTATTTTTTTCATAAGTTATTGGGGGTACAGGTGGTATTTGGTTATATGAGTAAGTTCTTTAGCAGTGATTTGTGAGATTTTGGTGCTCCCATCACCTGAGCAGTATACACTGCACCAATTTGTAGTCTTTCATCCCTCATCCCCTCCCACGCTTCCCCCTAAGTCCCCAAAGTCCATCGTATCATTCTTATGCCTTTGTGTCCTCATAGTTTAGCTCCCACATATCAGTGAGAACAGTGATGTTTGGTTTTCTAATCCTAAGTTACTTCACTTAGAATAAGAGTCTTCAATCTCATCCAGGTCACTGCAAGTGCTGTTCATTCATTCATTTTTATGGCTGAGTAGTATTCCATTGTATATATGTATATATCACAGGTTTTTATCCAATCAGTTGATGGGCCATTTGGGTTGATTCTACGATTTTACAATTGTGAATTGTGCTGCTATAAACATGTGTGTGCAAGTATCTTTTTTGAATAATGACTTCTCTTCCTCTGGGTAGATACCCAGTAGTGAGATTTCTGGATCAAATGGTAGTTCTACTTTTAATTCTTTAAGGAATCTCCACACTGTTTTCCGTAGTGGCTGTATTAGTTTACATTCCCACCAACATTGCAGAAGTGTTCCCTGATCACCGCATCCACACCAACATCTAATGTTTTTTTATTTTTTGATTATGGGCATTCTTGCGGGAGAAAGGTGTTACCATGCTGTAGTTTTGATTTGCATTTCCCTGATCATTAGTGATGCTGAGCATGTTTTCATATGTTTGTTGGCCATTTGTATATCTTCTTTCGAGCATTGTCTATTCATGTCCTTAGCCCACTTTTTGATGGGATTTTTTTTAATTGATTTGTTTGAGTTCATTGTAGATTCTGGATATAGCCTTTTGCCAGATGTGTAGATTATGAAGATTTTCTCCCACTCTGTGGGTTGTCTGTTTATTCTGCTGGTTTTTTTTTTTTTTTTTTTTTTTTTTTTTTT
>NW_016107340.1:8231470-8233475 GCF_001604975.1 Cebus imitator | reverse complement strand
TGGCTTCATAGAATGAATTAGGGAGGGTTCCTTCTTTATCTTGTGGAATAGTGTCAAAAGGATTGGTACCAATTCTTCTTTGAGTGTCTGGTAGAATTCTGCTGTGAATCCATCTGGTCCTGGACTTTTTTTTGTTGGTAATTTTAAAATTACTGTTTCAACCTCACTGCTTGTTATTGGTCTTTTCAGGGTACCTCATTCTTCCTGATTCAAGATAGGAGAGCCGTATTTTTCCAGGAATTTATCCATCTCTTCTAGGTTTACTAGTTTATGTCTGTAAAAGTGTTCATAGTATCCTTGAATGATCTTTTCTATTTCAGTGAGGTCAGTTGAGCAACCCTCATCTCCTGTTTTGTTTCTTACTGAAGTTAATTGGATTTTCTCTCTTCTTTTCTTGGTTAATCTTGCTAATGATCTATCAATTTTATTTATCTTTTCAATGAATGAGCTTTTGCTTTTTTATCATTTATATTTTTGTTTGTTTGTTTCAATTTCACTTGGTTCTGCTCTGATCTTGGTTATTTCCTTTATTCTGCTGGGTTTGGTTTTGGTTTGTTCTTGTTTCTCTAGTTCCTTTAAGTGTGATCTTAGGTTGTCTGTTTGTGCTCTTTCAGACTTTTTGTTGTAGGCATTTAGGGCTATGAACCTCTTAGCACTGCCTTAACTGTATCCCAGAGGTTTTGATAGAGTGTGTCATTCTTGTCATTCAGTTGGAAGAATTTTAAATTTCCATCTTGATTTCATTTTTGACCCAATGCTCACTCAGGAGCAGGTTATTTAATTTCCATGCATTTATGTGGTTTTGAAGGTTCCTTTTGGAGCTGATTTCCAGTTTTATTCCACTGTGGTCTGAGAGAGTGCTTGATATAATTTTGATTTTCTTAAATTTCTTGAGCCTTTATGACCTATCATATGGTCTGTCTTGGAGAATGTTCCATGTGCTGTTGCATAGTATGTGTATTCTGTGGTTGGATGAAATGTTTTGTATGTATCTGTTAAGTCCATTTATTTCAAGGTATAGTTTAAATCCATTGTTTCTTTGTTGACTTTCTGTCTTGACCTGTCTGGTGCTGTCAGTGCAGTATTGAAGCCCCCCAACAACCGCCCCCAACTCATTATTTTGTTGCTGTCTATCTCATTTCTTAGGTCTATTAGAAATTGTTTTATAAATTTGGGAGCTCAGGTGTTAGCTGCATATATGTTTGGGATTGTGATATTTTCCTGTTAGACAAGGTCTTTTATCAATATATAGTGTCCCTCTTTGTCTATTTTATATAACGTCCCTCTTTGTCTATTTTAACTGCTGTTGCTTTAAAGTTTGTTTTGTCTGATGTAAGAATAGCTATCCCTGCTCACTTTTGTTGTCCATTTGCATGAAATGCCTTTTTCCACTCCTTTACTTTAGGTTTATGAGTCCTTATGTGTTAGGTGAGTCTCCTGAAGGCAACGAATAGTTGGTTTGTGAGTTCTTATCCATTCTACAATTCTGTATCTGTTAAGTGGTGCATTTAGGTTATTTACATTCAATGTCAATATTGAAATGTGAGATACCATTGCTTTCATTGTCCTCTTTGTTGCCTGTGTACTTTGGGGTTTTTTTGTGTCTTTTTTTTGTTTTTGCTTTTTAACTTGTATTTTTGTTTTATAGGTCCTGTATGACTTATGCTTTAAAGAGATTTCTGTTTTGATGTGTTTCTAGGATTTGTTTCAAGATTTAGAGCTCCTTTTAGCAGTTCTTATAGTGGTGGCTTGGAAATGGCAAATCTCTCAGCATTTGTCTAAAAATGACTGTATCTTTCCTTCATATACAATGTTTAATTTCGCTAAATACAAAATTATTGGCTGATAATTGCTTTGTTTGAGGAGGCTGAAGATAGGGCCTCAATTCCTTCTAGCTTTGTAGGGTTTCTGCTGAGAAATCTGCTGTTAATCTCATAGGTTTTCCTTCATAGGTGATCTGGCGCTTCTGTCTCACAGCTCTTAAGATTTTTTTTTTTTTTTTTTT
>NW_016107340.1:8219867-8230532 GCF_001604975.1 Cebus imitator | reverse complement strand
CCTGTAATCCCAGCGACTCAGGAGGCTGAGGCAGGAGAATTGCCTGAACCCAGGAGGCGGAGGTTGCGGTGAGCCGAGATCGCGCCATTGCACTCCAGCCTGGGTAGCAAGAGCGAAACTCCGTCTCAAAAAAAAAAGTGTGCCCAAAGTTTCCTGAATTTTTGATTTTTTTCTTTAAGCTCTCTATTTCCTTGAATATTTCTCCCTTCACTTTTTGTATTATTTTTCGGATTTCCTTGCATTGGCCTTTGCCTTTCTCTGGCCCCTTCCTGATTAGCTCAAAAACTAATCTCCTGAATTCTTTTTCAGGCAAGTCAGTGATTTCTTCTTAGGTTGGATCTAGTGCTGGTAAACTAGTATGATTTTTGTGGGGAGTGTTGACAAGTATTGTTTTGTCATATTACCAGCGTTGGTTTTCTGGTTCTTTCTCATTTGGGTAGGCTCTGTCAGAGGGAAGGTCTAGGGCTGAAGGAT
Organism: Cebus imitator; assembly: GCF_001604975.1. Classification (NCBI taxonomy): domain Eukaryota; kingdom Metazoa; phylum Chordata; class Mammalia; order Primates; family Cebidae; genus Cebus; species Cebus imitator. The sequence continues at coordinate 8,230,058 of NW_016107340.1, read as the reverse complement.
GTTGTTTGGATTTTTTTTTGTCCCATGAGATGTTGCCTTGATGCAGCATTCTTCTTCATGTCCTGTGGTTGTGGCATCCTGTGAGCTGAACTGCAGTTATTGTTGTTTCTCTTCTGGGTATAGGCACCCAGAGAGTCTACCCAGGTCTGGGCTGGTACTAGGGGTTGTCTGCACAGAGTCCTGTGATGTGAACCATCTCTGGGTCTCTCAGCCATGGATACCAACACCTGTTCTGGTGGAGGTGGCAGAGGGTGCAATGTACTCTGCGAGGGTCCCTAGTTTTGGTGGTTTAGTGCTTTATTTTTGTACTGGTTGGCCTTCTGCCAGGAGGTGGCACTTTCCAGAAAGCATGAACTGTAGTAAGTAGAGAGAGATGGGCAGGGCCCTAAAATTCCCAAGATTATATGCTCTTTGTCTTCTACTACCAGGGTGAGTAGGGAACGACCATAAGGTCGGGGTGGGGCTAGGTGTGTCTGAGCTCAGACTCTACTTGGATGGGTTTGCTGTGGCTGCTGTGGGGCATGGAGGTGAGATTCCCAGGTCAATGGAGTTGCGTACCTAGTAGGATTGTGGCTGCCTCTGTTGAGTCATGCGGGTTGTCAGGGAAGCTCTCATGCAAACTGAAGGGCCGGTCTCACTCCCACTGTGCCTACCACAACAGTCCCGAGTCTGTTTCCAGGCAGAGGGTGAGACAGGCTTGAAAATCTGCCAAGGCTTTCCGTTTCCCAGCTATGAAGAAAAGGGCTTTAGTTCTTACCCGGCCTGTGAAGTCTGCATGCCAGATTGGCACCCTCCTGCAAGTCCTGGCTGGGAGGTTTCTCACCCTGTTCAAATTGTTATGAAGTTCAGTCAGAGAATTCCTTCTTCTTGTTGCATTTTACCCCTTTCTTTTCTGACCACTCTCCCGATGGATTTCTGTGATCCCAGGCATGAATACGCTGCTTGGGGACCCCACAAGCTCCCCTCAGGGCCTTTCTGCTGCTTCCTCTACCCCTGTATTTTGCTTGGATTGGCTCTCCAACTTGACTCAGCTCCAGATAAAGTTGGAAATCTCTCCCACAAACAGAACTTCAGCTTCTCCAGTGGGGGTGTGTGTTCAGGAGAAGAGGGTCTCCCTTTACCACTTGGGGCACTTACAGTATTTGGTGTGTCTCCCAGGTCCTGCAGGAGCAGCCTATTTCCTTCAAAGAGTCTGTGGGTCCCCTCAGGATTGCTGGTTTGTTCTCGCAGCCAATCTGTTGCTAAAATTCACAATGCAAGCCTCCACATGGTGCTCTCTCTGGAGCTGCAGTCTAGTCCTGCCTCCCATCTGCCTTGATCCCTATATGGTAAAATTTATTAATCTTTTAAGTATTCAATTTCGTATGTCTGTTGGCTTCTGTTTTAACAAATTCTTCCTTACTACAATGTCAAAATATCTTGGGGTATATTGGAGTTCTAGTTATATGCAAAACTTTTTACCTATTCTGTGTGTGGAATTCCATAAATTTTGAAAGCACTTGTAGTTATGTAGCCATCATTGTAAGCAAGATCTAGAACATTTCTATCACCCAAAAAGTTCCTTCCTGCCCCTATGTAATTAATCCCCTCTACCAGCACCTAAACCCTCAAAACTGCTGACCTGTTTTTTGTTCCCAAGTTTACCTTTTCAAGAACGTTATATAAATGGAATAATACATAATGCTTCCTTTCGAGTCCATTTCTCTCACTTAGCATGATACATTTGAGATTCATCTGTGTTGTTGCATGTATTAACAGTTCATTCCTCCCTTTATTTCTGGGTAGCGTTCTATCAGATGGAAGCAGCACAATATGTTTATCCATTCACCAACTGGTGTACATCAGGTTGTTTCCAGTGTTTGGAGATTATTAATAAAACCCTACAAACATTCATGTTCAGGTCTTTTTGTGAGCATAAGTTTCCACTTCTCTTGGATCAATACCTAAGGGAAAGATTGCTTATCATATCTGTCATATGATAAACATATGTTTAACGATATGAAATTGACAAATTGCTTTCCGAAGTAGCTGTACCATTTTGCGTCCCCATTCACGATGTATGAGGGTTCTTTTTGCTTTGCATCCTCACCAGTGCTTGGTATTCTGAGTTTGGCTTTAGCAATACTAGTAGTTGTATCTTATTGTGGTTTAAATTTGCATTTTCCTAACGACTAATAGTATTATGAGTATTTTTTCACATGCTCTATTTGCTATCCACATTTCTTCCTTGATGAAATGTCTGGTTAAGTCTTTTGACCATTTTTGCATTTTAAATTGATTTGCACTTTGAGTTCCTTATATATTCTGCATATCAGTTGTTTTTTTTTAATAAGAGATGCATTTTGTGGACATTTTTCTTCAATCTGTGACTTGTCTTTGTATTCTTTTACCATTATCTTTTAAGGAACATAAGTTTTTAATTTTAGTAAAGTCCAATTTATCAGTTTTTAATTTTGTGGTTCATGCTTTTTGTGTTCCATCTTAGAAATTTTTGCCTAATGCAGGATCACAAAGATTATCTGGAAGTTTCAGAGGTTTGGCTTTACATTTAGGTGTGTGATCATTTCAAATGACATTTGTATATGGTGCCAGGTTTGGTCAAGGTTGGTTGGTTTGTTTTTGCATATGATGTTCAATTGCTCCAGCACAATTTGTTGAAATGACTAGCTTTTCTTCACTGAATTGACTTGACATCTTTGTTGAAAATCATTTGGCCGCATCTATATGAATTTACTTCTGGAGTCTGTTTTGTGTTCCACTGATCTACATGGCTATCCCTTTTCCAATACTGCACTGTCTTGATTCCTGAAACTTATAGTTAGTTTGCAAACAAAGGAAAGTAAATCCTCCAACTTTGTTCACATTTTTTAAATAATTTTTTTTGGCTTTCTAGTTTTTTTGGTTTTTTTTTCCTCCATAAAATTAGAATAGGTTTTACAATTTTTATTTAAAAATCCTCTGAAGCTGGCATTTTTGGTTGCAATTGTGTTGAATCTATAGAACCGTTGAGAGAGCATTGACAACTTACCAATATTGAGTCTCCCAATTCATAAACATTGTATTGCCCTCTGTTTATTTCATTGTCTCATCAATGCTTTATAGTTTTTAGCACACAAATCTTATATGTCTTTGGAGGCTTTATACCTATTTCAGATTTTTTTTGGTCTTATTGTAAATGGTGCTATTTTAGTTTTAATTTTAATTTCCAGTAATTATTTATTTTTAGCATATACAAATATAATAGATTTTTTTGATGTCAATAAGAAATTTACTTGTATTAAAAAACCCAAATGCTGGCATTGTTCAGAAAAATTTAACAGGTTTATTTATAATTATTTTAAAGTTGAATGGCTGAAACTTGTTCACTGAAACATTTTAAATTGCATTAATGCTTATGTCTCCACATGTATGTTAAAAATTCACACACATATGAAAATGGAAAAATTGACAATACCTGATTTATATCCCCTATTTTTCCACCACAATCATATACTTAGGTATCTTTTGACCCCATGGAAAAAAATATCTAATGTTCAGAACTGCTAATAACAGGAAGAAGATATTTTTTTTTTTTTTGAGAATGAGATGTTTCCAATCATAGTGGATTCTGAAGCACGTTCTCCACATATGTGGTGTGCTAGCTGGATGTCTTTTAGCCTAATTGCTCGTGTTTGGCATGAATAGCACACAGGTTTGTGTCTTCAAAAAGGCCAACCATATTGGCCTCACTTGCCTCCTGCAAAACACCCATAGTTGCGCTCTGGAAGTGCAGATCTGTTTTAAAGTCCCAAACAATTTCTTGCACCAGACACTGGAAGGGAAGTTTGCAAATTAGAAGTTCAGTGGACTTCCAATAAAGTCTAATTTCACGGAGTGCCAACAGTACGAAGCCTGTAACAATGAGGTTTCTTCACCCCTCCAGTAGAGGGCACACTCCTGCCCGTGGCTTTTGTAGCCAATTGCTTCCTGGGTGCTTTACCAGCAGTCGATTTGTGGGCAGTATGCTTTGTAGGAGCTATGGTATAGAGACCACCTTACTTACCCCCCTTCTTAGGCTGGAGCTCTGCTAGCGAGAGGTAGTGCTGGCATTGGAGAGCGACAGGGCGTGGTGGCAGCTGCGAACACCTATAATTAATTTTTATATTGATCTTATATCCTGGAGCCATTTATTAATTTTAGTATCCCTTTGTAGAATCGTTGGAGTTTTCTGAATTTCTATCAGTGGAGTTCCCCATTGTCATGACTACAAATAGTAACAGTTTTATTTCTTTCTTTTCAATCTGGATGATTTTTGTTTCTTTTTCTTGTTTCTTATTAAATTGGCCATATTAATAATTATTTTGTTAAATTATTAAGTACAATGTATAGTGGTACGAGTGGACATCTTAACCTTGTTCCATTTCTCAGGGGGAAGGCATTTACTCTTTCACCATTAACTGTGGTGTTATCTTCAGGGCTATCTTCAAGATGCTCTTTAGATTTTGTCAAAGGCTTATTCTGCATCTATCAATGTGATGGCATGGATTTTCTTCTTTAGTTTGTTGATATTGTGCATTACACTTATTGATTTTTAAAATCTAAACCAAATGTTCCCTCTTCTTCTACTTTACAGAGTTTATCTACAATTGATGCTGTTTGATCCACAAATGTGTGATAGAATTTGCCAGTAAAGGTATCCAATACTTGAGTTATCTTTGTTGGTAGGTCTTTATGAATTGATCTCATTAATAAATATAGGGTTATTCAGGTTACCCTTTTCTTTTTGTATAAGCTTTGGCAGCTTTGTCTTTCAAGGAATTTGTCCCTTTTTTACTACATTGTTGAATTTATTGGCATCGACTTATTCATAATATTCTCTTCTTATTTTTTAAAATATCTGTAGAAACTATAGTGTTATGTCTGCTATTATTCCTGATATTGGTAATTTGTGTCTTCTTTTTTTTTCTCAATCAGGTCAATTTGGATAGAATTTCATTTCATCTATTGATATTTTCAAAGAACTGACTTTTGATTTCATTGATTTTCCCCCCCATTTTTCTCTGTTTTGATTTTGTTTCTGCTTTTTTTTTAATTAAAAATATATTTAGAAGGCACCAGTGGTGAAGTCTGGGCTTTTAGTGTACCAATTACCCAAACAGCAAACATTGTACCCAACAGGTAATTTTTCACCCCTCACTCCTCTTCCTACCTTCCACATTTTGTAGTTTCCAATGTCTATTATTCCACTTTCTATGTCCATGTGTACCCATTGTCTAGCTCTCATTTATGAGAAAGAGCATGCCGTATTTGACTTTTTGTTTCCAAATTATTTCACTTAGGGCAATGGCCTCCAGTTACATCCATGTTGCTGCAAAAGACATAGTTTCACTATTTTTTACTGCTGAATAGTATTCCATGGTGTGTGTGTATATATACATGTATACATCAGTCCTCCACTGATGGACACTAAGGTTGATTCCATATCTTTTCTATTGTGAATAATTGCTGTGATAAACATGAGTATGATGTCTTTTTAAATAGTGATATATTTCCCTTTAGGTATATACGCAGTAGTGGGATTGCTGGATTGAATGGTAGTTCTATTTTAAGTTCTTTGAGAAATCTCCATACTACTTTCCCTACAGGCTTTACTGATTTACATTACCACCAACAGCATACAAGCATTCCTTTTTTTCTCCACATCCTCACCAGCATCTGTTGTTTTTAGACTTTTTAATAGTAGCCATTTTGAGTGGTATAAGATGATATCTCATTGTGGTTTTCATTTGTATTTCTCTGATGATTAGTGAGATTGAGCAATTTCATATGTTTGTTGGCTGGGTAATACTAGCCTTATAGAATGAATTAGGGGAGAATTCCCTTCTCAATTGTTTGGAATAGTTTCAGGAAGGTTGCTATTAGTTCTTCTTTGTTTCGTGGAATTTAGCTGCGAATCCCTCCGGTCCTGGGATTTATTTGGTTGGGAGTTTTTTTTTATTACTGATTCAGTTTTTCTACTTATTATTGGTCTGTTTAGGAGTGTCATTTCTTCCTTGTTCAAGCCCAGGAGGTTGTGTGTTTTCAGGAATTCACCGATTTCCTTTAAGTTTTCTAATGTACATCTACTCTTATGTTTATTATTTCCGTTTTCTAAATGCCTTTAGTTTAATTTGATCTTTTAAAAAGTTTCTTAAGGTGGGAGCTTAGAGCATTTACTTAAAGCTTTTCTTCTTCTCTAATGTAAGCATTTAATGTGATACATTCCCCTTTATATACTACCTTAACTAAAACCACACATTTTGATACTGTGTTTTCATTTTTTTTCTTAAAAAAAAAAAAAGAAAGAAAGAAAGAAAAAAGAATGAAGGAGAGGAAGAAAGAGGAAGAGGAAGAGGGAGAGAGAACAGGGGTATTGCTTTATTGCCCGGGCTAGAATGCAGTCTAAAAATGGGTATGCCTATAACTGTGCCTAATAATAGAGACATGAAAAAAAATGAGGGAAGAAAATAACAAACAAGCAGCCAACCAATATTTCATTGAAACCTGTAAATAGATGTGATGTGGTACTGATAAGAGTGTATATTTTGTGTATTTAAAGTGGAGAGTTCTATAAATGTTAATTAAGTTTACTTGTTCCGGATCTGAGTTCAAATCCTGGATATCGTTGTTAATTTTCTGTCTCATTGATCTGTCTAATATTGATGTTGAAGTCTCCCACTATTATTGTGTGGGAGTCTAAGTCTCTTTATAAAGTCTTATATATCTGGGTATTCCTGTATTGGGTGTGTATATATTTAGGATCTTTAGCTCTTCTTGTTGCATTGATCCTTTTATCATTATGTAATATCCTTCTTTGCTTCTTTTGATCTTTGTTGCTTTAAAGCAACTCCTGCTTTTTATTTATTTATTTATTTATTTTTGCTCTCCATTTGGTTGGTAAATCTTTCTCCATCCCTTTGTTTTGAGTCTTTGTGTATCCTTGCATGTGAGATGGGTCTGGATGCAGCATACCAATGGGTTTTGGCTTTTTTTTGCCTGTTTGTGTCTTTGGATTGGGGGATTTAGTCGATTTAAATTTAGAATTAATAATAATATATGTGAGTTTAATACTGCCATTTAATGTTAGCTGGCTGTTTTGCCTATTAGTTGATGTAAATTCTTGATTATGTTGATGCTCTTTACTTTTTGGTATTTTTTAGAGAGACCGATACTGATTGTTCCTTTCTATTTGTAGTGGTTCTTTCAGAAGCTCTTGTAAAGCAGGCCTGGTGGTGATGAAATCTCTGAGTGCTTGCTTGTTCACAAAAGATTTTATTTTTCCTTTGCTTATGAAGCTTAGTTTGGCTGGATGTAAAATTCTGGGTTGAAAGTTCTTTTCTTTAAGGATGTTGAATATTGGCCCCCACTCTCTTCTAGCTTGAAGGGTTTCTGCTGAGAGACCTGCTGTGAGTCTGATAGGCTTCCCTTTATGGGTAACCTGACCTTTCTCTCTGGCTGCCCTCAGTATTTTCTCCTTCATTTCAACCCTGGTGAATCTGGCGATTATGTGCCTTGAGGTTGGTCTTCTTGAGGAATATCTTTGTGGTGTTCTCTGTATTACTTGGAGTTGAATATTGTCCTGGCTTGCTAGGTTGGGAAAGTTTTCCTGAATAATATCCTGAAGCATATTTTCCAGCTTGGATTCATTCTCTTCGTCACATTCAGGTACACCTATCAAGCGTAGATTAGGTCTTTTCACATAGTCCCATATTTCTTGGAGACTTTGCTCGTTCCTTTTTATCCTTTTTTTCTCTAATCTTGTCTTCTCGTTTTATTTCATTAAGTCGGTCTTCGACTTCTGATATCTTTTCTTCTGCTTGATCGATTCGGCTGTTAAAACTTGTGTATAGTTTGCAAAGTTCTCGTGTTGTGTTTTCAGCTCCATCAATTCACTTATATTCCTCTCTCAATTGTGTATTCTTGTTAACATTTCGTCAAACCTTTTTTCAAAGTTCTTAGTTTCTTGGCATTGGGTTAGAACACGTTATTTTAATTCACAGAAGTTTCTTATCCACCTTTTGAAGCCTGCTTCTGTTAATGGAACACACTCGTTCTCCAGCAGGCCTTGTTCCATTGCTGATGAGGAACTGTGATCCCCTGTAGAGGGAGAGGCGTTCTGATTTTGGGTATTCTCAGCCTTTTTAGGCTGTTTTCTTCCCTTCTTTATAGATTTATCCATCTGTGGTCTTTATAATTACCGTCTTTATAATTGGGTTTCTGAGTGGACCTCCAACTTGTTGATTCCCAGTGCTAAAATCTGAGCAACCCACTGCACCGGCCAAAACAGTGGCTTTATGATTGATGGTGCTTTTCTGACTGCACCAAGAACCGCCGCACCAAGGCAGCAGCAAAACCACCTCGCCGGCCACAAGAGTCACGCTGGCGACCGTGGGGCTCCTCCGCCGGGAATCTCCTGGTGTATGAGCAACAAAAGTTCATCTGAACGTGTGGCGTCCTCTCGTTCTCTGCACTTTCACTGGGAGCTACAATCCCGAGCTGCTAGTCATCAGCCATCTTGGCTCTCTCTCCTGTGTTTTCATTTTTAATCAATTCAAAATATTTTATATTTTCCTTTTTAACTTTCTCTTTGACACATGGGTATTTAAAAGGGTAATGTTTAATTTCTGAATATTTAGGTATTTTCCGGATATATTTCTATTGTTGATTTTTAGTTTCATTTTTGTTCAGAGGACATACTTTTCATGACTTCGAATCTTTTAAATTTATTAAGACTTTATGACTCAGAATATAACCTATCTTATTGGATTTTCCATATGCACTTAGAAAAATGTTTATACTCCTTTTGTTGGTTGGCATTTTCTATAAATGGTAATTAGGTGAAGTTAGTTGATAGTGTTAAGTCTTCCATAGTCTTACCAATTTTTTGTTTCTTTTGACAGAGTCTTGCTCTGTCACCCAGGCTGGAGTGCAGTGGTGTGATCTTGGCTCACTGCAAACTCTGCTTCCTGGGTTCAAGTGATTCTCGTGCCTCAGCCTCCCAAGTAGCTGAGACTACAGGTGTGCACCAAGATATCCAGCTAATTTTTGTATTTTTAGTAGAGACAGGGTTTTGCCATATTTTCCAGGTTGGTCTCAAACTCCTGGGCTTCACATATTTAGCAATGTTATGTTGCAGCTTCTGCCATCAAGAGGTGGCATAGATTTCCCCAAGTGTTGAGCTTCGGCTAGCCTCTACCTTGCATTAACCAATAGAATACATAGAAGTGATGATGTGCACACTGTGAACCTGGATCACAGAGGTGTTGTACATGCTTTGCTTTCTCTCTGAAACCTCTGTTATGCCATGCAAATCAGCCTTGCCTAGTCTGCTAGAAGGTAAGAAACTTTGTGGAGCAGAGATAAGACATCCCAGTTGTGCCTGCCTTACACTTGAATTAATTAACTGATGAGTAGATGCTGTGAACAATAATAAATGATAATTATTTTCAGGCAGTGAGTTTGGGGGTGATTTTTTAAATGAAGCACCAGCTAACTGATATATGGCATAAAACATTTCCACTGTAGTTACATAGTTGTCAATTTGTTTTTATAATTCTGACATGTTTACTTTTTATATTTTGAGACCATGATTTTAGATGCATGTAACTTTATAATTTTGATATCATCTTTGTTGTTTATATCCTTTAGCAATATAAACATGTATTTCACTAATGTTAAATGTATCCCCACTGATGTATTTAAAAAATCACATTTCTATTTTAAGCAATTCTATTATAAGCATTAACATACCAGTTTCCTTTGGAATAATTTTTTTCCTGGTACACTTTTTCTCCAACCAATTATATTTCAATTCTCTGTGCTTTTTTTGTTCTGGTTGTGCCTCTTATATTTTCTCCACCATTTCTTTGGGTCTTTTTTTTTTTTCTTTCTCTGTTTTCTGTTGAACTGAATAAGTTTTAGTTTTGTTTTTCTGTTTTACCATTTGAAAATTGAGGTTTCAAGAAACTAATATGTAATATCATGCTTTTCCACCTGCATATTCTGAAGCAACTGAGAGATGACTGAGAAGGAGCAAAGCCTTGGACAATCTGACTTTAAGTCTATTATCCCTGAGTTAGGCAGAGTTACCTCGTCACTAGCAGTGGTGAGAAATTTCAGGACTCATTAGGGAGGAGCAGAGCAAATATAGATTCTCTGCTGGCAAGCAGATGG
>NW_016107340.1:8202388-8218769 GCF_001604975.1 Cebus imitator | reverse complement strand
AGACAGTGTCTTGCTCTGTTGCCCAGGCTGGAGTGCAGTGGTGCGATCTCGGCTCACTGCCGCCTCTGCCTTCTGGGTTGAAACAATTCTTCTGCCTCAGCTTCCTTAGTACCTGGGATTATAGGCGCCCACCACCATGCCCAGCTAATTTAAGTATTTTTAGTAGAGACAGGGTTTCACCATATTCAAGGCCAGGCTTCTCTTGAACTTCTGACCTTGTGATCCTCCTGCCTCAGCCTCCCAAAGTGCTGGGATTACAGGCATGAACCACTGTGCCCAGTCAAAATTATACATTTTTAAGGTGTACAACATGATACTTCTCTGTACATATCTTGATATGTACATACATAGTGAAATGATAACTATAGTTAAGAAAACTAACATACCCATCATCTCATTTAATGATCTTCTTTCTTCCTGTGGTAAATGTATCTAAACTCTACTCTTTTGGCAAATTACTGGTACACAATACATTATTACTAACTATCTCATGTTGTATATTAGATCTCTGGCCTTATTAATCCTACATACCTACAGTTTTGTTCGTTTTGATCCACATCTTCCCATTTATTTTTAATATTTTGTCTAACAAGTTTCATCTAACAACTTAGACTGTCTCTATCTTCCTCCCAAATAAAACCAACTCTTAATATTATATAAACACAAAATAACTACTATCAATTAAGAAACATTTCCACAATCCTAATTTAAATCTGCATCCACTTCTTGAATTTGGTCACGTGCTTGTCAAATGATTCTGAATATTTGATAAGGTTGGCTTTATATTTCTCCTTAGTAAGCAATGGAATGATTTTATTATGTTTCATCAACTTAACTCTTCTGTGGGGAATTTAATTATATCAATCCAAAATGTTTTACATTTTCCCTTTTAACTTTCTTTTTGACACATGGGTATTTAAAAGGATGATGTTTAATTTACAAATATTTAGGTATTTTCCATATGTGTTTCTGTTGTTGATTTTTAGTTTCATTTTTGTTCAGAGGACATATTTTTTATGACTTCAACTATGACTAATTACATCAATTCAAAGAACATATACTAAGAAAAGTGTACTGTCACAGCAAAAATAGATATTGTATATTTGAATACTTGCCTGCAGTATCAATATAGTGCTTTTATTGTGATGACTTTTGAAGTAGGTTCAAATATAAATGGTTAATTGGAAAACTTCATATTTCTAGTAGTGACATTTTCTTGACAGGAAATAATTTATTTGAGATTGTTCAAGGGAATTGATGAAATTTTTACAGAAGATGACATGTGAAGTTCAGAATGAATAATGACCAAGCATCTATAATGGTTAGAAAAGTTTTTTTCCTCCTTTTGTATTGCAGTCAGTCACAAGAAATATTTTATTCTCACAGATAAGATTTTCAAAGAAACTGCTAGGAATCAGGTTGAGGGAAGAGGATAGATTCTTTTTGGCGTAAGGCTGAAGGTAACTATTCCATATTCTACGAGAAATAAGCACACACATATGTTTTAACAGCAGAGTAGCCTCATTAAGTTATTCTTGTCTGCCTTAGGTGATATTTTGTAGGCTTATTTAGAGAAACTGGTATATTTACAGATGTCATTCCTATCTCCTTGTCACTGTCTGAAATTGAGGAAAAAAATATTTTTACTCTTACCTCTTCACATCCAGTTATGTTGGATGGACCTCCTCAGAACTTAAATTGGTCAGTGTCTTAATTCTCCCCTTTGAAATTTTCCACTCAGTCATTATTGACTCCCAGCATAGATATTAGAAATACTTAGTGGTCTATGAGGTTTTATTCCACACATTGGCACAAATACCTCATTTACTGAAGTGGTTAGAATGAGGGAAATAACAGCTGAAGCCTCAGTTTGTAATGGGTGGAAGAAGGTGAGGAGGGACCCGGCTCTGTAGATTGATTGCTTTTTGTCTCCTTGGGCATTTTTCAGAAAAGCCTTTCATATTTATTCTTATCATATTCCAGGGGCACAAATAAAGGATCTCCACTTAATGGGTTCCAAGTATAGACCAATTTTCCTTGAATGAAGACTCACTGGAATGGACACAGACACCACTTTACCCCCAGATTTTAGTTATTAATTAATAACCTGTTCATGGTTGCTTTTATGTATTGCTTCAGTTGATCTTGGTGTATTAAGAATTCAACCACTACCAGCACAGAGACTGGTATGTAATGAGGGTGCAGTAAATATTTATAACATGTGATAGAAATAAAAGTTTATCTTTTTTTAAAAAAATTAAAGTGCTATTATTTAGGGTCCAAGATATACTGTTAAGCATAAAGCCATTTAAGCAAAAAAATCAGTTAACTTTCTTAATGCTTCTTTGTCTCTAATGGCCTGTTGCCATTTTAAGATCATCTTATTTGAGTTTGCATTACATTGTTTGTGTGTATGTGTCAGGGAGGGTGTTTTGACATTATATTATTCTTTGCTCCCAATGTATTAGAATCTTTTAAAATTATATATCATTTCTGTCTCAAATATTAATTATTCTGGAGGTTTGTTTTTCAGAATTGCAAACTGATATTTTGAAGCTAGGGTCACTGGCCAAGAATCTTTTAACTAATCCCTTCATAAACATCCTAGTTTTTTTTTTGAGACAGAGTTTTGCTCTTGTTACCCAGGCTGGAGTGCAATGGCGCGATCTCGGCTCACCGCAACCTCCGCCTCCTGGGTTCAGGCAATTCTCCTGCCTCAACCTCCTGAGTAGCTGGGATTACAGGCACGTGCCACCATGCCCAGCTAATGTTTTGTACTTTTAGTAGAGACGGGGTTTCACCATGTTGACCAGGATGGTCTCGATCTCTCGACCTCGTGATCCACCCTCCTCGGCCTCCCAAAGTGCTGGGATTACAGGCGTGAGCCACCGCGCCCGGCCAACATCCTAGTTTTAAATACCTGCTATTTAAACAGCAATCAATCAGAAGAAAAAATTCTAATGAGGTCAATTATCCCTTGCTCCAAACCCCAAATTGATACATTCTTCAATTCTAATGTTGGCTTTGTCTAATCATTTAAAGCTTTGGCAAAAGTTTTGAAGAGTAAGAAAGCCGACATTAAGCATTTATGTTTTTTTGTTTGCATTTCACAAGGATTTTCAATTCATTCTCGCTATGTCATTTATCAGATCAGAACTTGGATGTGTCTTGTTGCATAAAATACCACCCATGTACAACAGTTACATTTCCACTTCAGATGACCAGATGAAAGAGTAGTTTCCTTTAAAGCCCACATTCACTTTGGAATGAGAATTATACCACGAGTGAAATAAGAAACTGTAAATAGGCTTTGGCACAATGATTGTACTCTCAAGTGCCAAGGTTTGTTGGCAAGAATGATGATATTCAGGAGACTCTTGTAGTTCTGGCTCTTCCACGCATCTGGTATTACGACTTCTTCAGTTTAAAGTCGCCTTTTCCAGAAGATGAGAACCTTGACAATGCAGATAGCCACGCAGTCGCTCCCTTTCACATCCCTAATTTTAGTTCTCTACATAGCCCTTATCGCTCGTTACTGGGTATTTTTCTTGTTTGTTTCTTTTGATTATCTTCCTAGAATCTAAACTTTAGAGACTTTATTAATCTTTTGTTATTGCTGACTATCCAGCATCTAGAAGAGAGCTAGGAATATACCATGTCTCATTGAATCCAAAGTGGCATCAATGGCGAGATGCATCATTATGTTGGGGAAGTAAGACTGTAGATTTTTTTTTTTTTTTTTTGAGACAGAGTCTCACTCTGTCATTTAGCCTGGAGTACAGTGCATGATCTTGGTTCACTGCAACCACTGCTTTCCAGGTTCAAGTGATTTTCCTGCCTCAGCCTCCTGAGGATTAATCACAGCTGGGATTACAGGCATGCACCACCATGTCTGGCTAATTTTTGTATTTTTAGTAGAGATGGAGTTTCACCATGTTGGTCAGGCTGGTCTCATGCTCCTGACCTTGTGATCTGCCTGCCTCAACTTCCCAAAGAGCTGTAGATTTATTGCACATCTTACTGTACACTCTAAAAGTGAAGATACAGTGTAAGCAAAATATATTAAGTTCTATTCCTGAAAATATATTGATTAAGCTTAATTCCTGAAATTAAGCTATATTCAAGTCAAATTCTTCACCATTTGCTTCTTTCTTTTTCTTTTTTTTAATTTTTTATATATATATTTTAAGATGGAGTCTTGCTCTGTCTCCCAGGCTGGAGTGCAGTGGCACCATCTCAGCTCACTGTAACCTCCTCCTCTCAGGTTCAATTGATTCTCTTTACTCGGCCTCCCAATTAGCTGGGATTACAGTTGCCTGCCACCACGCCTGGCTCATTTTTGTATTTTTAGTAGAGACAGGGCTTCAGCATGTTGGCCAGGCTGGTGTTGAACTCCTGACCTCAGGTCATCTGCCCACCTCAGCCTCCCAAAGTGCTGGGATTACAGATGTGAACCACTGCACCTAGCATTTCTTTTCTTTTTTAAATTTTTTTTGGAGACAGGGTCTCGCTCTACAACCCAGGATGGAGTACAGTGCTGCAATCACAGCTCATTGCAGCCTTGTCATCCTGGACTCAAGCAATCCTCCCTCCTTAGCCTCCGGAGTAGCTGGGACTACAAGTGCATGCTGCCACACGTGCACCTAGCTAATTTTTGTATTTTTGTAGAGACGAGGTTTGGCCATGTTGCCCAGCTTGATCTTGAACTCTTGTGCTCAAGCAATCTGCTCACCTTGGCTTACCAAAGTGGTGAGGTTACAGGCCTGAGTCACTGTGCCCAGCCTCTTCAGCATTTTCAATGACAAGTTGCCTATATATGGTATTTCAACATGATATCATCATTTGTGCCATCAAGAGTATTGGTGAAGCTGAATTTCTGAAAATATTACTCTATTATTGTCTTTGAGATTTTCTTCCCAGATGGTGACATTCATTCTTTTAAGTTTTGATGCTTATGGGCCATCAATGCCTGGCAGACAGCAACTATGACTCACGCTAATTTGAGATGTGGAAATGTGAAAAATTGAACATCTTAAAATTGAAAAAAGAAGGGTTATAGGTACTAATAAGGTTTGGCTCTGTGTCCCCACTCAAACTTCATGTCCAATTCCAACCCCCACGTGTTGAATAAGGGGCCTAGCAGGAGGTGATTGAATCACGGAGGCAGACTTTCCCCTTGCTATTCTCCTGATAGTAAGATCTCAGGAGACCTGATTGTTTGAAAGTGGGTGGCACCTCCCCATTCCCTCTCTTTCTCCTGCTCCACCTATATAAGATGTGCCAGCTTCCCCTTTGCCTTCTGCTGTGATTGTAAGTTTCCTGAGGCCTCCCCCAGCCATGCTTCCTGTACAGCCTATGGAACGCTGAGCCAATGAAACTTCTTTATAAATCACCCAGTCTCAGGTAGGTTTTTTTTTTTTTTTGAGACAGAGTTTCGCCCTGTCGCCCAGGCTGGAGTGCAGTGGTGTGATCTTGACTCACTGTAACCTCTGGCTCTTGGGTTCAAGAGATTCTCCAGACTCGGCCCACTGATTTTTGTATTTCTAGTAGATACAAGGTTTCACTATGTTGGGCAGGCTGGTCTCGAACTCCTGATCTCAGGTAATCCACCCTCCTTGGCCTCCCACAGTGCTGGGATTACAGGCATGAGCCACTGCACCTGGCCTCAGGTAGTTGTTATAGCAATGTGAGAATGAATTAATACAGGTACTCAATAAATAAATAATTTTCAAGTACTTGAATATATGACTTTTGTTAAATCTACATGTCCTTGGGCAAGCCAGTTTATTCCTTAAGCTACATTTTTCCCACTCAGAAAATTAAGAGGTTGGCTTAGAAGTCCTCTAAGAGCCCTTTTTGAAAAAAAAAATGACATGCTTTGTAAATGGCTGGAGTTGATAAATGTAAAGATGTATAATTTTAGTGAACTATTAAAAGTATTCTGTCCAGTCTGGTATTCAAGGATGTAAATTTCCATGTCAAACAATAAGAATACCACCCAGCTATTCTATTAGACAATTGATGAGGTGATGATTGAAGGGTGAGGATTCTTGCCACACATAGCTGACCCCTTTCTCTCTCCCAGCTGCAGCTGATTAGATACAGTGCACAGAGCACTGTCATTAGAGAGATAAAAAAACAATGAGATGCTTTACACATAGGAAGAAAGGTATTCTTAGCCTCAATATGGCCCAGTTCCCAGGACATGCGGAAGAAATAACCTCCGGACTCTTTGCCAAGGTGAGAGGCTCCAATTAGAGAGCAGGCCTCTAGTTGAGGCCATGGTGGACTCTGAGGCCAAATGGGGAAGAGCTGGCCTGACAGCAGGTGACTCAACGGGCAGATGCTGAAAAACCATGTTTGCCAACTAAGATTTTTCTGTGCTCAGCCACAGGGTCCTGTATCTCCAAAAGTGGCAGAATGGTCACTAATTGACTAGTCATAGAATTGCTCCTTTATTTTTATTTATTTATTTATTGAGATGGACTCTTATTCTGTCGCCCAGGCTGGAGTGCAGTGGCGCAATCTTGGCTCACTGCAACCTCCACCTTCCAAGCTCAAGCAAGCCACCCACCTCTGCCTCCAGAATAGCTGGGACTACAGGCGCCTGTCACCCCACTTGGCTAATTTTTGTATTTTTAGTAGAGAGGGGCTTTCACCATGTTGGCCAGGCTAGTCTCAAACTGCTGACCTCAAGCGATCTGTCTGCCTTGGCCTCCAAAAGTGCCAGGATTACAGGTGTGAGCAACCACGTCTGGCCAGAATTGCTCCTTTATAAAGCCTCAAGTCAATGTCTAAAAAATTGGGGAGCAATTCCTTAATTCACCAGATAACTCATACAGTTGCATATCATCTAGCTAAAAATATCATTTTTTATGCCAATTAATCTTTGTGGCCTTAAATTTACTATGCATCGACCTGTACTGTACTGTGTTACAGGAGGCTCTGTCTTGGATACAGTGATCTTCTGCACAACAGTGAAAGGAATGAAACTAGAAAAAGGAAAATTGGGATCCATTACTACTTTGTTTCCCACACGTTATTCTGTTACCTCAAGTATCTGAGTCCACTGTAATTAATTGCTTCCTGTCTATTTCCCTAGGTTATGAGACCCTCCATAGAAAACCAAGTAAGATAATATTATTAACTAAAATTATCACATTTCTTGCTTTATTATTTATTTGTTTTTTTGACCATCCTGGAACAGATAATGTACTGTAGTTTGTTGCCTCAGGAAAGATTTCATTTTGGTTACGTGGCACGGAGAGAAGCTGGCTTCAACTTCCCTTGGGTCCTTCCTGTACTTGGCTTGGTGCTAAAGGTTCACACAGCTGTGAGAATCTTGCAAGCATAATTCGAATTTCTACTCTCAGGTCAGAATCAAAAGAGGATTAGAAAGGAGTCAATTTCAAAATTTATAGACCACTTCAGGAATACTCATCCTATCCTCCTAGTTCTGAATGTATTAAATTTACTAACAACTGCTAAGTACCCTGGCAAACTTTTTGTTAATATTATAATCAAAGGTAGTTATTTATTGGTATCTCTGCAGCCACTGAAAATGCCATGCAATTATGATCAGAATATATTTTCTCCTTTGAAATGACAAAGCCCCGGAAGTTCTAACAGCCACCCTCTTCCAGATGCATTAGTTATTGTAAACTAGCTTTCTAGAATCCTAGATTATGGAGAACTAAGCACCTTTTATATTTTAAACCACGTGTATGCTAATTCATACAATGAGCATTTCAAACAATCTCTTTGCTCCTGGTCAGCTTTTAAAATAAATAAATAAATAAAGGTGGCCAGGTGTGGTGGCTCACATCCGTAATCCCAGCACTTTGGGAGGCTGAGGTGGGCAGATCACCTGAGGTCAGGCATCTGGCCAATATGGCGAAACCTCATCTCTACTAAAAATACGAAAATTAGCCAGGTTTGGTGGCACACGCCTGTAATCCCAGCTATCCAGGAGGCTGAGGCACAAAATTGCTTGAACCCGGGAGAGACGGAGGTTGCAGTGAGCCGAGATTGTGCCACTGCTCTCCAGCCAGGGCAACAGAGCAGGACTCTGCCTCAAAACAATAATAATAATAAAGGCACTGAACATTTTGGAAAAGCTTAAGAAATAAGAAAAACAACAAGTTAGGGAAGTTTAACTGACAAAACATTTTACACAATTCATTATTAGATGAATGACAAACAAGTAAAATGGAAGATGAGTAAGAGATTTATTTAGTGCATCAACTGTTAAAATGCAAGTCTGTATAGCTTATGATTCTGTATCAATGCTAGGCTCGAAATGGAGATCTATTTCCCAATTAAGAGCATGAAAGACACCACTTACCAATTGCAGGAAATCCTTCTGAGATTAGATGCTAGGCGTCGCACATACAGAAGCTTTCCAGAAGACATGTACAGAATTACATGTTGGGAGGGGGTTCAGGAGGTCACCCAGAGAAGTCATCTCTCTATTAAATTTGTCTTTTGTTATAGTTGCTAGGGAAGGATATTCCAAAACTGGTCCAAAGACCATGAGAAATCTTAAAATTCTATCACACATTGAATATAGAGAAAAGTTTTTGAAAAGTTCACAACAAACCAGATACAATTGTATAGAAACATCTAGATCATAGAGCTCTCCAGATCAAGCCCCCTCCATTAGCCCCACCACCCCACGTTTTCTCATTACATGGAGACTGAAATTAAAATCCTGCAAGATCCAGTATGAATTAGCCCCTGACTCCTTCTCTGACATCAGCTTCTTCCACTCTCCCACAGTGTCCCAGCTTCTTCTGTTTCTGAACACTGGGTGGTAGCAATGATGTATCTCTTGTTCACCACTGCACATGTACAAAATGTCTTCATAGCAACACCTAGAATGGTATTTGATTGGATAACTTTCATGTTTTAGCTGTTTAATATTTCTACAAGTTTACAAAAGATTAAAAAGTTTATATATATATATATATATATGAATGGATATATATAATTATTTTAATAGCTGTGTTTTATGATTTTCAAAGTGCCTTTTATGCTTTTCTCCCCTTTCAGCTCTGTCTTGTTTCCTAGTTTCTTGAAAATCCCATATTCTTGATATTGGATTACCAGGACACTAGCAATGGATAGAAGTAATTGACAAAATAGATGAATCACTCAATGTGGCTTGGTACTGGCACTGAAAAAATAGATTGGCACAGCAATAGATGGGAAGAATGTGTTAATTGCTATCAGAAAATACCTGGAAATATCAGTTTCTCCAGTCAGAGAGGTCAGACTCCAAGTGAGTATGTCAGCACAGTCTTTCTTGAAGCAAGGTTATATAAGTATACAGATGCAAAATGGAATGACCCAGCTAGCCAAGATTCAATTAGCTTAAGGCATAGAAGCTGCATTTAGGGGAAACTGTGTGGATAGACAACAGCTCCAAATCAGAGCAAAATGATATGTCCTTAGACTGAAAAGTCTCTTGTCTTTTTAAGACTCATTTGAGCCAAGATGGTGATAGCATTTTCCATCATGGCACCACCTAAAGAGAGCAGAAACTTTGGGTTAATGTGCCATTGACAGGAAGAGTAGTCAACATGTGTATTCACATTCTGTTCATGTTTCTGCTTTGAACTGAAGTCATTTTCTGGGTTGAATGAAAATGAGCTTACCTACCTCATCCTAGCTCTAATTCTAGCAAATGCCGCAAGCCAAGTATTGGCCACCCAGGCTGAGCTTACTCACTCAGCCCTGAACATTCTCTCCCCATCTTGTGATATAACAAAACACAGAGAGTGTCTATACGCATTTTGCATATGTCTGAGGTTTAGATGTGAAATGTAATGGTTTGGCTTCAAAGCCCAGATCACGGTTTGCAGAGTGTGACAGGACTGTGAGCAGCTGGAGGGTGATACGTCCTTCTCTCTCCCCACTGAGTTTCCATCAACACGCATTTAAAAGAGATATTGGACTAACTCACGATGGAATAATCTCCCATGAGTTATTGTGTGGCAGATTGTTTTTTTTTTCAAAATTGACAACATGATATTTTTAGCCCCACATAGTTTTCAAGAACCTCACCTTACCTACCAAGAAGTGGAGTAGGTGTCTTCCACTTGAAATAGAAAATAGTATAGAAAATAAAGAAAAGAAATGTTGCACGACTTCTGAGGCTAGGTCTTAGGAGACGAGAGAGTCAGTTTCTCTCACACTCTGTCTCTCTTTTTCAGTCTTTCCACACTCACCTTGGAAAGCTATCCATCATGTTTTCAAAAAGCTCAAGCTGGCTCCTGTGAAGAGAACACATAAAACGGCCGTCAGACCCAGCTACAGTCTCAGCACACAGCAGCCTTGCTGCCAGACATGAGATAGTGAATTTCAGCTGATTCCAACCCTCAGTCTGCTATGCAGCTATTGGGAACTAATATAGATTTCATGCTTTTTGCTCATTAACTTTCGTTCTGACAGGTTGCCATAGCCAAATTCTACAGGATTTGCTTTGGGCTTTTGCCTATGTCGTGCACTCCGCTGGAGATGCTCTTTTCCTTTTCTTCTAAGCAAATACAAATTCTTCATTTTCATTCCTTAACAGAACTCAAAAATCTCTTCTGTAGGGACTATTGCTATTCTCCATACTCTGCAGATCCCTACACACAATGAACTCATTTATACTGGACTTCTTTTCATTCACGTGTGTTTTGTTTTTCTTTCTTCTCTTTGCTTTTTCCCAAGGGCCACGTCTTACATTTTTAGACTGCTAATGACTGGAATTTATAGGAGGGGTAGTGTGGGAGTGGTGGGGTAAGGCTTTGGTTCAAGGCTTTGGTTAAGTGCTATGTAAGTGTTGGTAATTACTATTACTTCTTTGTATGAGTACATAGTACCCTAAAATACTTGCACTTTTCCTAATTAAGCCTTATTAAGACTATTTCTTTAAAGAGTGCTGCTTCTATTTTGCTGTAAGAATCTTGACAGACCAGTGCGTAGAATTAATCCAACCCTAGTTTCCAAAAGTCACAACACATTTTTCTTTTATGTCATACGTTTACACTAACTTTTTACAGAAAGATTTCTTGAGAGCAGCTGTACCTGCACTGCCATAATAGAGGATTAGCTATAAAGGATATAAAAATATACATCTTTCTAACCACTCCTGGTTAAGGAGCTGTTGGTAATGCCTAATCCATGAGCAAGGAAACTGGTTTGGGTCAGGTCCAAATTCTTCTTCCTATATCTAGGTTTCCTCTCAAGTGTCTCACAGAATATTGGGACGACTACCTCTTGAATCAAAACCCTATTACCAAGTCCTAATCTGTATTATTGTACGTATTTAAGTACAAATATAAATACTAAGCCTTGGTCAGTTGATTTCTATGGAAGACTTTGCTTGACCCCAACTTACACTAATAAATCTAGGCTTCTTGCTTTCCAGGGAAGCTGAGAAGGCAGCATGACGTCAGTACTGTAGTTTAGTTCTTCTCTCTGGCACTTGGGCAATTTGTCTTATGTTTCTGTTCTTCCCAGCAGCTATTGCCTCCTTAGATGCAAGAATGAGATGCAGGCTTATGGCCCAACTGTTGGCAGAAATAAGAACTTCCTCATTGTGGTACAAACTGAAATGAATCCTTTATTGAGCTTGCCATGCCACGTTCTCAGTTCTGTATTCACACCGCTGTTGACATTCTTAACTGGAGTCTCATGATATATTACTATTTACTGTGTCGTCGTCAATGTGGAAACAAAAAGCAAAAACAGGACGGGCGCGGTGGCTCATGCCTGTAATCCCAGCACTTTGGGAGGCCAAGGCGGGCAGATCATGAGGTCAAGAGATAAGGACCATCCTGGCCAACATGGTGAAATCCCGTCTTTACTAAAAATACAAAAATTAGCCAGGCATGGTGCATGCACCTGTGGTCCCAGCTACTCGGGAGGCTGAGGTGGGAGAATTGCTTGAACCCAGGAGGCAGAGGCTGCAGTGAGCCGAGACTGTGCCACTGCACTCCAGCCTGGTGACAGAGCAAGACTCCGTCTTAAAAAAAAAAAAAAAAGCCAAACAAATGAGAAAAACATCAGATACGTCTTCAGTGTTGTCAGCATTAAATATAATACAGACACATAACTTTTCTACCTGTGTTTACTAATAAAACAAGCTCCTGTTATCCCTGTTAAAAACTTTGCCAGTTAAAAAAATAACTTACTATGATGGCTATTTAATGTCTCATAAATATTAAGCAAGCATAATTGTTAAAAACAAATCAAATAGATGTAAGTAAAAGTATATAAATAAAATTTTCAACAGTAATTATATCTACTTAAAGATAGTTTCCTAAATGTTTTCAGTAATTTACACCTCTGAAGTTATATTAAGTGAAATGATGGACATTCATTTACTATCTAGATCATTTCCAAATAAGATAAAATATAAAAACATTAATTGCTAAACATAAGTTTATTTACTTTTAGCTTTGAAGGAGTTCAGAATACACTGTCCCCAAGTTATACTGCACCAGCATATTAACTATTTTGGATTAAAGGTATGTGAAAAATAGCATATGTAAAAACAAAAAGAAAAGCACTCTGATTTGCCTTCTACTTCTTAAAAGCAGGAGATAAAATTCCCATCTGAAAGATGTTCTCACCTTATAAGAAGGAAAGTAACATTCTTGTCAAGAATGCAAAGCTGAGGCAAAGGGAAATCTTTTTTTCCCTTTGGGAAAAAACAGCAACTTGATTCTCAGGCTCAGCTGAAAACTCTAAGAGGAGAGAGACGAGAGAGAGAAAATTTTGCCTCCTCTATAGCTTCTTATTACAGAGAGACTAAAGATATTTGAGTTTATAAGTAAACATGTGCCACATTTAAAAATTGTACTATGCTTTCTCATAGTTATACAATAGCATACTTCCTCATTTTTGCTGGAAATTAAGGTTACTAAGAGTTAAGAATTAGTTAATATATGTAATTAAGACCACTAGAAATAAGAAAAACAAATTTATATTAAGTAGACAAGAAACTTAAGGTTTAGTTTTGGTAAGACAAGTTATAAAGTACAAGGATGTGTTGTTTGTTGAGAAAAAGAAAGAATTCTTTTGTTCTATTTTAGAGGTTAAAGTTTATTTCAAATGAAAAAGAGGAAAACGAAGGACAAAAACTAAATGGACATAGAAATAGGGGTTGGGGAGAGAGAGAGAGAGATAATATGAAGAGAGTTAGATAATCTTGTGTAGTTAAGCTGGCTAAAATGGAATGAATTTATTATAAAGGTTTAAAAACGAGGTTTTCCTCCTTTGGGCTGGAACCGCCATCTTCCAGTAATTCACCGAAATGGAGAACACAAAGGGAAAGAGGAGAGGCACCCGATGGATATTCTCTAGGCCTTTTAGAAAACATGGAGTCGTTCCTTTGGCCACATATATGCGAATCTACAAGAAAGGTGATGTTGTAGACATCAAGGGAATGGGTACTATTCAAAAAGGAATGCCCACAAGTGTTTCCTTGGCAAAACTGGAAGAGTCTACAGTGGTACCCAGCATGCTGTTGGTGTTGTTATAAACAAACAAATGAAGGGCAAGATTCTTACCAAGAGAATTAATGTGCGTATTGAGCACATCAAGCACTTTAAGAGCCGAGACAGCTTCCTGAAACTCGTGAAGGAAAATGATCAGAAAAAGAAAGAAGCCAAAGAGAAAGGTACCGGGGTTCAACTGAAGCACCAGCCTGCTCCACCCAGACAGGCGCACTTTGTAAGAACCAGTGAGAAGGAGCCTGAGCTGCTGGAAACTATTCCCTATGAATTCATGGCGTAATAGGTGCACTCTAATTGTATCACACTGAGTTGTGTTTCTGTTCAAATAAAAAGGGTTAATTTATTCTTTCCTCCTAAAATTTAGCATTCTGGGAATCTGTGCTTTCTGAAAATTGTAATTTCCTATTTGGATTTCTGGATAATTTAATTTACGACTATGCAACCAACTTTAAAGACTGATACCTACTATGGAAAAACTAATGACTGTCCCTAATGATATATGGATAGACGCTATTTCCTGAATTCATTTATTGATGTTTTCCAAACGGACTTATTGTCTAATAAGTCTTCCATCACCATCTGGTATAATTAAGAACGGCAAAACTTGCCTCTTGTAGCACAAAATTTATTTTACGGCAAACAATGCAGATGGGCATTCTATGAGATGAGCCAAGATTCTGAACGTAAAGTCTTCTTCAACCAGCTGAGAGCATGTAAGTGAAGAGCCCCTGCCATCCGGACTTGATTCTCCTTCCCCACTGTCCCAGAACATAAGGCAACAGCTGGCATTGGCTGTAACTGAAACTGAAGCTTCAGTTAGCAACAGTATCAACCCACCCTAAAACTAGGTCAACTTCCAGATGTTGACTTCAGACTTCACTCTTAATTTGCCAGAATTTTTGTTTCTTTGGTCTTTATTCATGCTTCTTTGTTTTTCTCAGTAACTATGTTGTCCCTTTTATCTCTCCCCAGCACCTGGCAAATCAATATTTTCTAATTTTTTACCTCCTTTAAAGTAACACATAGGATAAAAAACATTCAAACATTAAAAATTATAAAGCATATAAAGCAAAAGCTTGAAATTATACAACAGAAGTAAAAACTGTTAATAGATTATTTTGTTTTCTTGGATATACATGTTCCGTGCATATTATGAGTATAAATAATACATATAAATTTTTGTTTTACACAAAAGGAATCATATTCTACATATTAATTTGAATATTTTTCTTATTTAAAATGTGTTTCAACATATTTTCATAGCAGTATATTCCATCTCCCTCCATTAAAAATAATATTTTAATAGGCGTTTGGGGAACAGGTGGTGTTTGGTTACATGAATACATTTTTTTTAGTGAGATTTCTGAGATTTTAGTGCACCCATCAGCCAAGCAGTGTACACTGTACCCGATGTGTAGTCTCCTATCTCTCGCCCCCTTCTACCCTTTCCCCCAAGTCCCCAAAGTCCATTGTATCATTCTTATGCCTTTGTGTCCTCATAGCTTAGCTCCCACTTATGAGTGAGAACAAACGATGTTTGGTTTTCCATTCTGGAATCACTTCACTTAGAATAATAGTCCCCAATTCCATGCAGGTTGCTGCAAATGCCATTATTTTCTTCTCTTTTTTATGGTTGTCACTCCATTTTTTTTATACATCGAGGAAGTACCACTTATATTATGCTATGGACAAAAAGTCCAGAGCAGGTTAATTCAAAGGTTCAACAACATCATCAAATATCCCACTCTTTCCCACTGAGTATGGCTGTCATTGACATGTCGGCTTTCTCCTCCCGGTTACAAAATGGCTGCAGGATAGCAGGGATCATATTCCAACAAGCCAAAGCATAATATTAAAAGAGGGGCTGTCTTTACCTGTCTCTTTAAGAATGAAGAAACATTTGCAGAGGGCCTCCAGTAGGCTTCTCTTCACATGTCCTTGGCCAGATCACACACATGTCCATATCTAACCCAACTACAGGCAAAGAGATTAGGCCCACAATGATTGCATAAGAACACACAGAACAAATGCTGGGGAGGAACTTGAAATAGGGTCATTCCTTCAGTTGCATAGAAGGAGGGAACAAAATAAGACCTCTGCTAAATAGAAAGAATGGGAAAATAGTTGTTGTGTAGGCAACTACCTGTGTTAGTTATGTTTTCAGTCTTCATTTTCAAAATCATCAATTATCCTTCATTTATTTTCTTCATCTAAATTTGAAAATATCTTTATCATTCTCTTCTATAGTCCATTGAAATAATGAAGACTTTATAGGCTATGTGTGTTTATCTGTTTATGGAGGAAAGCATTTTAACAATCTTATGTTTTTCAACCATGTACATGGTTAAATCTGCATTATTAAGTCTTATTTAGGTCCTTAATAGAGTTTAAAATAGTTCTTCATAAAACTCTACATATTCTTTGTTGGATTAGTTCCTAGGAATTTTATAGTTTTATGTTGTTAAGGGGATATTTTCTCTCCAGTTTGCCCTTTATCTTTCTTTTGTTCTTTCGTTTTTTTTGAGACAGAGTCTTGCTCTGTGCCCAGGTTGGAGTACAGTCGCACGTTCTTGGCTCACTGCAACCTCTGCCTCTCAGGTTCAAACAATTCTCCTGCCTCAGCCTCCAGAGTAGCTGAGACTACAGGTGTGAACCACCACTCCTGGCTAATTTTTGTATTTTTAGTACAGATGGGGTTTTACCATATTGGCCAGGCTGGTCTTGAACTCTTGACCTCAGTTGATCCACCCACCTGGGCCTTCCAAAGTGCTGGGATTACAGGTGTGAGCCACAGCACCCAGACTACCTTTTTTCTTAAGAAAATACCTTTCTTCCTTCAATCAAATCCTGTTTTCCATTTTTTTTTTTTTTTT
>NW_016107340.1:8129112-8202323 GCF_001604975.1 Cebus imitator | reverse complement strand
TTTTTTTTTTTTTTTTTGTATTTTTCTTCTGTTTCTGTTCTGATAGTAAGTCAATCAGGCTAGTTTCAAATCTATGTGTGGTGTTTATTTGCGTGTTTGTGAATGTCCGTATATTACTACTTTACTGAGTTTTAAAAACTAAGATACATTTTATACGCTCTGCTTTGCTTTATAAAATTTCTCAGTTCTTAGTTATTTTATGCTTACTTGTATTGTTTCTAAATATATTCCCAATTTCCCCCACATAGCATCTTCTTTTCCTGTCTTTTTATATTTTCAAGTGATTTTTTACTCCCTTTCTTCTTCTTTTATGTTATCATGTACTCCCTCCCCTCTATTTTCAGTAGAGTACTTTCTTATAATTTATTTCTATTATGATTTATTTATTGGACCATAGTTCAGTTAGAAACATATTTATCTCTAAACATGAAATACCTTCTAGTTATATTTTTGTTATTGACTTCCGGGTTAATTGAATTATAGTCATAGTATTTCATCTTTATGACTTTAAAACTTTGAAATTACCTGGAAGCTGTTTTGAGGCCAAGCCATTGATCAGTTTTTGTAATTGGTTTATGTTTATTTCAAAGAATGTGATTTGAAGTTTGTAGGGTATGCTACTTAAATATCTTACCGTCTTTTTTTGCTTTATTTTATTAGGTACTGAGGTAGATTTGTTAAAAAAAAAGTCTTATTCTTCTTGTGAATGTGTTAACTTTCTCTTATAGTTATGTAAAATTTTACTTTATTTATTTTGTATTAATGTAAATAGAAACAAATACATTTAAAATTGTTATATTTTCTGATATATTAAACTTTTTATTTTTTTACCTTTTTTTTTTTTTAAAGAGTTGGGGGTCTCACACTGTCACCCAGTCTGAGTGTAGTGGTATGATCTTAGCTCACTGCAGCCTGTAAGTCCTGGGCTTAAGTGATCCTCTTGCCTCAGCCTTCTGAGTGCTAGAACTACAGGGGTATGCCACCATACCTGGCAATTTTTTAATCTTTTTTTTTTTTTTTTTTTTTTTGTAGAGACATTTGTCTATTTTTTCCTCCAGATCCTTCAGTAGAAAATTGCACAGAAGTGGTGAGAATGGACATTTTTTCCTTGTTCATGAGCTTAGGGGGAAGGCATTTAGCCTTTCAACATTAATTATGATATTAGCTATGCAATTTTTATACATGGTCTTTATCAGGATGATAACTTGTTTTTTTTTTTTTAAGTATTCTTTGTTTATTGGGTGTTTTTATTATGAAGAGTGTTGGATTTTCTCAAATGATATTTCTGTGTCTATTGAAATGATTGGTTTTTGTAATAGGATATTATATGTTGGTTGATTTTCAGATGTTAATCATCTTGAATTATTTATCAGATAAATTCCACTTGGTCATGTTGTATAATCCTTTTAAAAACGAGCTTTATTGAGGTATAGTTATATATAAAGAACTGCACATATTTATTGTGTACAATTTGATGAGTTTGGACATATGTAAACACCCATAATATTCTTATTACAATCAAGGTAATAGACATATTTAATACCTCCCAGAGTTTTGTTTTTTTTTTTCCTGAGGAGGGGTGCACCATATCATTTCATTAACTATAGGCACTGTGTTATAAGCAGATCTCTAAAATGTATTCATCTAGCATAACTGAAACTATATCCTTTGAATAATGACTCCAAATTTCTCCTATTTCCAGCCTCTGGGAACAAACTATTACATTCTCTGCTTCTGTAAGTTTGACTGTTTTAGGGACTTAATACAAGTGCAATCATGCAGTATTTGTCCTGTTCTCCTTAGAATAGTCTCCTCCAGGTTCATTACATTGTTGCAATGGCAGAATTTCCTTACTTTTTAAGACTGACTAATATTCCATTGTATGTATATATCACATTTTCTTTATCCATTCATCTGTTGATGGACGCCTAAGGGCTGTTTCCATGTCTTGGCTATTATGAATTGTGCTGAAATAAACATGAGAAGTGCAGATATCGCTTTGAGATTCTGATTTCAATTCTTTTGGCTATATTCCCAGAAGTGAGATTATTGGATCATATGGTAGTTCTATTTTTAGTTTTTAAGGAATCTTCATACCGTTTTCCATAGCTGCCGCATTGGTTTATATTCCAACCAACACTTATGTTCCAGTTTCTGTACAACTTTGCCAACACCTTTTTTTTTTTTCCAAGTAATAGCCATGCTAACAGGTGTGAAGTGATAAATCCTTGTAGTTTTGATTTGCATTGTATATAAACCTATTTATATGTTGCTGGATTCAATTTGCTAGTATTTTATTGAGAATTTTTGCATCTATATTTATAATGATTTTTGTTTTTGTTTGAGACAGGGTCTCATTCTGTTGCCCAGGCTGGAGTGCAATGGCATGATCTTAGCTAACTGCAACCTCCATCTCCCAGATTCAAGCGATTCTTGTGCCTCAGCCTCCCAAGTAGCTGAAACTACAGGCATGCACCACCACACTCAGCTAATTTTTGTATTTTTAGTAGAGACGGGGTTTCACCATGTTGGCCAGGCTGCTCTCAAACTCCTGGCCTCAAGTGATTCACCCGTGTTGACCTCCTAAAATGCTGAGATTACAGGCATGAGCCACTGGGTCCAGCCCATAATGACATATTAATCTGTGGTTTTCTTTTCTTATGACATATTTGTCTGGTTCTGTTAATATGATAATCTTGGCTTCACAGAAGGAGTTGGGAAGTGTTCTTTCCTGTTCTATTTTTTTAAATGAGTTTTTGAAGAATTAGTGTTAATTCTTCTTTAGTTGTTTTGTAGAATTCATCACTGAACACTGAATCAATTTGGTACTTGACTTGTGTGTGTATGTTGGGGTGGTGAGATGTTTGATCGCTAATAAAATCTTTTTACATGTGATACGCTTATTCAGGTGTTCTTTGCTCCTTGAATCTGTTTTAGTAGTTTGTGTCTTTCTAGGAATTTATTTCACCAAGGTTATCTGATTTGTTGGCATATAATTGTTTCAAGCATCCTTTTGGAATTCTTTTTATTTCTATGAGATCAGTAATGATGTCTCTGTTTCCATTCCTGATTTTATTAAGTTGAATCTTATTTCTTTCTTTGTTTTGATTTCAGTTTAGCTAAAGATTTGTTCATTTTGTTAAGCTTTAAAAAAAAAATCCCAACTTTTGGTTTTGTTGATTTTTTTTTCTCTATTTCATTTATTTCCACTTTAATCTTTATTATTTTCTTCCATCTGCTTGTTTTCAGTTTAGTTAGCCCTTCTTTTTCTAGTCTGAAGGTGTAAGGTTAGCCTACTGATTTAAGATTTTTCTTCATTTTTTAATGTAGGTGTTTATAGCTAGTAACTTCTTTCTAAGCACTGCTTTCATTGCATCCCATAATTTTTGGTATGTTTTTATTTATTTAGCAACATATTTTAGTTTACCTTTTAGTTTACATTTATTTTGGACCCATTGGTTACTTAGTATTGTGTTTAATATACACTTACCTGTGTGAATTCCCCAGATTTCTTTCTGTTATTGATTCCTAGTTTTATTTCACTGTGGCCAGAGAATATACTTTGTATGGTTTAAATTTTTTTAAATGTACTAAGGCTTGCTTTATGATCTAACAGATGGTCTAAGGTGCAGAATGTTCCACATACCCTTGAAACAAATGTGCATTCTTCTGTTGTTGAGTGGAATGTTCTATAGATGTTCTGTTAGGGATAGTTGGCTTAGAGTGTTCAAATCTTGTACTTCCTTGTTTCTCTGCTGCCTTGTTCTATCTAGATTGACAGTAGCATACTAAAGCCTCTAATTATTATTATTGAATTGTCTATTTTTTCTTTAATTCTGTCAGTTTTTGTTTCATGCACTTTGGGGATCTGGTGTTAGCTGCATATATATTTTTAAATATTTTCCAAAATGTTGAAATACATATATTTGTTCATTTCATGAATGAATAATGAAACTTGATGATGGTTTAGTTCTTTTATTATTATAAAATGTCTTCTGTTTCAAGTAATAATTTTTGTTTAAAGTTTGTTTTGTGAAATAGTACAGCCACTTTAGCTTTTTTTTACTTACCATTTGCATGGTGAATCTTTCTCTATTTTTTTATTCTCAACCGATTGTATCTTGAATATCAAATGTGTTTGGTAGACAGTTTATGACAGGATTATGCTTTTTAAATTTATTCTGCCAATCTGCCTTTTGATTGATGGGTTTAATCCATTTACATTTAATGCAACTCTTGATAATGTATGATTTATATTTGGAATTTTGCCATTTATTTTCTTTACATCTTGTGTCTTTGTCTATTTCTCCATTTCACCTTTCTTTTGAGTTAAATTGATATCTTGTAGTATAACATTTTAATTCCCTTCTTTCTTTTCATATATTAAAAACTAAATGGTTCAAATATTGATGTTTATATATATAATACATATTATAGATAAGTATAAACGTATGTATCTATTTAAATTATTTTCTTAGTGGTTTTTTTTTTGGAAATACTAATAACACGTTCACTTAAAACAATCTATTTTAGTTACAACTTAATTTCAATTGCATACAAAAACTTTCCTCCAATATAGTTCTCTTTCCTCACTGATCTTTTGTGCTATTATTGTCATGGAAATTATATCTTTTTCATCATAAATCTTTCAACACAGTTTTAAAACTAGCACTTTATGCAGTTGTCTTTGAAATCAGTGAGAGAAGCGTTATGAGCAATAATACACTTAGAGTGTCTTTTATATTATCAAGTATAGTTACCTTTACTGATGCTTTTTATTTTTTCATATGGACTTAAGTTACTACTATCTACTGTCCTTTCATTTCAGCTGAAAAATTATTTGTGAAAGTTGTTTGTCCCCTCCAAGGCATCAGCCAAGAAGTTGTTCACTTTTGACTAAGGAAACTGAGCTCTTGAGGATGACTTTAAGGGCTGGGTGTGGAAGTGGCATACATAAGTTCTGTACTCACTCTATTGACTAAACTAGACATGTCCCCAATGTGCCTATAAGAAGTAATAGGAAATGCAATATTCCTGTGGGCCCAGAATAAAGAAATAATTTCTGTGAGCACAGAGCCAGTCTCTCTTACCTGTCTACCAGTGGCCCCACAGCCCTTGAGCAGCGAAAACAAAGTCACGAGTCCTCAAGGGTTCAGCAAACCCTCTCAGAGCAAAATTCACTTGAGAGCTTGGTTTTCCTCTCCGGGTTTCTGCCTTCTCCTAGATTTAGGCCGTGCAATTGCTTTTCGTGTCTTCTCGTCAAGGCCTTTAAAATGATACAACAGGCTGGGCGCGGTGGCTCACACCTGTAATCCCAGCACTTTGGGAGGCCATGGCGGGTAGATCATGAGGTCAGGAGTTTGCGACAAGCCTGGGAACATGGTGAAACCCTGTCTCTACTAAAAATACAAAAATTAGCCAGGCGTGGCGGTGGACCCCTATAATCCTGGCTACTCGGGAGGCTGAGGCAGGAGAATCACTTGAAATAGGAAGGCGGAGGCTGCAGTGAGCTAAGATTATAGTGGAACTCCAGCCTGGGCCTAAGATCAAAACAGCTTCTCAAGAAAAAAAAAAAAAAAGAAGTTGATACAGTGAGATTGAGGAGCTTTTTTAGGTTTGAATGGATGGCGAGTGATAGATGAATTGTTACAACGAAAAGGTTGAGACCTGTGATTCTGGGAACATAACTTATTGTTTAAAATTGTTTTATTACAGTGCTAATAACTTGCTTGTACAAAACAAAAAGGTTAATAAAATGATATTTATGTTAATATGAACTGGTAACTCTTAGTGCTAATGGTGCACGAGGAGCTGTTTTAAATGCTTTACATGTGTTGACTGTCTTAATATCCCAACAATTCTATGATGTGAATTACTGTTGTTAAACACAATTTGTAGCTGAGGAAACCAGGGCACAGGAAATAAATTTTCCAAGCTATCTACATGCTGGCGGGGATGAAAATGGATCAGGTCACACCAGAAAATCTGGATCAAAAAAGCCTACTTCCTCTTACCATGAAAAAATAGACTCTCCACTTTAAAATATTAAATGATAAATACATATTGTATGTGTGAAAGTTACAGAAAAGGGCTAATTATGAAAAAAATAGTATCAAAACTAGTTCATAAATTCTTATTTTTAACTAATGCTATTAAAATGCATACCAAAATCTTTCTTAGTGGCAATCCTGGCCTAAGTCACTGAAATTTATACAAATAAATTACATTCAAAGAAAAATCTGTGTTTAAAGACAGAGTGTTAAAATTGTTTCTCTAGTTGAACTAGATATTCAATAGATTCATAAAACTTTCATTGCCAAAGCATACAAAACATTTCTTTTTAAAAGCTCTGCCTCTACATTATCTATGCCAAGTAAGACAGAATATTATTTGGATTAAATGCCTTTGAGACATTTATAAGCCTCACTATTTGCAGATAAGTCTATTACTAAATTTAAAAATGTCACTGAGACAAAGCAACTAGGTGTTAAATAACTTACTTTCCAAATTTAGACATAAATCTGTTGAGGTATATAGATGGCCTTGATAAACTCTGATAGAAGCAATCTGGCATCATACCTATATGCCACCAACATTTTAAGCAGTGGGAAAAAAATAACATGGCTTAGGATAGTTGGCTGGAGGCCACAGCTTCTGTGACTTCTGAATTGTTTAGGAAAGAAGCTGAGATTTGGTTGTTCCTTTCTTACATTCTTTCATAAAAGGAGACAGAGATGTCCAATGGATGAAATTAATAAAAGAAAAAAATCTGTTAGCAGAGTTGGTCAACAGGCAACACAAGCTTAGATTCCAGAAGCCTGGAAAAACAAGTAAGAGGCAAGAGGATGCTACTCAGACTAAGAGCTGATGTGAGGTGCCTGACCTTCAGCAAGCCAGCAGACTTCTCCCACACTGTCCTGCACATGCAGACCCTGATCACAGACAAGCAGACAAAACCAATTTAAAAAGAGACTGTCAGAGAAAAACCGGAAAAGCAAAGCAATGCCCCAGAGTGGGAGAGGCAGAAGCAGGCTACAATAGGTAATCGTGATTAGCTTCATGGAAAAATAGATAATCTCTGCCCAGATAGGTAAAGGGTAAGACCACAGGCAGTCCCCTCTTACCTAGAAAGGCAAAGTGGCTCTTCCGGAAATGAATGGTATGAAACCTAGATGTGAGATCACTTAAACCTTACGTAGTGTTGTCTCCCCTATCTGTAAATATGTGCCGTTTAGACTTACTTACAGAATAAGAACCTGATACCTACCGGCTCCAAACAAATAATTTAGGGGAGTTAAGCTCCAGGGAATCACATGCAGTGACAGCCCTACAAAGCCCAGGGAAGGGCAAATTTTTTTTGTGACTTTCATTTCTGGAATTCAGTCTGGTTTCGTTTCTGGACCATTACTCCAGCTGAGAAGAACCAAAAAGCTGAACACATTTAAATGCTGTTGTATCTTTTTTTTTTTTTTTTTGAGACGAAGTCTCGCCCTACAGCCAGGCCGGAGTGCAGTCGCGCGATCCCGGCTCACCGCAACTTCCGTTTTCCGGTTTCAAGCGTGTCACCTGCCTCAGCCTTCCGGGTAGCTGGGACTACAGGCACGCACCGCCACGCCCCGATCATTTTGTTTGTATTTTTAGTGGAGACGTAGTTTCACCATGTTGGCCAGGATGGTCGTCTCGGCCTCCCAAAGTGCTGGGATTACAGGCGTGAGCCACCGCGTCCGGCCTGTTGTATCATTTTAAAGGCCTTGACGAGAAGACACGAAAAGCAATTGTACGGCCTAAATCTAGGAGAAGGCAGAAACCCGGAGAGGAAAACCAAGCTCTCAAGTGAATTTTGCTCTGAGAGGGTTTGCTGAACCCTGAGGACTCGTGACTTTGTTTTCGCTGCTCAAGGGCTGTGGGGCCACTGGTAGACAGGTAAGAGAGACTGGCTGTGTGCTCACAGAAATTATTTCTTTATTCTGGGCCCACAGGAATATTGCATTTCCTATTACTTCTCATAGGTACATTGGGGACATGTCTAGTTGAGTCAATAGAGTGAGTACAGAACTTATGTATGCCACTTCCACACCCAGCCCTTAAAGTCATCCTCAAGAGCTCAGTTTCCTTAGCCAAAAGCCAACAGCTTTTTGACAAATGCCTTGGAGGGGACAAACCTAAGACAGTGTGAATTTCCCGAGGCCCCACCCTGTCCTCCCACTTTGCAGGACAGTGGGAGTCTTCCCGAACCCCTTTTTACTTGGCTGTCTCAATATTTTGTAAAACTTAAAGTTTTATGGAGGACTTTATCCCCTTACATTTATTTGTATGTCAGGTAATGTCTGTTTAACCCTTAATCTAGGTATTTCCAAATATTCACAGACTCTTTATACATAAAAACTTAGTAATGTAGTCAATGAAAATTTCCAAATATTTAAACAAACATTTTAATCTTAATATTTCTGTAAGTCCAATAGAATGAATTTTCTTGTGTCGTAAAGACTCTTAAATATGTCTGTAAATGCATCCATAGAAATTTTTTTTATGAAAAACATTTTAAATGTACATACAACAACATAATGATTACATTTTTAAAAATTATACTGTTACCAACACTGGTGTCTAAGGTATTGATAGGATGCCTCAAAAGTTAACCTTATCTTTTGACTCTTACAGAAGGAATTGGAACTTGCAAACTAGTTTTCTGCCTCACTCTCCTTTGCTCTGCATTTGTCAGAGTGACGAAAGTGCTTTAATACTTGCTTAGTTTTAAAGAAGACATAAAGAACTTTGTTGGATTTATTTTATAGTATAAATTATTTATCCACTTACCCTGGTGAACTTGCTTTGTACTTCCAGTGCCTTTTAGAATTGAAAATATTACTTGAGCCTAAGGATACATTTAAGGGTAAATTCAGTTTACTGCTATGTCATTAATGTACTGTAATGCCAGGTAAAAAAGTAGCAATTATTCAAGTATCTGCAAGTATAATTATGCTGGTATTTCATGCTTAAAGCTTGTTTTTTTTTTTCTGTCGTTTTTTGGTATGATTTTTTAACAAGTGCCACAAGAATAGTATGATTCCCCTTGTGGAGGCAAGCAGTACAAACGTCAGAACTGTGGAAGTTTCCACTCCAAACGAGACAGTCTGTTCCTCTTCAGAGTTAATGTGGCTACATAATCTAGGGTTCTGCAGGTTGACTCAGAAACACACTTCCAATATTCAGTATTACTGAAGGCATTATTCGAGGTCTCCAGTGAGTCTGCTAATTAATCTGGGGGTCTCTTAACCAACCAACATGCTTATCAGAAAACTCCACACATTCCTAATTGCAAAAACTATCAGAAACCCCAAACAACTACTTGGTTTAAAAATAGATACAGATAAGGAGGTGATGTTGACATAGATAGATAGATAGATAGATAGATAGATAGATAGATAGATAAAGATAGATAGATAGATCAGGGTTTCCCAACCTTGGCACTACTGATATTTTGAATAGAATAACTCTTTGTTGTGGAAGATTGTCCTGTGCATTGGTTGTAGAATTTAGCAGCATTCCTGGCCTCTGCCCATTAGATGTCAGTAGCATCCTTCCCCCAGTAATCATGGCCAAAAAATGTCTCTGGACATTGCCAAACCTTGAGAACAAAATCTTGGTTGAAAATCACTGTCATAATTCAAATATATGCTGTGATATGGAGAATCATACCCAAGTAGAAACTTTTAAAAATGCTTCTCTTACCTTGATATTGTTGATAGAGAGGGAGGCAGAGGGGTCCTGCTTCTCAACACAAAACGGAAGGTCATGAGAGAGACCAAAATGGCAGTGAGTGTAGTAGAAAACAGAAAAGCAGACTGCACTCAGATTTGCAGATAGGTTGTTCTCTGGTTGTTTGGGCTGGATAGGGATTGCTGACTTTTAGAGAGAGATTCCAGAGAATTGCATATGTAAACCCTTTATGTTAAATGTTTACATCAGCAACGTGAGGCGAGTGTACTTTTAAGGAAACTTTGTGGTAGTCTTCATCTAGCTTACAAATTGATTTCAATATTGTTTGCAATTTAACATTTATGGAGAAAGTAGTTTTTCCACAATTAAAGGACGTGAGAACCAGAATCAGAGATACTCATAAAAGAACATTTAGACAATTTCATTTTCTGAGATAGACAGTAGTATTTTGTAAGCTAGCACTAAGGGGAAATAATTGGCAACATTTTTGCAATGTGGGAGACTTCAGTAATTTGTTTCATTGTGTGAGAAACTTAATTTCACTTACCAAAACAAAGTAACACATAGTTCCTGATTGACTTCTTTTTTGCTTTATAGCTACAACCATGAAAAATTGTTCTTCATAAGAAAGATATAAAAGTTTCATACTATCTCTATTTTTTTATATTTTATTCCCCATTTATCTTGTCTTCCCTTTCTTTCTTTTTTTTTTTTTTGAGATGGAACTCTTTCTTTCTTTCCCCTCCCTCCCTCCCTCCCTCCCTTCCTTCCTTCCTTCCTTTTTTTTGGAGATGGAGTCTTGCTCTGTTGCCAGGCTGGAGTGCAGTGGTACCATCTCGGCTCACTGCAACCTTTGCCTCCTGGGCTCAAGTGATTCTCCTGCCTGAGCCTCCCGAGTAGATGGGACTACAGGCACACGCCACTATGCCCAGCTAATTTTTGTGTTTTTAGTAGAGACGGGGTTTCACCATGTTGGCCAAGATAGTCTCGATCTCTTGACCTTGTGATCCACCCACCTCACCCTCCCAAAATGCTAGGATTACAGGCGTGAGCCACCGCACCCAGCCTTGTCTTTCCTTTCTAATCCTACCTCTCCTCTGTGTTCATACTGTATTCTTCTCTATTACCCTGCCTTGTACTTTTATTTTTTCCTCTCTCTATTCCCTTGCAGTTGCTTTTCTCATCTCTTTACAGTTTATCAAACAGCCTGCAGTGGTCTTACCAAGTTTCTACATAGAGGACAGAATTGGTACAATGTTTTTATTCTGCTACCTGCAAATTTTTAATCTTCACATCATTTTATTTGTGGATCTATGTAGAAAGGGTTTGCACCGGAGAATAATTACATGCAGAATTAAACTTTATATGGCAGAGTCTACTGATTATCCAGAAAAGTCTGTTTTCCACTTATACTATAGTCACAGAATTGTGGCTAGATATAAGCCAAAACCACACTGGGTTGTTAAAAACTACATGGAGATAGAATCTAACAAGATTAAATTTTAATTTATTTAAAAATGTATGTCTGATTCTATTTTAACTTTATGTACAGTAAAATTTACTATTTAGTGTACAGTTCATTGAATTGTGAAACATGCATAGAGTCATAGGATCACCACTACCTGATGAAGATACATAACGGTTTCATCATCAAAAGAACATTTCTCAGTATCCCTTTGTTATCAGTCACTCTCCAGTGCCAACCCCTGACAATCACTGATCTGTCCTCTCTCCTTGTAGTTCTGCCCTTTCCACAGTGTTGTATAGTTGGAATCATACAGTATGTAGCCTATGGCTTTTTCCACCTAACATGATGTATTTGAGATTTATTTTTGTTTAGTATCAAGTTGGGTATTTTAAAAAATTGCTGAATCATATTCCTTTTTATGGATGGACCACAGTTGGTTTACCATCCGCAGGCGAAACTCATGTGTACTGTTTCCAGTTTTTGACAATTATAAATTAAGCTGCTATAAACATCTATGTATGGGATTTTGTGTGAATATAAATTTTTATTTGTCTTGGATAAATAACTGGGAATGAAATTGCTGAGTTATATGGTAGTTAATGTATAGCTATATAAGAAAGTGTCAAACTATTGTCTTAAGTAGCTGTGCCATTTTGCATTTCCATCAGTCATGTTTGAGAGTTTTCATTGTATGGCATCCTCACCAGCATTTGGTATTGTTAATGGGCTTTAATAAATAAAGTAAATAAATAAATAAAGCTATTCTAATAGGTGTTTAGTGATAACTTCCTGTAGTTTAAAATAATTACTCATATTGAATAATGATAATGTGCATTTGTTCATGTGCTCATTTTCCATTTGTATATCTATTTTGCTAAACCGTCTTAAAATCTTTTGCCTATTTTTAGACTGCTTTTAATTTTCTTATTGCTGAGTTTTGAGTGTTCTTTACTCTTTTTTTTTCTTAAATTTTTTTTTTATTATACTTTAAGTTCTGGAATACATGTGCAGAACGTGCAGGTTTGTTACATAGGTCTACACATGCCACGGTGATTTGCTGCACCCATCAACCTGTCATCTACACTAGGTATTTCTCTTAATGCTACCCCTCCTCTAGTCCCCCATCCCTGACAGGCCCTGGTGTGTGATGTTCCTTTCCCTGTGTCCATGTGTTCTCATTGTTCAACTCCCACTTATTAGTGAGAACATGCAGTGTTTGGTTTTCTGTTCCTGTGTTAGTTTGCTGAGAATGATGGTTTCCACCTTCATCCATATTGCTGTGAAGGACATGAACACATCCTTTTTTGTGGTTGCATAGTATTCCATGGTATATATGTGCCACATTTTCTTTATCTAGTTTATCATTGATGGGCATTTGGGTTGGTTCCAAGTCTTTGCTATTGTGAACAGTGCCGCAATAAACATACATGTGCATGTGTCTTTATAACAATTATTTATAATCCTTTGGGTATATACTCACTAATGGGATTGCTGGATAAAATGGTATTTCTGGATCTAAATACTTGAGGAATGGCCACACTGTCTTCTACAATGGTTGAACTATTGTACACTCCTACCAACAGTGTAAAAGCATTTCTATTTCTCCATATCCTCTCCAGCATCTGTTGTTTCCTGACTTTCAAGATAGTCATTCTAACTGGAGTGAGATAGTATCTCATTGTGGTTTTGATCTGCATTTCTCTAATGACCAGTGATGATGAGCTTTTTTTCATGTCTCTCTTGGCTGCATAAATGTCTTCTTTTGAGAAGTGTGTGTTCATACCCTTTTCCCACTTTTTAATGGGGTTATTTGTGTTTTTCTTCTAAATTTGTTTAAGTTCTTTGTAGATTCTGGATATTACCCCTTTGTCAGATGGATGAATTGCAAAAATTTTCTCTCATTCTGTAGGTTGTCTGTTCACTTTGATGCTAGTTTCTTCTGCTGTGCAGAAGCTCTTTAGTTTAATCAGATTCCATTTGTCAATTTTGGCTTTTGTTGCTGTTGTTTTAGTAATGAAGTCTTTACCCATGCTTATGTCCTGAATGGTATTGCCTAAGTTTTCTTCTAGAGTTTTTATTATTTTAAGTCTTATGTTTAAGTCTTTAATCCATCTTGAGTTAATTGTTGTATAAGATGTGAAGAAGGGGTCTAGTTTCAGTTTTCTGTATATGGCTAGCCAGTTTTTCCAACACCACTAAGTAAATAGAGAATCCTTTCCCCATTGCTTATTTTTGTCAGATTTGTCAAAGATCAGATGGTTGTAGTTGTGTGGTGTTATTTCTGAGACTTCTGTTCTGTTTCATTGGTCTATATATCTATTTTGGTACCAGTGCTATGCTGTTTTTGTTACTGTGCCTTGTAGTGTAGTTTGAAGTCAGGTAGCATGATGTCTCCAGCTTTGTTCTTTTTGCTTAGGATTGTCTTGGTTATATGAGCTCTTTTTTTGTTCCATATGAAATTTAAAGTAGTTTTTTCTAATTCTGTGCTATAAATTTCCTTCTAAACATTGCTTTAGCTGTATCCCAGAGATTCTGGTATGTTGCGACTTTGTTCTCATTGGTTTCAAAGAACTTATTTATTTCTGCCTTCATTTTGTTATTTACCCAGTAGTCATTCAGGAGCAGGTTATTTAGATTCCATGTAGTTGTGCGGTTTTGAGTGAGTTTCTTAATTCTGAATTCCAATTTGATTGCACTGTGTTCTAGAGACTGTTATGATTTCCGTTCTTTTGCATTTGCTGAGGAGTGTTTTACTTCCAATTGTGTGGTCAATTTTATATAAGTGTGATGTGGTGCTGAGCAGAATGTATATTCCGTTGATTTGGGGTGGAGAATTCTGTAGATGTCTATTAGGTCCACTTGGTCCAGATCTGAGTTCAAGTCCTGAATATCCTTGTTAATTTTCTGTCTCATTGATCTGTTTAATATTGACAGTGTGGTATTAAAATCTCTCACTATTATTGTGTGGAGCTCTAAGTTTCTTTGTAGGTCTCTAAGAACTTGCTTTATGAATCTGGGTGCTCCTGTATTGGGTGCATATATATTTAGGACCGTTAGCTCTTCTTGTTGCATTGATCCTTTTACCATTATGTAATGCCCTTCTTTGTCTTTTTTGACTGTTGATTTAAAGCCTGTTTTATAAGAGACTAGGATTGCAACCCCTGCTTTTTTTTTCTTTCCATTTGCCTGGTAAATATACCTCCATCCCTTTATTTTGAGCCTGTGTGTGTCTTTGTACATGAGATGGGTCTCCTGAATATAGCACACTGATGGGTCTTGACTGTTTATCCATTTTTCCAGTCTGCGTCTTTTAATTGGGCCATTTAGCTCATTTACATTTAAAGTTAATATTGTTATGTGTGACTTTGATTCTGTCGTATGATGCTAGCTGGTTATTTTGCCTGTTAGTTGATGCAGTTTCTTCAGAGTGTCGATGGTCTTTACAATTTGGTATGTTTTTGCAGTGGCTGGTACCAGTTTTTTCTTTCCATATTTAGTGCTTCCTTCAGGAGCTCTTGTAAGGCAGGCCTGTTTGTGACAAAATCTATCAGCATTTATTTGTCTCTAAAGGATTTTATTTCTTCTTTACTTATGAAACTTAGTTTGGCTGAATATGAAATTCTGAGTTGAAAATTATTTTCTTTAAGAATTTTGAGGCCAGGTGCGGTGGCTCATGCCTGTAATCCCAGCACTTTGGGAGGCTGAGGCGGGTGGATCACGAGGTCAAGAGATCGAGACCATCCTGGTCAACATGGTGAAACCTCGTCTCTACTAAAAATACAGAAAATCAGCTGGGCATGGTGGCGTGTGCCTGTAATCCCAGCTACTCAGGAGGCTGAGGCAGGAGAATTGCCTGAACCCAGGAGGCGGAGGTTGCGGTGAGCTGAGATCACGCCATTGCACTCCAGCCTGGGTAACAAGAGCGAAACTCCATCTCAAAAAAAAAAAAAAAAAAAAAGAATTTTGAATATTAGCCCCGACTCTCTTCTAGCTTACAGCGTTTCTCCAGAGAGATTTTCTGTTAGTCTGATAGGCTTCCTTTTGTGGGTAACCTGACCTTTCTTTCTGGTTGCCCTTAACATATTTTCCTTCATTTCAACCTTGGTGAATCTGATGATTATGTGTCTTGGGGTTGCTCTTCTTGAGGAGTATCTTTATGGTGTTCTCTGTTTTTCCTGAATTTGAATGTTGACCTGTCTTGCTAGGTTGGGGAAGTTCTCCTAGATAATATCCTTATGAGTGCTTTCCAACTTGGTTCCATTCTCCCCGTCACTTTCAGGTACACCAATCAAATGTAGGTTTGGTCTTTTCACATAGTCTCATATTTCCTGGAGGGGGTTTGTTTGTTCCTTTTCATTCTTTTTTCTCTAATCTTGTCTTCATGCTTTATTTCGTTAAGTTGATCTTCAATCTCTGATATCCTTTCTTCCACTTGATTGATTCAGCTATTGATACTTGTGTATGCTTCTCAAAGTTCTAATGCTGTATTTTTTTTAGCTCCATCAGGTCATTAATGTTCTTTAAATTGGTTATTCTAGTTAGTAATTCCTCTAACCTTTTTTCAAGGTTCTTGGCTTCCTTGCATTGAGTTAGAACATGCTCCTTTAGCTAGAGGAGTTTGTTATTACCTACCTTCTAAAGCCTACTTCTGTTAATTCATCAAATTCATTTCCTGTCCAGTTTTGTTACCTTGGTGGCGAAAAGTTGTGATCCTTTGGAAGAGATGAGGCACTCTGGTTTTGGAATTTTCACTTTCTATGCTGGTTTTTTGTCATCTTTGTGGATTTATCTACCTTTGGTCTTTGATGTTGGTGACCTTCAGATGGGGTTTCTGTGTGGATGTCATTTTTGTTGATGTTGATACTATTCCTTTCTGTTTGTTAGTTTTCCTTCTAATAGTCAGGGCCCTCTGCTGCAGGTCTGCTGGAGTTTGCTGGAGGCCCAATCCAGACCCTGTTTGCCTGGGTATCACCAGCGGAGGCTGCAGAACAGCAAAGATTGCTGTCTGTTCCTTCCTCTGGAAACTTCATCCCAGAGGGTCACCATCAGATTTCAGCTGGAGATCTCCTGTATAAGGTGTCTGTCGACCCGTGCTGGGAGGTGTCTCCCTGTTAGGAGGCACAGGGTCAGCAACCCACTTGAGGAGGCAGTCTGTTCCTTAGCAGAGCTCAAGCGCTGTGCTGGCAGATCCACTGCTCTCTTCAGAGCCTGCAGGCAGGAATGTTTAAGTCTGCTGAAGGTATGCCCACAGCTGCCCCTTCCCCCCAGGTGCTCTTTCCTGGGGAGATAAGCATTTTATCTATAAGTCCCTGACTGGGGATGCTGCCTTTCTTTCAGAGCGTCGTGTTCAGAGAGGAGGAATCTAGAGAGGCACTGTGGTTACAGTGGCTTTGCTGAACTGTGGTGGGCTCCACCCAGTTTGAACTTCCTGGTGGCTTTGTTTACATTGTTGGGGGGAAACTGCCTACTCAAGCCTCAGTCATGGCGGACACCCCTCCCCCAACCAAGCTCCAGAATCCCAGGACAACTTCAGACTGCCATGCTGGCAGTGATAATTTCAAGTCAGTGGATCTTAGCTTGCTGGGCTCCCTGGGGGTGGATCCCCTGAGTTAGACCATTTGGCTCCCTGCCTTCAACCCCCTTTCCAGGGGAGTGAACAGTTCTGTCTTGCTGGGGTTCCAGTTGCCAATGGGGTATGAAAAAAAACTTCTACAGCTAGTTCAGTGTCTGCCCAAACGGCCTCCCAATTTTGAGCTTGAAACCCAGGGGCCTGGTGGCATAGGCAACCAAGGAAATCTTCTGGTCTGCAGGTTGCAAAGACCATGGGAAAAATGCAGTATCCGGGCTGGAGTGCACCTTTCCTCACAGCACAGTCCCTCAGGGCTTCCCTTGGCTAGGGGAGGGAGTACCCTGACCTCTTGCAGTTCCCAGGTGAGAAAATGCCCCACTCTGCTGTGGCTTGCCCTCCCTGGGGCTGCACCCACAGTCTAACCAGTCCCAATGAGATAAGCCGGGTACCTCAGTTAGAAATGCAGAAATCACCCACCTTCTGCATTGATTTCTCTGGGAACACAGACTGGAGCTGTTTCTATTTTGCCATCTTGCCTGCAGCCCTTCTTTACTCTTTATATAAGTCTTTTGTCAGTAATAAAATTTATAGTAAACATTTTTTCCCAGTTTGTGGCTTTCATCTCATTTTAAAAGTGTCTTTCAGAGGCTAAAATAATTTAATTTTGCTGATACCAATTTCATCAACTTTTTAGATAAATGGCTTGTGCTTTTGGTGTCATATCTAAGGAATCTTTGCCTAACTCAAGGTCACAAAAATTTTCTCCATTGTTTTCCTCTTAAAGTTATATGCTTTTATGTTTTACGTTTAGGCTGATGATCCATTTGAGTGAATTTTTAAAATCAGACATGAGATATGTGTTGAGGTTTTTTTTTTTTTTTTTTTTTTTTTTTTTTTATTTTTTTTTTTTTTTTTTTTTTTTTTTTTTTTTTTTTTGGCATATG
Source organism: Cebus imitator (assembly GCF_001604975.1). Lineage (NCBI taxonomy): Eukaryota > Metazoa > Chordata > Mammalia > Primates > Cebidae > Cebus > Cebus imitator. Next base: position 8,184,622 of record NW_016107340.1, on the reverse strand, counting down.
AATGTGTTAACACCGTTTGTTGAAATGACTATTTTTGCTACATTAAACTTCCATTGTGTCTTTGTAAAAAAAATCATTGCCTATATTTTTTCGAATCTATTTATGGGTTCCCTATTCTGTATCATTATTATGTTTGTCCTTTCACCAGCACCACACAGATTTCATAATTAATCCAAATTTGACTCTGTATTCTTAGAGCCCAGTGAGCCAGATAGTGACTTCCGGTCGTATTGCTATCTGGTGCCTGACCGTATGTGCAGTTTATTGTTTAGTAGTAGAAGTCCCATATACCTCCCCACTTTTTTAAACACTACTTTTTCTTTTTGGACAGGGATAAAAGAGGAAGCTTGAGCAAGGCTATGCCTGCTACCTGCCTTATGATGGGACAGAAACTCCCACCCGTGGAAGCTGAAGCTAGGTCATAAACAGAAACAAGTGGAAATTGTGGGAGATGGGAATGGCGTGTTTAACTGGTATCAATGCTAGGAAAGGGAACCATCATTCTTTTCTTGAGACAACATCTCACAGCAGGAAAATAATATTTTTAGCTGTCTCAGATGTGGTGTGGAATCATGGCCAATGCTAGGCAAAGCCCCTAGATTTGTTTTCCCTGAGAAAAAAGATTGGATTGGATCCATACTATAAGATTCACTCAAAGAATGTACTTGGGAAGTTGAGAGAAAATATGTTAATTAGCATTCCTTGATGACTCTTGAATATGAGCAGGTCGCAGTTGCTGTTTGGGTTGTGTTATGTTGGTTGTATTTATTCTCTTGTAGTTTTTAGAGAAAACCTTTCTTTGAACTGGAGGATACATTGTGATTTTGGCATCTGTAGCTGATACCGTGCATTGCCATGAACCAAGATGACAGCCTGTTAAGGCAACTGTGTATGATGAGAGATGACTTGCTGTATTGCTGCCTGCCTTGTACGTCAGTGTCTACTTTGCTCATTTGACAATACCAGATGTGAATACAGACAGAGTGCTAGACAAGCTCATCTTGATAGGATTGGGATTGTGCCCCAGACAGTGAACACTGGCTTGATATGCTTATCCTATATCACAGATAACTCATCCCTGGAACTTCAAAAAGGATAATTATGGAAATTTTATAACTTACTCAGAACTGTATCTAAGAGTTGCATAGGTTCATATAACACAATTCTTGAATTTAACCCACACCACAAATACACAGTGGCATCATTTGTTGTCCCTTAACCAGTATTGGCTGCAATGTGCTAAAAAAGGCTTGTGGGTCTTAGTAATTGGGCTTGGTATGTGGAGACAACTGGAGATGACAGTTCTTTGAGAGCCTCACCATTGTGATAGGAAAGACCTGTTAAGTCAGATAAGGACAGCTAGAGGAACAGCCATGGGCTTGGCAGTTGATCTGGAAAGATGATAAAGAAATATGCAAATGAATATTGCCCATTACCATACGCACAGAGAATTAGGTTTGCTAACATCTTTGGATGACCTGAGCTTTGGCATGTTGCTTACAATAGAATGTGATATACTTGCAGAGCAGTGGCCAGGTATAATGAAGTTTCAGGCTAGAAGGATACATTTGGAAGGGAACTATGAGAAGCCTAAATTATGGCAACCTGTCACTAATCACTAGATGCCTTTATATCAGTTTCATCACACTCACAGTGCCACAGATTAAAAAGGCATTTATATTCTGTGTGGTACAAATTGGTTGGTTTTTGACAAATTAAGGATCATTGTTTATATAATTCGGAATGGAAGGCCCTCACTCCAAACCTTCTGAATCAGAATCTGAATTTTAACCAGATTCCCCAGGTGAATCATATAAATGTTAAAGCTTGAGAAACACTAGAATATACTTTATTTGTCCTTCTCATAATGCAGGATTGCCTCTACTCCTGTCAGGAGAGCTGAAGGAATAATTAGGGACTTCATCTGGTTTTGACATTGTCAAATATATTACATTGTATAAAAGAGATATTTCAAAAGCCAATTGTCTTAGTCTATTTTCATTGTTATAAAAGAATACCTGGGGCTGGATGCTTTGTAAAGAAAAGAGGTTTATTTGATTCATGACTTGCAGGCTGTAGAAGAAGCAGGGCACCAGCATCTGATTCTTGTGAGGGCTAGAGGCTGTTTCCACTCAAGGTGGAAGGTAAAGGGGAGCTGATTGTGTAGAGATCACATGGTGAGAGAGAGGAGTGACAGAGAGGGAAGGAGAGAGAGAGACAAAGAGAGAGAGAGAGAGAGAGAGAGAGGGGAGGCCATGCTTTTTTTGACAGTCAGTTCTTCAGGGACCTAATAGAGCAAGAGCTCATTCATTTCTGCCAGGACAGTGCCAGGCCACTTGTGAGGCATCCACTTCCATGACCCCAACACCTCCCATTAGGTCCTACCTCAAGCACCGGGGATGAAATTTCAACATGAGATTTAGAGGGGTCAAACAAACCAAACAATAGCACCATGTATTGATCCAGAACCATCAGGTTAAGTTGTCATTGCATCCAAACATCTATCGGGGGTGACTGGGCAGTAGTCCTAGTAAGGATGATGGTATCTCATCTGAATCCCCATCCTGACCACTTTACTGATATTTTATCCCGTTTTATTGTACCTTAATTTAATTTAATTAATTACTTTCTTTGAGACAGGGTCTTGCTCTGTCACTCAGGCTGGAGTTCAGTGGCACGATCATGGCTCACTTCAGCCTTGACCTCCTGGGCTCAAGCGACACTCCTGCTTTAGCCTCCTAAGTAGCTGGGACTACAGGCACATGCCACGAGGCCCAGACAATTAAAAAAATTTTTTTAGTAGAGATGAGGTCTCACTGTGTTGCCCAGGTTGGTCTTGAACTCCTGAGCTCAAGTAATCCCTTTGCCTTGGCCTCCCAAAGTGCTGGGATTATAGGCATGAGCCACTGAACCTGGATGTACCTCGATTTATTCCTTCTCTAATGCTCTTTCTTTGTTTATGGTAGCTCTGAGTTTCTCACCTGTACCACTTCTTTCTTTCTGAAAAACTTCTTTCAATAGTTTTTCAGGGTCAGTCTGTTGGTGATGAATCACTTTAGTTTTTGTTGAAGAAACTGTTTATTTATCTTTCACTTTTGAAAGATAATCTCATTCAATATAGAATCTTAGGTTGTAATTTTTCCCCTCAACAGTTTAAGTATTTCACTTCATTATCTGCTTACCTATATGGTTTTTGAGGAAAAATCAGTTGTAATTCTTAACTTTTCCCTCTATGATAAGGTGTTTTTATCTACTCTGGCTTCTTTCAAGATTTTTTCTTTGTATTTGGCTTTATGTAGTTTGAATGATATACCCATGTATTTTTGTGTGTGTGTGTGTGTGTGTGTGTGTGTGTGTGTGTGTGTGTGTATGATTTGTCATGCTTGGTGTTCTCTGAAGTTGTTGAATTTGTGGTTTCATGTCTGTCATTACCTTTGGAAAATTCTCAGCTATTATCACTTTGTATATTTATTATGTTCCTTTTTTTTCCCCCTGGTATTCCAAATAGTTTTAAATTATACCTTTTGAAATTGTTTCTGTGGTTCGGCTTGGCAAATTTTTTATTGAACTATCTTCAGGTTTACTGATTCTCTCCCCATCCGTATATAATCTCTGATGAGCCCATTAAAGACATTCTTTATTTCTGTTATAGTGGTTTAGATTTCTAGCATTTTTTATTTTTTCTTAGAGTTTCCATGTCTCTGCTTACATCAGCCATCTGTTCCTGCATGTTGTCTACTTTTTTATTAAAACCTTTAACATCTTAATCATAGTGATTTTAAATTATCTGTCCAATAATTCCAACATGTATGCTTTATGTTTTTTGCTGCTTCTGGTTCTGATGCTTGGTTTTTCTCTTCAGTATTTTTTTCTTGCCTTGTAATTATTTGTTGAAAGCCAGATATTGGGTAATACAAGCAAGGATATACAGGCCTTCAAGTGTGAAATTTTATGTTAATTTGGCTAAGATTTGGGCTGTGTTTAACGTTCATTATAGCTGTGAGTATCAGAGTCTTCAAATTTCTCCAGTGTTCTAGTTTTTGTCTCTCTTGTCTGGGCTAGTCTAAGTACTTCTCCCCAGAAAGAATCTGTGTCTTGTATATTTTTCAGCTATAATCCACTGATATTATTTCAGAGTCATACTGGTGTGGTGGTAAGGTGTTGGGGAGGAGAAATATCCTATAATCTTATTGTTACATTTTAGTGTTTAGTGGCCCTTTGTCCTTGGACAGTGAACTTTGCAAGTACTTCTTGACTTTATTTTCCCAGCTTAGGAGAGACAGAAAGCTTAGAGGAGATTGGAATGAAAGAAATGTCCTTTCCTGAGATGAGATAATGATATGGTAAGGTTTTCTTCCTTAAAATAGGGCTTTAATATTTCACAATAGTTACTTTTCCCTACCCACGCAAGAGCCCTAAGATGATCTTTCTCAGTTTCTCTTCCTGTAAACCTGGTGATGAAACAGGAGAGCGCCCTTATTCCCCTCATAGGACATGCAGCGGGGCTGTGGCTTGCTCCTTCAGTGGCCCCAGTGCTCATACTCTTAGGCGGAGCATGCAGATGGGCAGGTGCAGAGGCTGTTGGGAGCACTTTGGGGCTCTGGCCCCATGGCAGCATCTAGAGGTGAGTATCTGCAACTCCCAAAGCCCAAGTAGGCCTGTGACGAGTGCTCTTTCAGCTTTGCTGTTTGCAGGTGGCTTGTGATAATCAGCTCAAAAGACCCTCTTCCTTATTGCAAGGACAGAGGGCCAGTGTGACAGCTTTCTGTATCCTCAGCTCTTGCTCATTGCACAGAAAAATTGGATCACATGTGGGCTGGAAGGATCAGCGTAAAGTTTTATTGAGTGGTGGCAGTGTCTTTCAGTGAGATGGATGGGGAGCTGGAAAGGGGGGATGGAGTGGAAAGGGGTTCTTCCTCTGCAGTTGGGCTGCCCAGCAGCCAGACTCTTCTCTAACCATCCCCGGCTGAACTCCCCTTGGCATCCAGACATCCCTCCCTTCTCTCTTTCTCTGCCATGTCGTTCCACTGTCACTGGTCTGCCAGTCTGCTGGTGTCTACAGATGTGTTCCTCTACTCTGCTCAACATTCAGCTGCTTGTGTCTGTGCCTGCTAAGGCCTTGGGTTTATATGGGCACAGGATGGGGAACGTGGTGGGCCAGAGTGATCTTGGAAAATGCAACATTTGGGCAGGAAAATAGGAGTGCCTGTTCTCACTTAGGTCTGTGGGCACAGGCCTGAGGGTGGAGACCTTTTCAGGGACGCTGCCCTTCTTTATCCAGCACTTTCCTGCCCCCTATTCTGTATCAATGAGATTATTGGAGGCAAAACTCATAAAAGTATGGAGGCCCACTTGACTGTGATCTCCAGGAGTTTCTGTGATTCCCAGGAGTTTCTCTCTTTCACCCTTGTTTATACTCAGCCTCCAGCAATTCCACTATTACAATTCCAGAGAACCACTTAAGTGTTCCTACCAGTTTATGGCTCCAACATCTTCTGCTCCACATAAAGATATCTCAACTCTAGCTCTGGATTTGTCCATTTCTCCATATTGGAGGAGGGGGAAATTGCCTTATAACTTTAGTTTTTTGATGAACCCAAGTAAAGTTGTAGATTTTCAGCTTTCTTGCTTTAAATAAATCTAGGCCAACATAGTTTCCAATCTTTTGCATGTGTTTTTCTTTTTAAATCTTTCATGATTTTCTCTTTCTTATTTTCTAAAATTTCACTATTATGTACCCTTGGTGTGGGTTTTAAAAATTTATTATATTGTGTCCTTAATGAACCCTTAAGTTTTAGGATTTTTTTTTAGTATGTCTTTGAAAATCTTCTCCTTTTTATTTCTTGTTGTTTGGATATTTATTTTTTGTTTGAGTGTATAATTTATTATCTTTTTTACCCTCTTTTATATTTTTGGCCTACTTTCTGAAATATTTCTTCAACTTTGTAATTCTTTTCTATGAATTGTGTTATAGATTTTGTCACCATATTTTCAATTTCAAAGGACTTTATTTTTGGTCATCTGAATATTCCTCTTGTTCTTGGTTCATTGGATTGTGTCTTGGCCCATGTGAGAATATTAATTATGGTTTTTATTGAAGATTTCTTATGTTTCCTGCATTATCATTTTTTCCTAGCGTTGATTTCTGTGTGTGATTGTTTGGTTGTTTTCTCTCTGCTTTCATGTTGGAGACTGTCTTCAAATGTCCCGGAATCCTTTTCTCTCCACTCATATTTAAGAAGGAGGCCTTAAAAAAAGGCTAAGAAACTCTGTGTGGGCAGAGCAGATAGGTCTCACTAGAGGCTGTTAGACAGGGATGTGGCCATTAGATTGGAGATCTCTTGAACATATCACAATCTGTAGGTCTTCTCTTTCATACTGGTCAATCTCTAGAGTTATTCTCCTGTTTTAAGCCAAGCTGGGGAATAAGATCTAGAGGTTTCAACTGCTCCTTTTTAAAGATTTTCTAACAAACCTCTTTGTTTCATTCATTACCTCCACCTCCAGAGGTCCTGGTTGCCTTTATTTCTGAGCCTTTCAAGAACACTGTAGTACAAATTAGCTTAATTTGTGCCAAGTTGGCTTAGTACAAATAATGTACTTAATTTGTACTCTTGTTGGCTTCTCTCTATGCTCCTCTACTCTGTGTGTCTGTGCATGTGCATGCACACACACACACACATGTGCACACACGCACACAAATTACTTGAAGGTCCAGACCTTTCTCTCTCCTGGTAAGTCAGTTAACACTTGTTTAGTTGCTTTCCTGCTTGTGAACTTTTTGACATCCTTTGTCTGCTTTTGTATTCCTTCTTTTTCTCTTGTTCTGAATCTTTTTCCCTTTTACTCCCTTACTGTTCTTTTAGTGGCCACAATAGAGAGTGGAGATAAAGAAATGCATTTATTCAGATAAACTATATAACTTTTCTCAATCGACAACCTTACATACTCTGGTGGTATAATTGGTTGTGAAACAGGCATCATTTTATGCTTTTGACTGGCCGTTCCAAGCCATTCTGACAAGAAGAACTTGAGTAGAGACAGAAGAATGGCCTTTTAAAACTTTTATCTGAAATCACTGACAATTCTGTTTAATCTGGACTCCTGCCTTTACATTTTTCTACTACACATTTATAGAGTTTTAAAAGTTGTTTAGTCCCTGAGCAAATCCTGTTTGTGTCCTGTAAGCTTACTCAGATGTGGAAATATAAAAGAATACCCAAATTACTTACTGTAAGTCATACAAACAAGATGGCTAAATATCAGGTAAAATATTTCATTTAAAACATTAAAACTTGGGAATTCATACTTTTCCTTAAACAGTAATGCCTTGGCAATAGCCTGAATAAGTTTGAGGATCTCATTATAAAACCAAGCAACAACTATTTGTTGAGATGTATGTGCCTGAGTAGGTCCCTGGAGAAACATGAAGAAAATGTGAAATATTGTTCTTGCTCTTCCCCTAGACACTAAGCCATGCCATGTGGAATCCCAATTTAATCAAAAGCACAGGCTTTTCATTTAATACATAAGACCAAATACCCTTCCTGCCTAGTTGATGAGCCATAGTTATGTATGAAACATACTAGCAATATAATATAGTACAATGCAACAGAACACAACTAAGTGTTTAATCATCTGTCAGAGCCAGCACATACTATGACATCAGATCAGGAGGTCAAAGAGAATAGAAGCAGAAAACACAAATAGTTATTGAGTTCCCATAAAGCCTGTGTTTTAGGTGACCTGGGAACACATTATTGAATGAGAACTTTCTAGCTGCTTGGCTTGGTCTTGAATAATGCACTAGATTTGTACATGGGGAGAAAAAAAACACACATCCCATGAGCAGATCACAACACCGTGACAGAACTGATACCTTTGTGTGATATGGCTTGGTTCTATGTCCCCCTTGAAATCTTATCTTAACTTGTAAGATAAGTTACATAATCCTTATAAGATAAGGATTATGGGGACATAATCCCCACGTGTCCAGGGCAGGACTGGGTGGGAGATGATTGGATCATGGGGGCTGTTTCCCCTAGGCTGTTCTCATGATAGTGAGTTCTCCAGAGATCTGATGGTTTTATAAATGTTTGACACTATGTCCTACACGTGCATTCTCTCTGTTGCCTGCCACCATGTAAGACATTCCTGTTTCACCTTCCACCATAATTGTAAGTTTGCTGAGGCGTCCCCAGCCATGTGGAACTGTGAGTCTACTAAACCTTTCCTTTATAAATTACACAGTCTCGGTGGCATTTTTTATAGTAGTGTGAGAATGGACCAATATAGTGTGACTTGGAAGAGTAAGAGGGATGGCCTGATTAGATTTGGTGTAATTGTTAAGAAAAAGCAATGGCCATGTTGCCCAAAGTAATTTATAGATTCAGTGCTATCGCCATCAAACTATCAATGATCTTCTTCACAGAACTTGAAAAAAACACTTTAAACTTCATATGGAACCAAAAAAGAACCTGCATAGCCAATACAATCCTAAGCACAAAGAAGAAACCTGGAGGCATCATGCTGCCAGACTTCAAACTATGCTATAAGACAACAGTAATCAAAACAGCATGGTACTGGTACCAAAACAGAAATATAGACCAATGGAGCAGAACAGAGGCCTCGGAAGCAACACCACATATCTACAACCATGTAATCTTTGACAGACCTGACAAAAACAAGCAGTGGGCTTGTTTAATAAATGATGTTGGGAAAATTGGCTAGCAATGTGCAGAAAGCAGAAACTGGACCCCTTCCTGACACCTTACATTAAACTTAACTCCAGATGGATTAAGGACTTAAACACAAGCCCTAACATCATAAAAACCCTAGAAGAAATCCTAGGCAAAACCATCCAGGACATAGGCATAGACAAGGACTTCATGACTGAAACACGAAAAGCAATGGCAACAAAAGCCAAAATAGACAAATGGGATGTAATAAAACTCTAGAGCTTCTGTACAGCAAAAGAAACTATCATTAGAGCAAAACAGCAACCAACAGATGGGAAAAATTTTTTGCAATATACCCATCTGACAAAGGGCTAATATCCAGAATCTACAAAGAACTAAAACAGATTTACAAGGAAAAAAACAAACCCATCCAAAAGTGGGCAAAGGATATGAGCACTTTTCAAAAGAAGACATATATGAAGTCAGCAAACATATGAAAACATGCGCATCATCACTGGTCATTAGAGAAATGCAAATCGAAACCACATTGAGATACCATCTCATGCCAGTTAGCATGGTAATCATTAAAAAATCTGGAGACAACAGATATTGGAGAGGGTGTGGAGAAATAGGAACACTTTTACACTGTTGGTGGGAGTGTAAATTAGTTCAACCATTGTGGAAGACAGTGTGGCGATTCCTCAAGGATCTAGAAATAGAAATATAATTTGACCCAGCAGTCCTGCTACTGGGTATATACCCAAAGGATTATAAATCATTCTATTATATTTACACATATGTTCATCACAGCACCGTTTACAATAGCAAAGACTTGGAACCAACCCAAATGCCCATCAATGATAGACTGCACAAAGAAAACGTGGCATATATACACATGGAATACTATGCAGCTATAAAAAATGATGGATTCATATCTTTGTAGGGACATGGATTAACCTGGAAACCATCATTTTCACCAAACTGATACAAGAACAGAAAATCAAACTCTTCATGTTCTCACTCATAGGCGGGTGATGAACAATAAGAACATGTGGACACAGAGAGGGGAGCATCACACACTCTGGCCCATTGATGGGGTGGTAGGGGAGGGTCAGTGGGAGGAAGGGAGGAGAGTGATAACGTGGGTGGAAATGTCAGGTATAGGTGATGGGGGAATGAAGGCAGCAAACCACCTTGCCATGAATGTCGCTATGCAACAGTCTTGCATGATCTGCACATGTACCACAGAAGCTAAAGTACAATAAAAATAAATTAAATAAATGAAGAAGAAAAAGCAGGGAATAAGTTTGGATTGTTGGGTGGGCAAAAAGCCCACCAAGGTAAGAAAATTCTTGGTTTGCAGAAAAAAGAAAAACAGCACATTGTGTCACAGATCTTTTCATATAAAGCATGATTTTAATGCATACTTATAATATTAAATGAGGAAATATTTACATAGCCCCTTTCTTTTNTTTGAGATGGAGTTTGGCTCTTGTTACCCAGGCTGGAGTGCAATGGCACGATCTCGGCTCATCGCAACCTCCGCCTCCTGGTTCAGGCAATTCTGCCTCAGCATCCTGAGTAGCTGGGACTACAGGCACACACCACCATGCCCAGCTAATTTTTTGTATTTTTAGTAGAGACGGGGTTTCACCATGTTGACCAGGATGGTCTCGATCCCTTGACCTCGTGATCCACCCGCCTCAGCCTCCCAAAGTGCTGGGATTACAGGCGTGAGCCACCGTGCCTGGCTACATAGCCCCTTTCTAAGTGTAATATGCCTTTGTTTTGTTTTTCAGCTTATTTCTTTGTTATTTACTCTACAAGTATCCCTTGGACTTGAGGAAGAAAGAAATGGGGATGGTTGTATTTTATTTAAATTATAAGATTAAAGATGGCAGATGATTTATCCAAAGCCCTGGAAAGTAGGAAAAGCTCCCCTTTCACTTCAAGCCCTTTTCCAGAATAGAAGAATTGGCTGGTTACTTTGCAGGACTTAAGATCTTCATTTTAAAGAATCGGTAATAGCCTCCACTGTGGTAAGATGTGACTGGGATTTCAAGGTTTCCCTGTCTCTACTGATTTACCTAAGTAGGACAGAGATTTCTTGGGCATGACTGCCGGTGGAGGGCAGTAGGTCACTCAGAGAGCACAGTATTGTTGAGAATATGACACTAAGGTGGTCATCTGGGATGCTACTTCGCTTTTGGTAAATAACTTTGTATCAACTTCTCAAGTTTCATCTCTCAGTGGAGAAGGATGCTAGAAAAAGATACCAGGCACCGCAGCCTGGTCGGCTGAACATATGGAGTTAGAGCCTTAGATGTTGTTTTTGTGATGACTAAGCTGACCAGGTTTCTTCTTTGTCCTTGCACACTTTATGCTTGACGAGATGCTTAAGCAAATAGAATAGGTGACCGCTAGGAGGTACCCGAGCTATGCGTCGGCCTCCCGGGCGAGCAGAAATGGCTAACAGTGACTCCCTCCGCTTGGTGGGTCAAGGCGGGTGGCGCTTTTCCAAGGTCGGATTTGCGATAAGCTTATCGGCGGAGCGAGAAGGACATTTAAGAACCATAGATCCTTTAATCTAAAAGGCCACGCGCCTCCAAGGCATTGTGACATCTTGAGGTCTAATGTTTGGGCACCAGCCGCCTGCACATCTGGATGCAGCAGTGCCTTTCCCGGCGAGGTGGCTGACCCCGGAGTGCACGCACCGCCTCGTGCGCGCGCTCGCTGGAGCCCGTGAGCGTCCGTGCGCGCGCGCGCGCGTGTGTGTGTGTGTGTGTGTGTGTGTGTGTGTACGGGCGCGCGCGCGCACGCGGGCCGCGGCTCCGGGACCGGCTAATGGGGGTGGGGGCCCAGGAAGGAATAAATCTCCGCCAGCCTCTCGCGCCTGGCTGCAGGTTTATATCCAACCAGTTAGAGAAAGACGAGGGTGACGGCAGCAGGGTGACAGCCTGGGCACACTGGCCGAGTGTCGAAGGGTCAGGATATTAGCCAGTCTCCGCCACACTCGAGAACGGATCTATTTCTATTGGCGGGGTGCTGTTGTTTTTTATTGTCTGCCGTTATCTCCAAAGAACAAGGGCACTAGTGAGGGGTGCGCGCTCTGGGCTAGTGTCGCGGCTCGCAACGGGTCGAAGGAGGCAATTTTGCGGGTGGGGGAGGGAGGGGGAGACCTTGATTTCCACCAATCCCCGGGCGTTTGTCTGCGAAGTCCGGGGCGCAGGGGAAGGCTGCGGCGCGCCGCTGAATTAACTGATGAGAGCGAGTTCTTTTCTTCTCTGGGAGGGGTGGGGAGCGAGGGTCCTGGCGGACGAGGCGGAGGAGCCCGGAGCAGGATAGCGGTCCCGGGCCGCCGTGGAAATTTCCAAGGACTTGGCGCGGCGCAGAGAGCGCGTCTGGAGGAGGGGGGGTTGCCTGGGGGTGCAGCAGCGCGGGAGGCTGCGAAGGGCGCAGGAGCATCGCTCTCGGAAGGGGACAAGGGGACGCCACGGGCCAAATGTCTGGGAGACAGCCGAGCTTTTTCCCGGACCCTCGCCGAGGGCGACCGTGATGCTGCAGAACCGGCGGGAGCGACTCGCCGCCGGTGATCTCTGCGCTCTTGGAGACCCCAGCGCCCGCCTTCTGCAGGGGAAACGACCATGGCCATAAATCGTGACTTGCCCCCTAGCCACTTCCCCTAGAAAGAAATCCTTGGAAAAGTTGCATTTAAAAAAATCCTTCCTCTGACCTTTGGGGCCGACGGGACTGAAGAAGCGTGCGTGCATTTACAAGCAGGAAACCGAAAGGTGTGTGTGCATGGGGGGCAGGCGGTGGGGGACCCTCTGCTGCCACTTCGCCTAGCTTTGTGCTGAGGCCCCGGCCCCCGCCCCTGGGACGCCGGGGCTGAGATGAGCCCTTGCGGGCGGGCCCGGCGACAAACGTCTAGAGGGGCCATGGCTGTACTGGCGTGGAAGTTCCCGCGGACCCGGCTGCCCATGGGAGCCAGTGCCCTCTGTGTCGTGGTCCTTTGCTGGCTCTACATCTTCCCCGTCTACCGGCTGCCTAACGAGAAGGAGATCGTGCAGGGGGTGCTGCAACAGGGCACGGCGTGGAGGAGGAACCAGACCGCGGCCAGAGCGTTCAGGTACTCCTGCCTTCGCGGCTCCTCCCCTCTAGCGTCCTTTCCTCCTGGTGTGCAGAGGACAGGGTCACCTGCGAGGACTGCCTTGCACCGCCTCGCAGAGACGTCCCTTTCAGCCGCTCTTCCTTGTCCCTTCCCTCCATTTGTGCCATTCCCAACCTGGAGACTTATTCAGGGTCCCTTTCCCATCCCCGACCCCCAGAGATATGCAGACACCTGCCTTGCGCACGTAAAGACTACACATTTCTTCCCAAGTCAGAGTTGTATTTAACAATTTGCGGATAACCAGAGGCAAGGAGAACCCAGTATAACTTAGTCTCTTGTACTTAATGAGGATTTATCTCTTGGGCTATGCAGACATTTGAAGCTGTAGAGAACAAGAAGCAGGTAAAAGACATCTCCCCGAGGTGGAGTGCACATTCGGTAACATAAATCCCCAACGTGGGAGTGATGGGCAGTGGAAACATGGACAGATCCCGCAGCTTTGTGCAGTGTGCCCACAGCAAATGCCTAGCACTTACTGACGTCCTACTAAGAGACGTTACTGTGCAATTTTTGTGTTGAAATCTCAACTTTCCAGTATTATTATCTCATCTTGCCGACCACAAATTGATTCTTTAGAAGGATGAGTAACTTCCCCAAGGTCATTACTTTTGACCTGCGGGGGCTGGAATTTTCATCACTTAAAGCTCCAGAGCTCCCAGCTCTTTTTATTGGCTTAGATTGTGGATGCCTCTGGAAGACTGGAGATGTACTGTAGGTAGGCACTTGAAGTCAGAACACAAACAAAATCCCCAAGCCAGGTTGGAAATCAGAACTCTGTGGATCAATTCAGAGGTTGTAAATCCCCTTCCTTTCTGGGAATTTTAGATTAAATGTCCAAAAATAAGTTCCTGGCAGCAGAGGTTGTGTAGTTAGATTGAAGGGAAGGCAAAACTGCTTCCCCTTTCTCTCCACCTCCCCAGACATGCTGAGGGAACACATTGGTGCTTCCACCACTGCGAGGTGCCCCCTTTCACCTTTAGTCCCTAGGGCTGAAGATACTGTGGTTGGCTTCTTCCTGTGATTGTAGTGGTCTGGGTGGGAAATGCTCTCCTCTGCTCTGCAGAGGATCTTTCTAATCAGTGCAGGGGCAGGTGAATTCCAACGTCAACATTTTTCACTGCAGTTATTTACAAATATTCAGGAGCATCTATACATTTTTAAAAAAACTTTTAAACATCGGATTTCCCTCTCCTTCTCAGGTCTCCTCCTGGAAAGAGGGTTAGGAAGATAATAGAGCCAGTTTGTTTAGAGGAAGGCAATTGCATTCTCCTTGGAAGGAAGGACTTTCCTTCTCTTTTTAGAACTCTATCATCATTGAATTTAAAAATAGCCCCACTTTTCCTAAAAGTAACTAAGGGTTAATTTTTTCTTTCCTTCACAGTATTGATTGTGGGACTCAAAAGCTGGCAAAAGGCATCACATCCAGCAGTGCTTTTCTCTAAAGACAGAAAGCACTTTCGTTTCAAGTGATGTAAGGAAATGAGTTAAGAACTTCCCATCGGTTTGCAATGAAAGAGTCCTTTTTTTTTTTTTTTAATATAGGAGAAGGAATAATGAAGCCCTGCTAGAGAATAGATTTCTTGTTAGAGGACACAATCAAGTGGAAAATGCTTCATATTCTGAGAAACACAGGCTGATAGTTTCTGAGACACATTTGCTCCTTGCTTTCTGTAGCCTGGAGTAATCTTCAGTGTGTTTGGCTGTTATTTGGTCTGGTCTCTATGTGCAGAGAATTACTTGTTAAAACCCATACACATATCCCTCAAAGTTAGTGTCTGTAAAACTGTGTAAAAAGCACCATTGCTTATTGAAACAAGTTTGAGCTTCAGAGTAGAATTCTAAATATGTATACTGAGTATACCGTGACTAGATAAACAGCAGAGAATCTTTGGCAACTTACTATATTTTTTGAGTTCTGGCTTTCTTGTTTATCTACACTGCAGGATAGTTATAAAGCTTAATTTCTTTTTTTGAGAGAGAGTCTCACCCTGTTGCCCAGGCTGGAGGAGTGTAATGGCATGATCTTGGCTCACTGCAACCTCCTCCACCCAGGTACAAATGATTCTCCTGCCTCAGCCTCTCTAGTAGCTGGGACTACAGGGACCCACCACCACACCCAGCTAATTTTTGTATTTTAGTAGAGATGAGGTTTCACCATGTTGGCCAGGGTGGTCTTGAACTCTTGACCTTGTTACCCACTCACCGTGGCCTCCCAAAGTGCTGGAATTACAGGCGTAAGCCACTGTGCTTGGCCATAAAGTTTAAATTTTAAATAAAAACTGATGCCGAGTATCTGGTACATTGTGTACCCAGAAAATGATTGCTTTATAATTGTTATAAATTATAATTTCTGGTATATGTTACAACCTAAATAAGGAAATCTGGCCAGCCCGTGAGAATTTGGAATGTTTCTCCTGCCAGATTTACAGAGAAATATTATTGGTCCCTACCCCTCTCAATATTAGATACAGTTGTGCTTTTGTTCTCTGCCTTGCAAATGGAGGTGGTTGGAGAGTTTTTGGTCTGTACTGTATAATCAATACTCAAGTGGAAAATTGTAGTGGGTTTTTTTTTGCTTTGTTTTGTTTTTGGCAACTTGGGAGTCCATCAGTCTTCATTTGAGAACAGAGGATTTTAGGAAACTAGTTGGATCAATTGAATAATTATGCAAGTTAGTGTAGAGTATGGCCAGTTAGTCTTTTGAGAAAGTTATGAATCATCTTGGAAATAATGATGACTATATATCATTAATGCATTCTCTCATAATGGATTTGATAGATTTCTGGGAAAATAATCTATTTTAGCTTCTCATTCTGACCTGGCTCTATTAGGAGCTGTGTGACCTTGGGAAGTTCCTTAACGTCTTTGTACCTTTGTTGTGTCATCTGCAAAATGCGTGTAATGTGCTAATCTACTTCATAGGTTTGTGATGATAATTAAATCAGATAACTAATATAGAATCCACAGCCATCCTCACCTGGCTGGGTGGGATGACAGGAAGCTTGTTCCCACCTGGAAAATATCTGGACTTTGAAGTCCCAGAGATCAGGATCTAATCCTGGTTCTGTCATTTATTATTAACTTTGTGACATTGAACAATGTACATAGTCTTCCTGAGCCTTAGCCACAGGTGGCAGTAGTTACCTTGAGAGGATTAGATGCTGAATAATTGCTAATTATCAGTCCATAATGAAGAGAAAATTTGTGTCTTTGGACACATTCTATGCCTATTAATTGTACTTTCAGTAAAAGAATATCTTAAAATGAAATGTGACCTTGTGATACACACTCTTTTTTTTACAGTTAGTGTTAAGGGTACTGTATTATGGCCTGCAAAATTTTATGGAAGGCAGAAGAGCCCAGCAATAAATCAACTGATTTCAATCATTCATTCAACCATGTTTGCTGAATGCCTATCGTGTACCAGTTAGATGCTGGCAATACAGTGATCAATACAAGGCATGGTCCCTGATTTGATAAAATTTATAGGCTAATTAACAGCAGTTTTGCCATATCTATGGTTCTGCTTTCCATGGCTTCAGTTGCCTATGGTTAATTTGGTCCAAAAATAATAAATGAAAAATTCCAGAAGTAAACAATTCATGAGTTTTAAAGTGTGCTCTGTTTTGAGTAGTGTGATGAGATCTCACTTTTTCCCACTACGTCCTGCCTGGGATGTGACTCTTCCCTTCATTCAGCGATTCCATACTGTTGACACTTGCTGCCCATGAGTCACCTAATATCTGTCTTGGTTGTGGGATCACCGTGCTTGTGTTCAAGGAACACTTATTTTACTTTAATAATGGCCCCAAAATGCAAGAAAGATGATGTAGGTGTATTGTTATTAATTGTTCCATATTATTAGCTATTATTGTTAATCACTTACTGTGCCTCATTTATAAATCAAATTTTATCATAGGTATGTATGTATAGGAAAAAATAGAAAAAAGCAGTATATAGGGCTTGGTGTCATCTGAAATTTCAGACATCCACTGGGGGTCTTGGAATGTATCCTCCATAGATAAGAGGAGATTCCTAGTTTCATTCGTTAAATCAGTAAGAAATTGAGTAATGTGGGATTCCAAGGGTTGGTTGTAGTTTGTCTGTTTTGGATAATGATAATGAGTTGAAGCCATCGATTTTTTTTCCCTTCGGTTGAACTGTCTTCTAGCCGTGACGTTGCATGAGAGGGAAGCAGCCAAGACCGTAAGAGCTGTGTTGCTCTAATTAGGTGCCAGGAGGAAGTGGAAATGAATTCAGAACCACACATTCTCCATTTTTCAGATGTTAAGCACAGAGGACACTACCAGAGATTTGCAGGTGACCATAATGAGAAAAGAGCCTTTTAGAACAAAGTGTGTGTTTCCATTTTTGATAAAATAAACATATATAGTACATGATTTTATGTCCCCCGTGTTCATTTAAACAATTTATAGCGTTTATTATTTGTCTGATTTTGGAAAGAATACGTAATTACTATACAAAAATTTTAAGTTTAGTAAAAAGAAGAAAAAGCCTGCTCAAATTCCCTCACTCAGAAGTACTCATTGTAAACAGTCTCTTTCGTGTATGTTTGTTTGCATGTGTATATTACTAAATTGTATGTATTTTGTATATTTAATTTTAAATCCTCTTTTATTCAATCAAAACCTTTAGTATTTTCTCATACAATTAAATATTTTTTAATATATAAACTTGTGAAAAAATAGCTTTATAATTTTTTATTTTGGAAAAATAACTATTCATTGTCCAAGTGTTATCATAAAAAATACTTTTAAAAAAGATTATTCATGCTGCTGACAAATTTACATTAGACTTTTTTTTGAGTGATTTCTTCATATGTATTTGTGCAATAGCTGAGCATAGGAAATTAAAAAGCCTCTTTAAAAATCTGTACTTCCTCAAGGTTGGTATTTAAAGGATAAAAGCAACACTATTTTCATTTGTAAAAGTGACATTTAACAAACACTGCTAATATTTTGATTTATAGTCTTCTGGACCATTCAATACCAATGTGTATGCAAATAAAACAAAAATATAATGAATTCAACAGTACATTGCAAATATTTTTCTAGTAATAGTATGTGCAGTCTACCTCATCTCTTCTAATGGCTGTAAGATTTCCCATTGTTAGGAGAGATACAAATTTATTTAATTAATCTACTGTTATTGGATATTTATATTGCAATTTCTCACTTTTATAAATAATGATGTGGTGAACATACTTTTGTGTACATTTTAAACACCTGTTTATTTTCTTGATATAAATTTCTAGAATTAATGTTTTCACATTTTTTAGTTTTAAATACCAATTCTTTTAAAAAAAATTTTGTTTCTTGAATTTATTCACTTAAAATGAGTGCTACTACAAGCATTTCTTCCATGCCATTAAACATTAGCCCAGACATACATTTTAAAGCTTGCATAATTTTCTATCATGTGAATATCATTAAATGTATTTAACCAATGATCTTCATTGGAAAATTAGTTTATTTACTATTTTTATGATAATAACACTGTCATTTCATGACTTTAAGTTGACTTAATTCTATAGTAGTTTTTTGTTTTTGTTTCAACTTTTCTTTTAAGTTCAGGGGTTCATGTGCAGGATATGCAGGTTTGTTTCATAGGTAAATGTGTGCCATAGTGGTTTACTCCACAGATCATCCATTACTCAGGTATTAAGGCCAGCATTCATTAGCTATTCTTCCTGATGTTCTTCCTTCCCCCACCTCCCCCACCCCTGACAGGTGTGTTGTTGTTCCTCCCCCCATGTGTCCATGTGTTCTCATTCACCAGCTTTCACTTATATGTGAGAACGTGTGGTGTTTGTTTTTCTGTTCCTGGGTTAGTTTGCTGATAATAATGGCTTCCAACTCCATCCATGTCACTGCAAAGGACACAATTTCATTTCTTTTCATGGCTGCATAGTATTCCATGGTGTATATGTACCACACTTTCTTTATCCAGTCTATCATTGACAGGCGTTTAGGTTGATTCCATGACTTTGCTGTTGCGAATAGTGCTGCAATGAACATACGCATGCATGTATCTTTATAATAGAATAATTTATATTCCTTTGGGTATATAATCAGTAATGGAATTGCTGGATCAAAAGGTATTTCTGCCTCTATGTCTTTGAGGAATTGCCACACTGTCTTCCACAATGGTTGAAGTAATTTACACCCCCACCAACTGTTAACACCAATTCTTATATCTGGCATCTTTGGTTGTTCATAGAAAATCTTTGGCTTTGGCTAAATATAGATTCGGGGTTTTCCCTCTTTAAGAGTGCATAGTGATTGCATAAATAGCAGACATACTATGATTGTTAAATTAAATAATAAAATTTCCCTTAGGTGGTTTTACAATAGGTCAGGCAATGAAAAAAGATCCCCATGCAACTGGATATGTGACAGCTAAACCCTTCATTCAGCATTGCAGAGACCCCGCTATGAGGAATGTATTTAGTGCAGTGGTACATGTGCTTTTATTTTTCATGGTTATCCTCTCCATTACAGTACAGCTGATAATTAACATGGTGTTTTATCTCCATTTAAAAAGCAATACCTTTCTTTCTTCTAGGACTTTGGCAATGAAATAAAACTGTGATTTAAAAAGGAAAACGGACCGGGCGCGGTGGCTCACGCCTGTAATCCCAGCACTTTGGGAGGCCGAGGCGGGTGGATCACGAGGTCAAGGGATCGAGACCATCCTGGTCAACATGGTGAAACCCCGTCTCTCCTAAAAATACAAAAAATCAGCTGGGCATGGTGGCACGTGCCCGTAATCCCAGCTACTCAGGAGGCTGAGGCAGGAAAATTGCCCGAACCCAGGAGGCGGAGGTTGCGATGAGCCGAGATTGCGCCATTGCACTCCAGCCTGGGTAACAAGAGCGAAACTCCGTCTCAAAANAAAAAAAAAAAAAAAAAAGGAAAATGAACTTTTACTTCATGGTAAGGTAGAGATTTCAAGGGAAAAAATGTCTTAGATAAAATGGAAATATTATATTTTACAACTCTAATTTTGAGAGTCATTTTCCTATTTACTAAAATTAAACATCTTGAGCATGAATCTGGAGCAGATCGTACTCACCTGATGGAGGGTGAAGATGTCATAAAAAGGCACAAAAATTCCATGATGACATTTTGTTGGGTCGATGTTTTGGAAGTCAGGTGTTGGTGACTGTGATGACATTGCCTGATATAATCTGCATTGGGTCCTTCTACTCCCTTGCACCTGTGTGAAATGGCTCTACATATTGTTGTTTTGGTGCTTTGGGGCTAGAAATGGAGTCTTGCTGATATCTGTCTATCTCAAGGCCCTGGTCACAGTTTTACTAAATGTCTAATGAGTATTTGTTGGATAAATGAAAACATCAGATTGTCTGAAAGTCTGGTAGACAGCTGTGTGAATACCTTTTAGGGGCAGTTTCATTTGTTGTCTATTATTAAGACTCTAGGCAATAAATATTCACTACCAGTTCCTTTATTTACTCCTTCATTCCTTTATCCAACAAATATGTATTTGATGCCTTCTGTGTGCCATGAACAATGCTAGTTACTGAGAACACAGTGGTAAGCCACAAGGACGCAGGCCTTCCCCCATATGACAAATGAGCACGTAGCACATGTCGTGAAAGGAGCAGAAACATTCTTCAGTCTCTCCACTTCTTTCTATAGAAGGAAAAACAAACACAGGTTTACCTTAGCTTTCAGAACTCAGCTGTCTCTGTCTATATTTGATTCAGTCCAGAAAGGGCCCCAATCACGACTCTAGTCCATTCAGTGTAGGGCTTGAATCATGACTGCGATGCCAGGGGTCTCCATCTAGTTCAGTGGTGTGGTATCTTTGGACTCTTGCTAATCTATGCAACATGTGCAATGCTGGAGAGGAAAAGCACTTGAAAACCTTGCTGAAAGATACATGAGCCCATGGGGGAAACATAAAGCTCAATTACTGGAAGAATCAAAGAGACAGCGGCAGGCTGGCTTGGATGGGGATTGCTCACTTTGTAAGCAACTATTCTCTCAACTCAACCTGCCACCCTGCAAGAGGAAAGAAGAGGAAGTGGAGGAGTCGGCAACAAGACCCTGGTGAGCTGATCAGTAAGCAGTGAGCTAAGTCTCAATTTGGGGTAAAAACACAGTCACTTTATTGTTTCCTAATAACTGCTCCAACTGTGCCATGTCAAATCTACCTCCTGACCCCCACCCCCACCCCAATTAGCTGGCTCTAATGGGTCTCTGAACAACTTAGTCAGGTTTTATTAAGTTTTTTATCCACTTTGATTCTTGGGACAATCTCACTCTGGTATTTAGCTCAGTTTGTTTATTTTAAAGCACAGTCAGAATTCTGGTGTCTACCATCTCCACTTCCTCAGGCTCTAGAACCTCTAGGAGCTTGTGGTGGAGGGCGAGGAGAGCCTTCTCTGAGATGGAGCCAACTCTGCCCTCTTCTAGGAGCTGCTGCTTCAGTTTGGGCAGGGAGGAGGGGAGTATTCATGGTCCCTTTCTCTGTTGGGGATGGTGAAACTGTGAACCCTGTGAACCCTGCCTGCCTACCCAGTCTTGTAAGTGCAGTGTTCTGGTTCTTTTGCCTGATGGGCACCCTTCTTAGGTGGGGTCCTGATAAACACTCCATCTGCAGGGAGATCCCCTATCCTTGCCACGCCAAAGGGCTCTTTCCTGCCTACCCCTCTCAATCTCACCATCTCTCTTCTCATTTACCTTTCCCCGTTCTTCATAGTACAGGGACAGCCAGATGAAAGATCCAGGAATGAAGTGCAGGAGTGAAGTGCCTGGTGTCTGTTTGGTTCTGCAGACTCTTTCTTTCTTTCCTTCCTTCCTTCCTTCCTTCTTTCTTTTTCTTTTCTTTTCTTTTCCTTCCTTCTTTCTTTTTTTCTTTTATTTTGTTTTCTTTTCTTTCTTTCTTTTTTTTTTTTTTTTTTTTTTTTTTTTTTTTTTTTTTTTTTTTTTTTTTTTTTTTTTTTTTTGAGACAGGGTCTCTCTCTGCACCCAGGCTGGAGTGCAGTAGTACAGTCATAGCTCACTGCAGCCCTCCTAGGCTCAAATAATCCTCCTACCTCAGCCTCCCAAGTGCCTGGGACTGTAGGCCCGGCAAATTTTTAATTTTTATCTCTGTAGAGAAGGGGGATCCCTATGTTGCCAGGCTGGTCTTGAACTCCTGGGCTCAAGCAATCCTCCCGTCTCGGCCTCACAAAGTGCTGAGATTACAGGCATAAGCCACCACACCCGGCCCCACTTCTTTACAGGTGATTAGTTTGGAGTTTCCTCTACCCTTCTCCTGTGTTGGCAGGGAAGGAGAGCCCTTGTCTTCCCTCTCCGTGGGGGTGGAAAGGCTGTGGCCTCACTGCAAAAGCATACCGCTCCCAAGGCAGCTCCTTCCCCAGTATAAATCAGCTGGGCGATGACAGGACTGGTCCTCTTACATAACCTGTGGAGTAGTAACCATAAAAGATGGGGTACTTAGTCTACCTTGGCCTCAGGGTGGGGCTTTGACTGTAATTCTCAGATAAGAGGGAAAAATCCTCACACTTTGTTATACTTATCCCGTGGATAAGCCTTTGAACTCTCGTGAAGCTTAAGTTTTGTACACTGACTAAGTTTCTTTTCTTTCTTTAAATTGATGCACTATAGATGTACATAGCTTTGGGGTACATGTGATAATTTAATACATTCATATAATTTGTAGAGATCCAATCTGTTGTACACTGTTTCTTAAAGAATCTCTGCAGATCTATGTCATTGGGAAATGCTCAACTGAGTCCACTCTGTTTCCTCTTGAGCAAGAAATCAAGGTTTCCCATTACAAATGAGATGCCCAAGCCCCTCACCTCCTGTTTAGGGGGCTTACCATGAATGTCTCAAACTGTCTCTTCACCATTTAGAATCACTCTTCACTGCTTTTTAAAAAATTTCCTTTACTTCTTGCTTAGGAAGCTCATGCTCAGATCCACACATCCCCTAGCTAAGCAGACTCCAAACGGGGAACGATGAATGACGCTCCTCTGGCCAGATAGCTCCAACCTTGATTCTCTTGGGTCCTCCCTCTTCTTCAGGGAAGTGAAGAATCCCCATTCTCAATAGGTTTTTCTTGCGTCCAGTTTTCCCTTCATGTTGGCCAAGATGAGGGGCAATTGAGGTGGTGGCGCTGGACTGCCAATCAGACTCTTCCTCTAGCCCTGCTGAGGGCCATCTTGTCCAGGGGCTCTTCCAACTCATGCTGGATACTCAGCAGCTGCATCTCCAGCCTTGCACTTAAACCATAATTCCAGCATAAAATCCCACTGAACATTCTGTTACGAAAGGAAAGAACTGATAAAGAAGCCAGAAGATTGCTCCTTGTGTATCAGATGTTAAGATTTATAACTTATAAGTGGTCCAAAAAATTCTCTTTGAACTTTTAAAATAGAGATGCAATATGGAAAATTAAGTTCAGATTTAGTGAACACTTATTGAGTACCGTGTGCAAGCACTGTGCTAGCTGCTTTAATGCAGATTTTATCAGTCAATTTAACCCTAGATCAGCTCCATTTTTTAGACAGTAATGATGATATTTTTAGTAATAGTGCTGCTATTTATTTATTCTGTGTCTGCCATATGCTAGGCACTATTTTAAGCACTTTACACAGTGTTATCATTTAACATTCGCAAATGCAAAATGAAGATGTTATTATCCTTATTTTACAAAGAAACAGGCTGTGAATAATTATTTGCATAAGGGCATTTAGACAGTGGTGCCCAGAGCGAGCTAGCTTTTTTGTTTTTTTGAGATGGAATCTCACTCTGTCACCAGGCTGGAGTGTAGCTGTGTGATCTCGGCTCACTGCAACCTCCGCCTCCCTGGTTCAAGCACTTCTGCCTCAGCCTCCCAAATAGCTAGAACTACAGGCACATGCCACCATGCCCAGGTAATTTTTGTATTTTAGTAGAGACTTGGTTTCACCATGTTGACCAGGATGGTCTCAAGCTCTTGACCTTGTGATCCGCCCGTGTCAGCCTCCCACAGTGGTGAGATTACAGGCGTAAGCCACTGCACACAGCCCAGAGATAGCATTTAATGAATGCTTACTATGCATCAGCTCCTCGTTTGTGGATGTTAAGACCATCTTGATGGACAAACTGAGCCACAAAGAGCTTAAGGACCTTGCTTAGGATTACACAGTTAGAAAATAGTCTGGCTCTAGTACTCACAAACTTCCTTACTGTGCTGAACCTTTGCAGTAAGATCCACATTCACATTCAAGGTTCAAATCAAAGCCTGATAGCTTCTTATATTGCGGTGTCTTACCACAAAGGAATGAATCACAAATGGTAAAACTTCATTCTGTAGCGATGAATTAACACTTCATTCATTTTGCTATTGTTAAAATCAAAGGCTGGTTATATCACCCATTCCTCAAGGGCCCTACAAATAAAGCAGTGAGGAAGGAGATGTCTCTTTTTTTCTCTCTCTCTGCCTGACATATCTGATTCATCCCAGTGGCTTAGCTTGGGAAGGAGGTGGGGAAAAGAGGGGGAAGGAGGAAGCCTCTTTTCTTCCTCTCCCTGCCTAACATCTCTGATTCATCCCAGTAACTTAGCTTTAGGATTGTTTGCTCTCTTGACTATCTAGCTCTCACAGCCCACTTGCTTAACTCCCCCTTTGATCTGTAAGGTGGAAGCCTAGAAAAGACGCCAGCCATACTACAGTCAGGGAAACTATCTCCTGTATAACTGAGAAACAAGTGGAGCAGTGAGTCATACGGAGACTTTTTCTGTGCACCCAAAAAGGGAAGTGATTCTTTCATTTCTCTCCATTGCTGAAGTCTCCCTGGACTTTCCTTTTGGCTCCAGTCACTGTCTCTGAAGTGGAATGTATGTGATAATGTTTTGAGTTACTCAGAGAGAGAATCCACTGTGTATTTTTTTTAAATAATGCACTTGTATTAATCAAACATAAAAGCCTTATCAGTCTCATTTTCTAGAGATAAACAAAATTAATATTTTGATGTCTATTCTTTCAGATGTTTTCCTATTTAGAGTATAATTTGTTATTTAAACTGGGATACTTGAGATAAAATGCTATAATTATGCCAGGACAACAGGCACAAACTGAGACTATTTCCAACAAACTGGGTTATATAATCTTTGTACTGTGTATGATTTTTCATAGCTATATCTATAGAAATATCTAGATACACTCAACATACATGTTATTTATGGTGATGCACAACCTCTAAGATGGCTCCCAGTGACCCCCACTGCTAGCATTCATGCCCTTGTGCCATCCTGTCCCTGTGAGTGTAGGCTGCATTTAGTGACTCACTGCTAGAATAGTATAGGATACTGTGGAAGGGATGGCACACCACTTTGGCTATTAGGTTATGAAAAGACCATGGCTTCCATTTTGAGTGCCCTCATTTTCTTCTATTGGATTACTCGCTGTGGGGCAAGTCATCTGCCATGCTGTGAGGCCACTCAGGCAGTCTGTGGAGACGCCTATGTGCCAAAACACTGAGGTTCTGGTAGACAGCCAGTGAGGAACTGAGGCCACTAACAACCATGTAAGTAAACTAGGAAGTGTGTCCTTTGGCTTCCGATAATTGCAGCCGCAGCAGACAGCTTGACTGAGACTTCATGAGAGACTTTGAGTTAGAGCTGTCCACCTGAGATATGCCTGGCCCTAATAAACTGTGTGAGAAGTAAATTTTGGCCGTTTTAAGCTGCTAAGTTTGTGGTAATTTGTTATATAGTAATAGATAACTCATTCATATTTATTAAATAAAAAATAAAATCACCTAATAAATTGTTTTGAACAATATCCCCTTTTCCACCCACAGCATCTAACAGTATATACCCCACTTAGTATGTGTAGTAAAAAGCAATGCTGTTTCATTTTTTAAAATAGATAAAATGTAAAATTATTTTAGGGTTGACCATAATGTTTCTCTTTTCCTTTTCTTCTGTTTTTTTTTTTTTTTTTTTTAAATAAAAAATGCCTTAAAAATCCTTGGAAATATGATTTTTGCTTCTGTAGTTATCTCCACAGGGTAGCTTCTTACAGGAATGATTTCTGGGTCATGAGACAGCACATTTAGATTTACATCGATATTTATAAATTGTCTTCCAATTTAAGTTGCCTATTTTGTGACCAAGAGTATATGAGAAAGCCTGCTTGTCTTTCCAATACTGAATGTCACCAACTTGAAACAATTTTGCCAATAGATAGGTGAAAAAATATAATTGTATTGATCAGTGAGCCTGAGCCCTTTTTTACCTATGCATTATTATCACTGTGGATTTTGTCTTCTGGGAGGGGCACATTCATATCTCTTATCTACTTTCTTCTTCGATTGTTCATCTTTTCTTTTTTGATACTAAAAGTGTTCCTTATTTTTTAAGGGAATGTAGCAGATGTTTTTGTCACATCTGTTCAAATATTTTTCCCACTTTGTCTTCTGACCACTTATGTTTATGTTTAAAATTTTTCTTTTCCATAATGACTTTAAAAATTACCAGGCAATCAACCTCATCAGTATTTTCTTTCATAGCTTTTGAGCTTTTGTGTCATGAATCCTGCAGCCCAAAACCTTTTCATCTGGTATTTTTTATGATGTAACTTTTTGCATCTAAATTTGAGATCGATCTGTGATTTTAGTATAGTGAGGTAGAGCTCCAACTTTTTTCACAAGATGTTCTAGCATCATTACTGAAACAAAAACAAAAACAAAAACTCACCTCTCCCCAGTGATTTGAAATGCCAAGTTCATCCATACTAGATAATTGAATATGTGAGGGTCTATTTCAGAAGTCCCACTTTTCTTCCATAGTTATGTCTCCCTAGTTCTTTTCTTAAGCCATACTGTAGCTTTATAGTAGATTTTAATATATGATAAGGCAGTCACTGTTTCTTTGTCCGAAATTTATTTGCTATTGTGTCATATTTTTCTCTCAGATACAAATAAGATTGTTTTCAAGTTCAAATGATTTCTGTTGAGATTTTTTATTTGAAGTGCACTCATTTATATATTATTAAAAACGGAAACTTCTTATTTAAGAGTATTTTCTCGTATATTTAATTCTCATTTTATTTCCCCAAAAAGTATTTAGTTTTTCAAAAATTCTATCTTTTTAAAATTTTTAATTTATTTTAAGTTTCGGGCTACATGTGCAGGATGTGCAGGTTTGTTACATAGGTAAATGTGTGTCATAGTGCTTTGCTGCACCTATCGACCCATCACCTAAATATTAGGCCCCATGGGCATTAGCTATTTATCCTGATGGACTTGTGACTTTAGGAACAATGATTGATCATACAGCATTGTCTCTCTGTGAGGGATTTTTTTTTTTTTTAGGAGGTAGAGTAAGGGGTTTGTGAATGTATTTATATGTTTGCCCTAACTACTCTTATCTCTTTTGGATTGTTCAGAGTTGTTTAATTCCCTCATTACTTCAAGATTTGCTGCTGCAAATTCTCCTCTTGCCCTTCACTATAAGCTTCTCGCTTTGAAAGGAAACACAGCTCACTGTGAGACACTTAAATCAAATGAATCTGGTTTCTGGAAATGTCATTATTTTAGGAGGGAGCACAGGAGGTAAAGAAAGAAAATAGTTTAGATTCTTCTAGGGGAAATGGAAAGCAAGAGGCAAAATAGATGTTCTGTTCAGAAAGGAAACTTCTCTAGGTTTAAAAAATCAGTATGCGTTAATTTTGCTCTATTTTCTCTAGCAGTGGGATTACTGCATGAATCTTACTGGGAAAAAGAATGGTTGGTTTAACCAAGTCCGCTGCCAGTGAAGCACAGGTCTGTGATGGGTGGTTGGAATGGGGATGAATAAGGAGTAGGAAAAATGACAAAAATAGTGGCTTCTTATTTGCAAGTGATAGAATTTACAACTCTGCTTAGCACATTTTTTTTAATTCAGCGAGTCATTATTGAGTTTCTACTATGAGGACAGCTTTAAGGGAGAATATAAAGAAAGTATAAGGCATAGCCTCTGATCTGCAAGTGATGGTAGCTAATGGGTCAGATAACTAAATGCTGGTACTTGGTAGCAGAGAGGAGTGCTGAACTTAATCTTGAGGGTGAGTGGGATTTGAATTGGCAGAGAAACAGTCATGCATATTCTGAGCTTGAGAAAAACCTGAGAAATGGTTTTTAGTTGAGAGTTAGCTGAATCGTTGGTTTGAGCAGCATTATGTGAGTGGGAGAAATGAAAGAAAACCTGGGGCAGTTAAGATGAACTTCAATAGGTGTTTGAGAGCCATCATCAGCTCTGGAGTATGTAAGTAACATAGTAACTGTGGTTAGGAGCATACCTGCAGCCAGGGATGTGAGTTAAGAAACAGTCATGCCGAGAGCCCAGTCTAGCGTGCAAACAATGGGAATGACATAGAATGGGTGGATCTAGCAGACACAACAGAAAGCCCTCCAGAATAAGGAAGTGATGTTGTAAAGTTCATGGAAGAGAAGGAAGATACACAATTCAAAACTGGGCGAACAGGTTTGGCACTATCTAGGTACTCTTGCTCTAGATCCTGGAATCTGGACTGCAATTGAGTTTTCTTTTGCTAAGTGAGCCAGTTATTATTGCATTGTTTTCTTTACATTGTTAGATGGGATTCTTGATGTGTTCCCATTAATTTTATCAGTTATGCACTGAATTGTCTTCAAGTGATCCTCCCAATAGATGCTCTGGTGACTGAAAAGTTAAAGCTATCACCATCTGGCATAAACTGAGGAGGAGGTTAAACAGTGTGTTTGGAGGCATACTGGCTGGCTTTCTTTTCTCTGGGTTAACATATTTTGGCCATGTGGGATAATCACGTTTGAGAGTTCTTTGATGGCTAAAGATGTACCATGAAGAGTAGTACTAGTGAGCATGGAAGGAGGGGAAGAGTGCAGGGTTTCATGTAGCCACTTTGTCAGTTTCTCTGGCCTGTCCCGCTTTGTAGCAACCGTTTGTACACCTGATGGGACTAAGCTAGCATGAATCTGGATGGATGGGAGAAACAGCCTCCTGACATCCTTCTTTGCCTCCTTTGTCCCTCCTCAGACAAACCAACTCACAGCTTTAAGGACCACAAATTGCTTATTCCAGATTCACTCCTTATCCTGCAACAAACAAACATAAACACACACACATACATGGAACAAATGCAACTAAAATATTTTTTAAAGAGATAGACATCTTGAAGAATGAAAATTTCTAAATTTATATTATGAGCAAATATCAGGGTATAAGTTGAGCATATCTGCCAGTGTCAGGTATCTGGCCACTGATTGGTCAGTCCATATGGACTGGGGCACCTTCCTGCTGACAACACATGCTCTTGGCTCCATAGGCATTCCTGGCATGTTCCAGATACAGCAGTACCTGTGTGAAAGTTATAATCATTCATTACTGTAAAAATTGGTAAACTGGCTTTATGCAGAAATTCATCAATATGAGTACAATTAAGTGTGCATTCCAGTGATTCTTTTTTGTTATTAAACATTGAGGGTATTCAGTTTAGTTGTCTAGATTCGCTGAGATAGGTGACATTTGTGGACAAATGTTTCCCCAGGCCCTTTGGCACAAGCTAGAATCCTCTTCTCATTTTCAGCGTACTTGGATATTGTCCCATTTTTCTATGCTTCATGGTTTCTGTGTGGAAATAACTCCTCCAACATTTGTTCTGTGCCCTTCCTATTTTCTTCACTGGCAAAACTCAAGTGTGTTTATTTGGTAGCTTGGACGCACTGAGCTTTCTTGCCCTTTTATCTTATCGATTTTTGCTATTGTTGAAAACGTGAACTTACATAATACTACTACTGCTAATGCCTAACTGGTTGAGAAATGTGAGTTTCCATGCAAAGGGGTTTATATATATGATCTTAATTAGTTCTCTCTGACAATGTATGAGGGAGGTACTATTTTATTTCTATTGTCCAGTTGAGAAAACTGAGGCTTAGAGAGGCTGTGGAACATACTAAAGTCTCATGTGTGGTAGGAGATAGGACCAGAATTCAGATTCAGGATAGCCTGCCTCCGTGAGCTTGGACTCTACCAGCGCATTTACAGATGGTTCATATTTAAACTGTAAATTATACAGACATGTCTCAAATTAAAAAGTTTTTCAGAACTTACAGCATACAATATCAATGTAAATTCTCATCTTGTATACCAAAGGGTTAGACCAGTAATTCACAAGAAATGAAAGTTTTGCTAAGCTAATATTAAAAGTTCTGATGAAAACTTTTAGAGGACTTCAGCATTGAAAAGAATATGGTATATATTCAGTTTAGTAAAGTTTTGCATGTGCCTATCAGGACCACTTTAATGCTTTTAGGAATTTAAATATCAAGTTATTTTTACAAATTTGTTGATTTCTTTATTTTCATTTCTGTGATGCCCCTACTTGGTTGGCACACCAAATAGGAACAATCTGCTTTTGGTTAATCCAGCAATGACTAAAATTTCTGTTTACCAACAAGAGCAGTAGCAATTGAAAATCATAGCCAAGTCCCCACAGCACTAATGATGCACTGATAAAACATGTCTTTTCTGACAATTGTGGGAATTTCCAAACTGTGCATGTGTCCCTGCACAAAGGAAGCATTGTTATATTGCCAACTGCTGCTCGGCAGCCAGGCTTCTTTGGAGAATATTGAATGAGAATCCTTGGTAAACTCTCAAATGTGGCAATTCTAGTGTTCGAATACCGAATTTTAATAACTCTTAAAATTAACTTAGTAGATTGTTAGTAGGTGGTCCCCCCTCACAGATAAAAATCCAAGTCTTGGGAAAGATGTGCCGTTCATTTATTAGAACCCAAGAAGTATCTTTCAGTTTTCTTCATGTCCTCTTCTAGGACCCTGGTAGGCAGCATTCCAGCCAAAGGTGATCCAGGAGAAAAAGCCAGGAGGGGAGGTTTTAACAGCTGGTTAGTTTATATGTTTAAAGAGGAGAGGGAGAATGTTACTAATGTTAACCCTCTACCTCTAGGGTAACACACTAGAATTTATGGAGAACATCATCAGCTCATCTTGATTGTGGTTTATGCACCCACAAAGCTTGGTAGGTTGGGTGCTTATCAGCATGAACATTTTAGAAAGGAGCACTAGAGAGGAGGAGTTGGGGACTTGCCTGGCATTATACTGACTAATTTCTCAATTTTGATGGTCACCTTCATCCTTTTTGACCTTGGGAGAAAGCCTAAATTTCCTAGCCAGCCATTTAAAGTCCTTTGCAGTGGGGGCCCTGCCTACTTCATGCATTTAATCTCCTACATAAACTGTTATTGTTTGTTTGCTGTGTACACTCTGCTGATTAATCATGCCACATACTAGTGGTTCTGTTGATGCATCATGCACAGTTTCCCAAATTTAGGATTTAATGGGCTAGAACATTCCCAAATAAATAAAAAAAAATGAACAGTGTTGATGACGTTGTATTACAGTAAGTAAGGCAATTATAAAATACCACCATTTCATTAAAGCCTTTATTATATTAACATCAAAAAGTAGAAAAGACATCATCTCAGAATAAAGGCCACTAATTAAACTATGAAAACCTCACACATTGCCTATATTTTCCTCATTTTGTCAGAGACGGGTGAGGAAATAGCTATGGACTGACACTGGCATGTGATATTTGGGAGTGATGTAGCGTATCCTTTTGCCTGTCTGAATAAATCCTCCTAGATCTTCGATTCTCAGTTTGCACCTTGACCTTAGAAATTCTTCCGTCCCCCTCCAGCTGCTGTCTTGCACCCCACCCACCCTTCCAATTATCTCTCGGTGGCAGTCTGTGCATCCTCTTCCAAGTACTGATAAAATGTGCTGTGATAATTTACTGCTGTCTCTTGCCACAAGACCATGAGATTCTTGTGGACAGAAACCGCATCTTATTCGCCTTCATTCCCAAAGTCTGGCACATAGCCTTTGACACACACTCAGTGCACAATAAGCGGTAGGTGAATGAGTGAGTGAGTGATTACCTGGATGTCCTGCCTGTTCTTTGTGTTTTGCATGTGTTCTGTGACCTGCAGTGTTGAGCACATGGGATTTATTCAGACAAACACTAATGTTAATTAAATTGAATTAATTTATGGGTGTTGACCTCATCAGTTCTTCTGTTTTTCTTTGCTGAAGAAAATTCATTATGTTCTCCATTATCATTGTGTCTGGGAACAGTCTGCAGCTGCTATCTGAAACACAGGGGCTATAATGCTTCTCTCAGCTCTTCTGGTCAGCTTGTGTTTTTCTTTAGTCAATTCATTTTGGGCTGCTGTGTTGATTATCACATTTTTATTTTTATGGGAAAAGGAATGTATAATATTGTAAGACATGGTATATAGTGAGTATAGAGGAAAGTCAGCATTTTTTTGTAGTCTAATTTTTCTAAATCCACCGAGGCTTATGATACTTTGCTTTTATGTTGTTATTGTTTCTTTAAAAAAAAACACATTTGTTTTTGCTTTAAACGTTTTTTGAAAGCAAAACAACATATCGAGAACGCATAGATGCAGCTTCTCATAAGATTTGGTGGTGAACTGAGCTCTCTCATTTGTGGACATATGGTCTCTAGGCAATCAGTTTACTGGGTTGAGCATTTTCCCCAACTCACAAGATGACTGTGACGAGTTATTGCCCTGACTCTTGCTAAGTCACAGGGGGCACCTGACCCTTTGTCTTTCTCACAGACAGGCCCCTTATAGACACAAGGTTGTGCAGCCACTAGAGACCTGGGCTTCAGTTGGGCTTGGGTCTGTGCCTTGAAAGAAGCATTAGTTCTTTTTTTTTAAGCTTTCTCGACTTGCTTTCCCTAGTGTTGTTCTCTTTTGTTAGTGAAAATAACCAATATTTATAGAGTTAGAATAACAACAACTACAAATTATTGACAGGCACTTCCTGTATACTAGGTACTTTATGCACCTTATTTATAAGTCTTTCATTTGTAATGAACTAGTTTTGTTCTTGTTTTATAAATAAGAAAGCTGAAGACCAGGGAGCTGTATTTGACTGATGCCATAGAGCAGTAAATGGTAGCATCAAAGCCGTGTAATCCCCAAGCGTTTGTTTTTTCCATCACATCAGTCTGGCTTCCTTCTCTGATAACCTGGATCATACCTGTGTGGTTTTGTGCTGCTGTTTAACTCTTGTAACAAAAAATAAAAGTACCTAAGTCACATTTTGAGGATGAAATGCAGGTAATATATATGAAAGGACATGACATAGCATCCTGTGCATAGTAAGAACCAAATACATTTTTTAAATGTCTTCTTCTTTTTCCTGTAGGCTCTCCTTTCTCCAGTGACCCAGCCCTATCTTTCTGCTGCCAACTAAAGAATGATAAGGTTCATAAATTTGGAAAGGGGAACTTTATTTCTCATAAAGTATTGCGCCCTGCAAGTGGCCATTCTGCCAGGCTTGGAAGCCTAGCCTCCTAGCAGAAGCCAGAAACAGACACTTTGAGAGAGGGGCAAAGGGAACAAGAATTTATACCTATTAAATAAATTATAGGAAGAATCATGAATATTAATGAAAGGAGAACCATGTACATGTGCAGTAAAGCTTCATGCCCCTTCCTGGGTCTCATGTGCAAAAAATAGTGGTGTTAGCTTGATCTGAGGGTGGAGTGTTTGGCCCTCTGATGTCAAAAGGTGAAGCAGAGAACACAAAAACTGTTACTATGCACTCTTTATAGACTGGCCCAAACCACTCAATAGTTGGTGGTCTCTTATTAGGCAAAAAGGGGCAGTGTCAGATGGATGGTGGACATCAGTGGTGGAGTCCTTTGAAAGGGATGGTTTCTCTCTAGTCTTTAGGGAAGGAAGACTAATGGTGGTTAGTGAGGGAGGAGGTATAACAAGGCATGTCTGACTTCCTATCCCACATCATGGCCAAGAACTTAGTTTTCAGGATTATCTTGGGGTCCCCTTGGTCATGAGGGTGTCCATTCAGTTGCTTGGGAAGCTTAGGATTCCATCTTTAGTTCACGATATGTTAGATATCTCCCAATGGTCCATCCTAGGTCTGTTCTCTTTTGTATCTCTTTTAGAGATATTAGTTCTCTTGGGATGGATATAAGGAATGTGGCTGTGACTCAATCCTTCATTACGATTAGAATAACAAATGCTAAGGATCAAGGTGTAAGCCTTGAGATGATCATATTTAGCTGATGGGAGGAAAAAGTGCTGTTTTATCAGGAGAGAGAGAAAAATCACTTAGGGAGGAGTTAACGATAGGTGGGATGTGAGACTGCCATAGATATCAGGGAAGGGAGGCTTATAAGAAGGAGAAAGTTCGTCAACTGTGTCAAATGCTGGAGAGATCAGGAGAAGTAATGAGGAAAGGCCATGTGATTTAATCATTGTAATATCTTTAAAGACCTTGAAGAGGGCAATTTCAGTAGAGGTAATGGGCTAGAGGAAAGTAATAAGGATGGCGAGGAAATAGAGGCAGTAATTATTTTGAGACGTTTGTAAAAATCAGAGAGATTTTATCTTATCTTGAAGAGATGTCATATTTGAAAACATTTTACTTTAGTTCAGAAATAAGTATTTTCATGGGCAAAAATTAAAGATCTAGTTAAGAAGGAGATTTTGAAGATGTCAGAGGGCAGAGATAAGTGATAGGTGTGTGCTAATTTTGAAGAAAGCCTGAGAATCTAATGTCAAGATCATGCTTAGAAAACTGTTAGTGGTATTTTTCTTTGTATGGTTATGTTTGTGCGACCCCTGGTTGTGGGACCCCAACCCACGGAGGCAGGCACCCAGTAGACACGAGGCAGGACACATGGTGACCGGTACCGACTTTATTGGGATCTCCGGGCGACTCAAGCGGGAAGGGAGAATCGCGCGCGCTTTCTTTGTTTGGTTGACTTTATAGGGACAGAGGGCCTGGGGCGGTAGGAGAGCTGACCTGGCAGGTAGTAATTGGCTAGGTTGGTTGCTGGGCAGGAAGCCTGCCCGGCGGGAGCTTGTGGGACGGGAGGTTACAGGAGAGCTGGTGGGGCGGATGGTGATTGGTTCAGTGGGCCGCTGGGCGGGAAGGTTGCTGGTCTTGGGCCAGGCCAGGATAGAGTGAGATAAGGGACCCTCCCTGTGGGGGAGGAAGGGCCTTCCTTATCGGGAATTAGGCCCTTTTCACATGGCTGGGGAACGGGGCCAAAAGTCCTCTACCAGACAATGTTCTTTTTTTTTTTTTTTTAACTTTTAAGTTCTTCTTTGTTCTCATTTATATTTTCCAGACTTTCCATAAAAAGCATCTATAACTTTTCAATGTTAATAGCTCTTAAAAGTTAAGCAGATTTAAAATGATAAAATAAAACATGTTCATGACACTGAGAAACTATAGAAACATACAAGATAAAAATTATAACTTCCCACATGCCCTAATATTTTATTTCTGTTTCTTTAAAGCAACCACCATCAAAAATGTACTTGGTAAGCTGAGTGTGGTGGCACTCACCTGTAGTCTCAGTTACTCAGGGGGCTGAGGCGGGAGGATCCTGTGAGCCCAGGAGTTAGAGACCAGCCTAGGCAACATAGTGAGACCTCTCATCTCAAAATAATTATTTTTTCTTGGTAGTCCTTTAGTAATTATTTATACACATATGTTTTAAAATCCAGAAAACATTATTGAAAATTCATTAGTAAAGAAGTTAAGCTTAAAAAGGATAGTACCACCTGGCTTATGATTTTCTGATGCCTCTTGAAAGACTAATAACATGAGAAGAGAAGAATGTAAATAGGCTAAACTTGTAAGAATGAAGATAATGGAAGAGAAGAAAATAGCAGACAAAAGACATCAACAAAATATTAGCAGATGAAAAACAGATGGCCTAGTAATAGCCGACTAGGAGAGTACAGAAATCTACAACTTCAGCACTCACAACACAGGAAGCAGTAAAAGGAAGTCAGCTCTGTTGCAAATTCCTGAAACACTAAGGAATTAGAGGTGATTGTGCTGATGTCACTAAAACCAGGAAGATTGGCTGGAAGTGTGTCTGCTCTCCCTCTACTCACAGGTACAAGGAGTTGCCCTTGCCCATCTGTTAGAATACTGGAGATGAAACAGGGAGGCACTGGATTTGGGACATTAGCTGAAGACAGGGAAGGTTGTATCTGAAGAGAGAGACCTCAGCCCTGCTTATCACCTGGCTCACAGAATGTTAGCGACTAGGCTTAAACCACACCAAGAGATTGGAGAGTTTCTTTCTGGGGAGACTGACTAGGCCAAGAGAAAAGATACTGATATGTGTAGACTGACATTTGTGAAAGGGCTGAGTCCCAGTGGAGCAGCCTCTGATGAAGCCCAGCGCTTGGTAATTACCACCCAAGCATAAAGAGCTTTAAGTCAGCTGTGTAGTGCCTCATTCTCAAATGTAAATGGACAGCTATGGATCAGTAAATATTTCTAGAAAGCCTCTCACATAAAAAAGCAGAGACCAAACAAAGCAAAAGAAAAAACACAGAAAACAGACAAGCAGGAGACAAAAAAAAAAAAAAAAAAAAAAAAAAAAAAAAAAAAACAAAAAAAGAATACATAACAAATAATACAGTTAGGATCCTTCCAAACTAGAGACCAGCCTGGGCAACATAGTGAGACCTTTGCATTCACAAAGGGTAGGAATCTATGCAAATAGACCCTTTTGAAGCTAAGAAAGAACTTTTGGTTCTTAAAAATGTGATAGTAGAAATTTAAATGTCAATAAATAGATTAGCAAAATAATGTTTAGGAAATCACTCCTGAAAGGATAGGAAGGAAAAAAGAGATAAAAAGGTGAGAAGTATCAATAATAGGAGTTCCAGGAAGAGAAATATAAAAGAGAGGACAGAACATATTAAAGAAACAATAAAAGGCTGTTTCCAGAGCTGAAGGACCTGTTTTCTGGGTACAAGGAAACACCAAGTGTCCAGCACAAGGAATACAAAAAGACATATCCAAGGTGTATTCATGAAATTTCAGAATCCCTAAGTTGACATCATACAAATGTTTGAAGAAGAAAAATCATTATAATAAAATGATTATTCTAAGAATGATACCAGATTACTCAGTAGAAACACTGAAAGCTAGAAAACAATAAATAATGCCTTCAAAATCTAAGGGAAATTATTTC
This sequence comes from Cebus imitator, assembly GCF_001604975.1. NCBI lineage: Eukaryota > Metazoa > Chordata > Mammalia > Primates > Cebidae > Cebus > Cebus imitator. The sequence continues at coordinate 8,147,660 of NW_016107340.1, read as the reverse complement.
TACACATGCTGGAATTTTGTTACCCAGCCAAACTAGGAAGTGTTTTTAACATTCAAAGTCCTCAAAAAATGTATTTTGCTTGTACCCTTTCTCAAGAAATACACTGTATGCTACTCTAAAATGAAAGCGTACTAAAAAAAAAAAAAAAGAAATTATAAGGTGTGAACCCTGAATATCTGAGACAGGTCTCAGTGAAATTAGAAAATTTATTTTGCCAAGTTGAGGACACACCCCCATGACACAGCTTCAGGAGGTCCTGATGGCGTATGCCCAAGGTGGTCAGGGCACAGTTTGATTTTATACATTTTAGGGAGACACAAGACATCAATCAATATTTGTAAGATGTACATTGGTTCCATCCAGAAAGTCAGGAGAACTCAAGCAGGGAGGGGGCCTCCACGATACAGTGGAGGTGAGAGACAGTGAAAAAGATGTGACCTAACTGATTCCATTTTGCTTCTAACCTCCAAGCTGTCCTTGTTCATTCCTGAACTTTGGGAGGAACTTAGTTTATAGTTTTAGTTTTGAAATAAGGATGATAACAGTTCTTTCCTAAAACAAACTTCCTTACTGCATGTGGACTAGACAGCTCAAAACGACAATATTAGAAGTTATGGTAATTTTACTAAATAATTGAAGATGTAGCTATTTTCATTAAACCAATATCAATGTCTTATTTATTAAAAATTACACAGCAAAGATCATTCTGTTTTGGGCTGGGTTTATAGTTATGTAACCCCTATGCCAAATTTTGATACCTTATAGTATTTGCCAGAAGTAAGTATGAATAAACACAAACAAAATGTATGCTAGGCTAGGTGTAGTGGCTCACACTTGTAATCCCAGCACTTTGGGAGCCTGAGGCAGGTGGATCACCTGAGGTCAGGAGTTCAAGGCTAGTCTGGCCAACATGGGGAAACCCCGTGTCTACTAAAAATACAAAAATTAGCCAGGCATGGTGGCAGGCACCTTTAATCCCAGCTACTAGGGAGGCTAAGGCAGGAGAATAGCTTGAAACTGGGAGGCAGAGGTTGCAGTGAGCTGAGATTAAGCCATTACACTCCAGCCTGGGCGATAGAGCAAGACTCCATCTGAAAAAACAAAAAGTATACTGGCAATTCTTAAGATATTACTAATATTACTTTACCAGTAATTATAAAGCTAGCTTATTTGTTAAAGATTTTGCTTAAGTCACATACACTTGAAAAAGCATTTGACTAGTCTTTCCTTTTTTCTGATAAAATATTTGATTTAAGTGCTTTTATTTTTCTTTAAGCCCATTTATTAGAGCTCTTTTATATATTTTTGGTAGTGAAACATTATGTACACAACACATAAATAGATGTATTAGGCATACAGCTAGAAGTACATTTTTAGATTCCTAAGACCTCCTTTTTTGTTTTTTTCCTATCTTAGACTTGCAAACTCTTGATAACCTGTTTCATCACCCTGGCAGTTGTCAGCTAAATGGCCCTAAATCTTCAGATTGAAGGAAACAACCCTTATTGAAAAATCAGATAGCAAAATTTACATCTCAAAATATAGAGAGAAAAAGTCTAGTCATGCTGGAGGGAGATGATATATGGATATCAAACACAAAATTATACAAATCTACCATAGGATTGTATGAGGAGACAATTTTATTTAGATAGGGACTACTTATCTTTTAACTGCATCTGAGTTCTGGTCAGAGCCCACATTGTATCCTCGGTCTGCAAAAAGGGAGAATTACGAGTCTAGACCACATGATGCTTTTACAGTGCACTTTTTAAAAAGTTCTTTTTAAACAAAGACATTTCTGAGTGTCTGAACCACACTCTTCCTTAAAAACCTAAGAGTAGCCTCTGTTGCAATAGCTATTTTAGTCAAATCAAATAGCAAAATACACAAGCAAGCAGTTTAAGAGCTGAGATGATCTTGTCTGTTTATACTCTTGGGGTTCCATAAGGAAAAACATGTTTCTCCCCCAAAAGGAGTTTGGCACCTTCTCCGTTTTCTTTAAGGCTGTTATAAACTATTTTAGGTTTCTCAGGCAGCAGAGGGTGCAAGAGAAAGGAGAGACAGCAGAAGTAAATGAAGAAAACAGAATTCAGTCATCTGAGAAGAAAAAAACTTTTGCTCAGAAAAGAGAAGACAAGACAAGGTTCTAGGAGAAAAAAAAACCAACATGAAGGCCTTTTAAAACAAACACACACACACACACACACACACACACACACACACACACACACACACATTCTGGATGTTAGCTTTTAATTAAGCTGACTTTTCACCATTGAGCTCCCTTAACAAAATATTTTTAAATCTTATTACTGTATTTCAGCTAGAACAAATTGCTGCTATTTTAAAAGTACCAAGTATCAAACCAGAAAGGGCTTGATTTAGGAACCAAACCCAGGCTGTTGTGGTGGAAAAGAGCATGGCAGAATCCTTAACTATGGAACAGCAGCATGGGGTGACAGCCATTGCTCTTTCGGTTTGGCCTGTCTAGCAAAAAGGTGGCCTTATTATGTTAATAAAGGCCCTTAAGTAGTCAAAAATCAAGTCTTTCCTATGTTTTGCTGTTTGTTTTTCTCCCCATACCACACCACCTCTGTGTGTGTGTGTGTGTGTGCGTGTGCGTGTGTGTGTGTATGTGTGTGTGTTGTATGTGTGATTTGGCCACTTCAGAGGCCTTTTTCCTCAAAATTTGCAACTTTCCTTCCAATTTGATTAAGTCGGATAGAGTTGATCAAACCCAATGGGAAAAGACTGAAACAACAACAAAAACAGAAACAAACATCAACAACAAAAAAAAAACAGGCAGAACAAACAATGGCACAATTTATACAATTACTGAATGTTCTGATAAGGAGCATTAAAACCAGCTGGTTGTGAATCTTAACAGTAGCCAAGACAAACCCCAGTTCAGTTACTTATCTAGGAATGGGTCTCAGGCTGAAGACTGCTCTCTACCATCCTAGAAGCAGGAAAAATCTCATGTTCCTCTTCCCTGTTGGAGGACAGCTCAGACTTCATAAAATAGTTACCTGCCTTCCATTGTCTTGGAAGCAAGAAAAACCTACCTTCCATTGTTATGGAAGCAAGGAAAACCTGCCTTCCTTGTGTCGGAAGCAAGGAAACTTCCAAAAAGAAAAAGGAGTTGTATGGCAATATAAACTTTAGATCTTGACCAAATTTTGGGACATCAGGGATTCTCTGGAGGGGGTGCTTCCAGGCTTCAGGAAATTGTCCTATTGGTTTGAGCCATAAAGATACCTCAAGCTGGTACCAAACATCAATAGGAGATTTGTCAAAGGTTAGAGGCATCTCCACTCAGAATCCCTTTGTGGTTACCAAAATGTGAACCCTGAATATCTGAGACAGGTTTCATTTAATTTAGAAAGTTTATTTTGCTAAGGTTGAGGATGTGCACCCATGACAGCCTCAGGAAGTCCTGACATGTTCCCAAGGTGATCTGGGCACAGTGTGGTTTTATGCACATTTTATGGAGACATGAGACATCAATAGATATATGTAAGGCGTACATGGATTCCATCCAGAAAGGTGGGACAACTCAAGCAGAGAGTGGGCTTCAGGTCACAGGTAGGTGGGAGACAAATGATTGCATTCTTTTGAGTTCCGATTAGCCTTTCCAAGGATAGCAATCAGCCATGCATTTATCCCAGTGAGGGGAGGGATGACTTTGAATAGAATGGGAGGCAGCTTTGCCTTAAGCAGTTCCCAGCTTGACTTTTCCCTTTAGCTTAGTGATTTTGGGGTCATGAGATTTATTTTCCTTTCACATTTCTCCCCTTTTCATTTCTAAAATTTTTGGAGAAAGCATTTTATAGGAAAATGAGCCTCTGGTCTCAGGTTTATCTGATCTCTCATGAGTGGGATGGTTTATTCCTATACAGGTAGGTCCCAAGTTATTAGGAAAGCTCAGTTTTAGCAGGTTGAGAAGTCTCATGTTCTATGAAGAGAAAATAGGGGGAGGAAAGGAGAGAAACAATAACAAACAAAAGAACAATTCTGGAAAATCGATATAAGCTACATTACTCTGAAGTCCATACAACAGCAGGCAGGTATGAAAGTGGCCTATGTGTGTAAATAGGTTGCTGTTATTTCCTTCTGATGTTTAAGTTGTCTAAATTCAGTTAGCAGGGCTTTAAGATAGCACAGCTTTCTTAAACTGCAACATACAACTATATGGACTTCAGAGTAATATGGTCTATAGTTTTTAGTGATTTCAAATTAGGAAAAATGGGGGGGTGGCAGGGAAAAAAAGAAGAAAAAAATTGAAAACATTATTTTGGATACTTGTAGCCAGGAAAAATTAGAATTCAGTTCAGACTATAGAAAATAATAAAAACCAAAAACATTAGACAAGACTGGAATCTAATATCAGGTGTACTATAGTTTTTGAAACATAATTTTTCTCTCTCCAGTTTCCTATTTTTACTAAAGACAAATCATGGTAGGACTGATTTGCTTTATTATACTTGGCCAGATTATTTGTATACAGTACAGCAAGAATAATTATTTTCACATAGGCTTTTAAAACTGTCTTTGATGGAACTTTGTTCCACAGAAGGAATCTCAGATAAGATTTTTTTAAAGCTGACCCCAGCCATGGATTTGTACCATCAAATACCTATGAGTTGGATGAATTACTCTCCTTTTGAGGTTCCAAGATATTAATAGGTTGGGGCTCCTGGGCCTATCAGAAAGTGACATTCTTTACTTACCATGGGTCAGGAACCCTGTACAGGAGCTGCATAGATAAGGTAAGAGGCCAGTTTTCCCAAGGGGCATTTATTGGCTTTCTAAGCCATCTTCTGTTCCTCAAAGGAAAGCACATCATCCCAGTCAAAGCCTTGGTAAAATAACCAGTTTCTCAAATTATGTCCTGTCACAAATGAAAAAATTCTTATTAACTTATGCAAATACCTATATTGCTATAAGGTAAGAATACTCATAGTTTCTTAAATCTGGAGAAATCAGGTAGAGAGAAACAAATATGCTCCAAATTTTGTTCGTAGGAGTATACTTAATTGTTAAAAGCTGTCAATAGCTTAAAAGAAAAGTTTTCTTGACTCTGAAAAACAAAACAAAGGATCAGCAATGCTTTAGGCAGAAAGTCAAAAAGATCACTTCAGTCTTCTATTAGTTTACTCCATGCAGTTAATACTTATTCTGCTTGATATTCATGACATTTCAACTCTCCATGAGTCCTGAAAATTTTATATTCATTCTGATGTCACAGTCTCCAAAGTTATCAGACACCCTCATTGAAGAGCACCTGTTAGAGTTTTATAGTTGATTATAAAACTACCTTCTAAAGGGGACCAAAATAAGACAACAATTGTCCCTGGATGACAAGAAGTTTTAGGGCAGCTATAGGCAAAGACGCAATTGACAGGGAAATTTGTTACCTATGTGGCACACAATAATTTATCGTAACAATTATAATTATTACTGAAAATGTACAATAAGTCATATCAGAATGATAGGAGTTTCCCATAGTTTTGGAACACATACCAATAACATGTTTATACAAATGCAGCCCAAAGAAAACCAAACGCCATTTCATATTTGGAAATGCTTCCTATATAATTTTTATATTAAATGAGTCAAATATGTCAATTTTGGACTTTAGGAAACCTAATATCTTAAAGGATTAATTAGGTCAGAAAAAGACATAATTTATAACTTGATTTTGGAAACTTTGTCAAATATCAAAGGTTAAGACACTTGATAGCACAAAATTGGATCACAGGTCATTTTAAAATAAGTCATCCACTTAAAGTGATAACTCAAGGATTTCAATAAAAGGTAAAAACCTTCTCTTTTTCAGAGAGGAAACTTAATTTTCCAAATAATAAGCCCCAATAAAAACAACATGAAGCCAATTAAAATTCTTTCTCAAAATTTTATAAACAATCTATAAAATTATAATCTTGACCATAAGATATAATTTCCATAAGCCTTTTTTTAACTGTTTTAAGCTATTTTAAGTGTTAGTTAATGCTTCAAGAAAACCTTGCTAATCTGATACAGGTGCCCATATTCTGGTCTTGCATTAGTGTGCCTGTAACATTAATGCTTAATTTATTGAGAAACTGAACTTATTTCATCTCTCAACATCAGGCCTTACAATCTCACATACCCACCTCTTCCACAATAGTCCCTGGGCCTTGAGGAATTGAATAGCTTTAATTTCTGGCCCTGTGTCTCTGAAATGCAGTTTATTTTGATTGGCATCTTCTAGTGTGCCTAGAGATGAGGCTTTTATTGCTTTTGGTTTTTAAAATTTAGTAGAACTTCGTGTCCTTTTTAGACCCAGGAGTCAAAACCCTGTAACTCAATATCACAAGGACTTTAAAAGCACATAAAGAAAGATACATGGATGTAATAACCTTAATTAAAAAATAATTCTTTTAAATCTTAGTTTTTTTCAAAGCAACCCAAAACTTAATAATAATGGCATAGGAATAATTTTGATAAAACATAAATTCTGTTAGGCCAGTTACCAAAAAGCAAAAGAAAGACCTTCTGCAGTGTACAGAATGTATTACGTTGGAAGAAATAATTTCCTTTAGACTTTTAAATAAACATTGTTAGCATCAGACCATAACAAACAGAACTTGAAGGGGAAAAAACCTTATATGAGCTGAAAATGAGTTGATGGAGAGTGTTACTATTTTGTGGTCTTTTTTTTTTTTTTTTTGGAGATAGAGTTCTGCTCTTGTTGCCCAGGCTGGATGCAATGGCGCTCACTGCAGTCTCTGCCTCCTGGGTTCAAGTGAATCTCCTGCTTCAGCCTCCTGAGTAGCTGGGATTACAGGCATGTGACACCAAGCCCAGCTAACTTTGTATTTTTAGTACAGACAGAGTTTCTCCATGTTGGTCAGGCTTGTCTTGAACTCCCAACCTCAGGTGATCCTTCTGCCTTGGCCTCCCAAAGTGCTGGAATTACAGATGTGAGTTACCACACCCAGCCTTTTTGTGGGTTTTAAAAGGGGAGAGAAAACTGAAAATGGTGAGATGCAATAGAAGTTGAACTTTGGGTTAAATAATTAAAATGTTGGATAATTTATTTAGAGTAAATCAATCCCTTAAGAAAATTTTATTGTTCTAATCAATTTCTTAGTGTATTAGTGTTCTTTTACATCAAACCCAATCTCTAGAAAGACCAGAATAATTTCCCTTTAATTGTAGACAACTTCATCATATGAAAAATTTTAATGTTTTTTTTAAAAATAAATCATCTTATTGGATTTATACTCTATACACTTTTTAATAGTCCTTTTATTGGACTTATTCAGACCATTCATGACATGCTCAGACTTTCTGGTTTGTCCTGAACATCCCTCTTTCATAAACAACTAGTCATTTTATTCCAGGACTAAATTTACCACATAAGATTCCTTCTCATTTAAAATTATTTCTCTTTAAGCTTTCTAATAAAAAAATACCTCTTTATTTCTGTAACATTTTTTTACATCTGTCATATTTTCTAGTTCCTTTTATCGTGTTTTATATATGACATTTAAATAAGCTTTGAATTAGAAAAAAATTGTTCACCTCTGTAAAAAGGACATTTTTTTTGAAAGGATTTTTTTCTACAGTATATTTTTATTGGAAAATACCAAAATAATGAAATATCTATTAATTAATCTTATATAACTTTAGATTCTAAATTATGACATTTGTCTACAAGTATTTATCCCATTACATTTTCCTCATTATTTTAATTCTTTACCTAAGTTATTTATGAAAATTATGATAGCCATCATTTAAAGTTATGAAACTCACCGTTACAAAATTTGGAGACAGTGAAAAAGGTATGACCTAACTGACTCCATCTTGGTTCTAATTTCCAAGCTGTCCTTGTTCATTCCTGGACTTTGAGAGAAACTTGGTTTATAGTTTAGCTTTGAAACAAAGATGATCACAGTCCTTTCCCAAAACAAACCTCCTTACTGCCTGTGGACTAGACTGCCTAAAGCCACAAGATTAGAAGTTACAGTAATTTTACTTAATAACTCAAGATGTAGCTCTTTGCATTAAACCAATATCAATGTCTTATTTATTAAAATTATATAAGCATTCTGTTTTGGACTGGGTTTATAGTTTTGTAATCTTGATGCCAATTTTGACATCCTATAGTATTTGACAGGGATAAGTATGAAATTGCTTTATCAATAAATACAAACAAAAATGTATGCTGGCAATTCTTAAGACATTTCTAATATTACTTTACCAATAATTCTAAAACTAGCTTATTAAAGATTTTACTTAAGTCATGTGCACTTGAAAAGGTATTTGACTAGTCTTTCCTCTTTTTCTGATATAAGTATGAAATTGTTTGATCAATAAATGTAAACAAAAATGTATGCTGGTAATTCTTAACACATTTCTAATATTACATTACTAGTAATTTTAAAGCTAGCTTATTTATTAAGACTTTACTTAAGTCATATATACTTGAAAAAGCATTTGACTAGTCTTTCCTTTTTTGCTGATAAAGCATTTGATTTAAGCACTCATTCTTTAAGCCCATCATTAGAGCTCTTTTATATATTTTTGCCTATTTCTCTAATTTATATTTTTGAAAATTTCTAAAGTTAACATTTAAAAATTATAAATTTGTAAAATTAAAATTTTCATGAATGTTATCAGTATTTAAATTTAGTATTTTACATTAACATGTTTAAGGCAACCACTAGTAAACAGGAGAGGGATGGTAGCCCACAGAATTGAGGATGAGATACTCTTATAACTGTACTATATTTAGTTCTGAACTTCCTGATGACCAGATGAAAGGGATGTTTAATGGGTCAAAATAATTCTCATTGTTGATAAGTAGACGTATATATTTTTAAATATTCGAAAAAAAATTCTGACATTAAATTCAAGGAAGAAATTAACATGCAAATTAGTAATTCCAGGATAGATAATAGACATTATCTTAAACTTCCATTTTACAGGAGACTGAACGATATTCTTGATGTAGCTGTTACTTAAATGGATCCTGCATAAAATCGTAACTTGGTACTTTAATTTGGTGAAGGCTTTTCTATAGGATGGCTAGTTGATTCAGAGACCTCTCAATTTTTACATGGGTTACAGTTCCAAAAGTTGCTTTTAAGTCTAAAATGACCAAGAGGATTTTAATCTTGTGTTCTCTATTACATTTCCACTAAATAGAATCTTTGAAGATACTCTGAGAATTTCAAAACAGAATTTCAAAGTATCTTTTGAAAGCATGTTCTTTTGCTTTTTGGTTTATGGCTGAATAGGTAATATTTTCCCACAATGGTTAGTTTTTGTCTGTATTGAAGGAATTGGAGGCAAGTAAGTACATTTCCTTGATGATCTCCTCAAATGCTGTGAAGGATTCCTTAGCAGGCACTGTTCCCTCTATGTGCAGATTCACAGTGGCTTTGAATAGAAGGAAAACATTTGCATCAGCAGTACTTGCACATCTGCTTCTTTAAATTTTTGAATAATACCCTACCATTACGCTGAGTTATCAATGAGTTAATAGGCATTTGAATCTATGCTTTTTCTTTAGGAATACATTCAAACATTTTTGTACTTCTCTCAGTTATACGCAGCCTTGTCTACTCTCTAAGCACTGAGTATATCTTAGTAAGTTTACCTGGTCTCTAGTTTTCAGCCTCTGCTTATCTTCTCAGCAAACTAAAAAAAAAAAAAAAAGTTCATTTCATTTCTCATTTTCCTTCCCTTTTGCCAGTTGTTGCTTCTTTATTCACTCTTTGTTAAATAATTCATTCCATCTACATCTGTAGTATCCTTTACTTTCTCAATGCTTCCAAGTTTAAAAACATCTCTACTTTTGTTTTCATTTCTAAGCCTATGCTTCTCCTTAACTGTTTTTTTCAACTCTCTTAATAACTCTGCACTTTTCTGTCAAGATGGCCAGTGATATTCACAAAACAATATTAAGTACAAATGCATTGAACACAGCAGCAACATGAGGGATGATGGGTAGATGAGGTGGCAGTGCCTGCCTGACTGTTTTCACCATATGTTGGTGAGGAGCTGAGTTGACACACTGGACCTGGAAAATAGCTATGTTCATGTCTATGAGCTTCTATAGGGTGAATTTTTAAAAAGGATTACCTTTATGTGATACAAATAGCTTACTTGCTCATGGTCTGACTTGATATAGAGAAAGAATATTGAGAGGAGGAAAAAAACATGCACAGACTCAAAGTGCTTTTTCTATTCTTTCACTCAACAACAATCAACACAGCCTTCTGTGACCAAATGCATGGGGATTTACTTTCTACCAACAAGCAAGCAATTGATTCTGCAGCAGATCTAGCTGGGTGTATTCCAATTCAATTTCAACACTGTCTACTTGGAAATAGAGTCATATCCCATAGGATGAGGACTCAGTCCCCAAGATTGCCCCTGACCCTAGATGCCAGTGGCAAGCCCCAGGTTGTTTTACCAGTGCATCTGACTGACTGGCTATAAATTGGGGATTCCACAACCTTCTCTTTGAGTTCGATAAATTTGCTAGAGCAGCTCACAGAACTCAGGGAAACACATTTACTGTTAATTGTACAGGATATTACTAAGGATGCAGATGAAGAGATGCATGCGGTGAGATATGGAGGAAGGGGTGTGGAACTTCCATGCCTTCACCCGGCACATCACCCTCTAGGAACTGCCAGGTGTTCAGCTATTCAGAAGCAATTCAAATCCTGTCATTTTGGGTTTTTATGGAGGCTCCATTATATAGACATGATTGATTAAACCATTGGCCAAAGGTTAATCACCATTGGTGATCAACTTAACCTTCAGCCACCCTTTCCTCCCCAGAAGTTGGGGGATGGGGCTTAAAGTTCTAAACCTCTAATCCTGCCTTGGGCTTTTACATGGTCAGCCCCTCTCCTGAATCTACCTAGGGGCCTCTAGCCACCAGTCAACTATACAAAAAGACATCATTTTAGAGTTTCTAAAAGTTTTAAGATTTGTATGCCAGGAAACAGGGTCAAAGACCAAATATATATTTCATAATTTCATAAATATAAAGACTATCTCCCAGAATAAGATTCAGCTAGCACGTTCTTTAATGGGAACTGGATGACAGTCAGTTAAAGGTTGTTGACAACCTGAAATGCTGATATTCTGTGCTGAGTAAAGAGAGACCCATATGTTTTAGACAAGCAGGTGGCACAGTTAATATTCTGTGAAGAAAATTGAGAATCTTTGACTTGTGTTTACACAGAGTTCCATTCTGTGAAAATGGTTCATAACACAAAGCCAAAATTTTTTTCAGAAAATAATTTTGAATCTTACAGAAATACCAGAAGTGTCTACCATGAATCATGAAAGAGACAATTAGGGTCTGGTAAAATTTCAGGACAAATGCTACTGTCCAGTCCTGAATCTAGCAGGCAGTGCAGCTGGGATGAGTTCATGGAGCTGACTCCAGGATTTTACCGTCTGAAATATATCACTTCCCTGATCATCTTAATGTTTGCTGGTTCAGTTCCCTGACTTAAAAAAATCTGTATAATTTAGAAATTCATAATGCTGTTTCTGTATCTTTTTTCTCTTCATTTGCTTCGCCTTTCACAAACTTCTCCCTATCTTTCACAGAGATAATCTCAGACCTAGGTGTCATTACAACAAGAAAGGAAGTGTTTCCAGATGGAGTTCCTACATCTATTGTATAATGTCTGGCCTCCCCAGTGCTGTTCAGGAGCACCATGGGCCATGATTGGGTAAAGACATCCCTGCTGCTTCCCAACCTGCTGTGTAAATGTGTATATTGGAGAAGCGGTTCAATTATAAGTCAGTGCCTGCAGTTTGGAGCATCTGCTACTTGGGAACATGTCTAAAAGCCCAGTGGAGTATAGGGGTTCATGTGGGGACTAGTGCTTCTGATCTGGACCATATTTTCAGCTGTTCTCATGATGACTGCCCGATTACTGCGTCTCACTGAGTGGATGCACCTGCCCACCCCTATGCTCCTGCTCAAGCCTCCAGAATTGATTTGAGTGCATCTCTCCAGACACGTGTTTTAAACGTCAGAACACTTGAAACACACTCTCCAGATGTGGTAGATACCCACTTCCCTGTTTTTCTGTGATCCCATTAACAGACTAACAGAATTTTATTCATAAAGGTATGAATTCATGTATAACAAGAATATTTTCTTAGTCTTTCATGTTCCTTCATTTTTCAAAGGAGGAAAACATTTTTAAAAAAGGGTTTGTATAGTGGGTTTTCTCATATGTAAGCATGGTGTTAAATGGTTATGAGGGAAATCAAAATTGGAGAGTCTAATAGAGGGATACATTGCTGTGGATAGGACAGAGATAAGAGTGAGAGAGAGTGGCTTGACAGGGCTGGTTAGAGGAAATGTGAGAACTGTGTCCGGGAGAGAAACACATCCACTGGAAGATCTTGTGAAGCTTCTGCTGTGCAGTGGCCCCACACCCTCTATTGCAACTTCTAGTCAAATTCAAATGTCTTTCTGTGGTTTTGGAGTTGGATTTATTCTTGAGGATCTGTAAGGGAGGGCAGATTCTTCTCCTTTATACTCAGAGTAAGTGCCGCATGCACCCAATCCTGTTGAAGCCAGATTGTACATTGTGTGAGCCGCTCCCTCAACACACCTGTCCGTCCCATGCTCACTTTGTTCTAGCTTCGCTGGTTTCCTTGATGGCCTTTCAGCATACCAGGCACGCTTTTCCTTAAGGCCTCTGCACTTGGTGTTTGCTCTACCTGGAATGCTTTTGAAGGACAACAGATTATGGCCCCCCCAAAACCTGCCATACCACACGGGGATGACTTCAAGCCAAAGATACTTGAAGAACAGCAGATACAAGAAGGACATTCTAATCTTCTCTTTTTCTCGCTGAAGGCAGGAGATTAAAAACTCCCAAGTGAAAGCTGCCTTCCCTATGCCAGGAAAAAAGAAACATTCTTTGATGGGGAGTCATAGTGGAGAGAATTCTGTACAAGCAGACTTTGTTAAAATAAATCTTGCCTTCCTTCAGTCCCGCCGTAGTTCAGTTACTTTTCCACAATTGTGTCTCTTTGTTCAACCTTATACAAAATCGTGTAGGTTCTTTTTGTTTGTTTGCTCTGAAATAGGGTCTCACTTTGTCCCCCAGGCTGGAGTGCAGTAGTGTGATTACGGCTCACTGCAACCTCAAACTCCTGGGCTCAAGCAATCCTCCAAACAGCTTCCGAAATAGCTGGGACCACAGGCTTGCACCGCCACATCAGGCTAATTAACAACTTTTTTTGGTAGAATCAGAGCCTCATCGTGTTGCCCAGGCTGATCTCAAACTCCTGGGCTCAAGTTTTCTTCCCGCCTTGGTCTCCTAAAGTGCTGGGAATACAGATGTGAGCCATCGTGCCTGGCTTGCATGGAGGTTTTGGCATGTCTTTGAATCTTACTTTTCTTATGAGGGCTCCCATATCCTGTAAAACTTACATTAAATCAATTTTAAAACTTTTCTCCTGTTAGTCTATCATGTATCAATTTAATCCCCAGATCCAGCCAGGACCCTACGAGTGGACAGAGAGAGTTTTGACTCCATTATACTATTCTCTCAGATATTCACATGAATTTCTTCTTCACCTCCTTCAAGTCTTTACTCAAATGTCACCTGATGAGGACTGACTTAGCCATTCTGTTAAAAATTGCATCTTTCCCAACTCACCCAAGTAAATTATTTATTTATTTTTTCTGATTTCTCCATCAGAATTAGGAGGGCAAGGTGTCCCTCTACCCCTGACCCCTGGTTTATTCACTGCCTTATCCTCTGTGCCTAGAACAGCACTAGACACATAGAATTTGCTCAGCAAATTGTTTGTGGATTGACTGAATAAGTGCTGTCTGAATGGGCCCAGTCACTTCCAGCTACTAAAATAACAAATAAGTGATTCTCAAAGGATAATATTAGAATATTTCTAGCTGTATAGACCAGTAAGCCTGAGTAGGAAGACTGAAAATAAGCATTCATTGAAATCTTTCCTGGAAACATTGATATTCTTTAATCCAAATAATTATGTGTACTTGTTCAATAAATCACAAAACAAATATGTATTAGAAAAAACAGATTACCCTTGGAATATTTATGTTTCAAAAGTTCCTTCTTTCAATTTTCTCTGCCTGTTCTAGAGAAATGCAAATTATACATGGCACTAATCTCCCTTTCTTTGGAACACATTTCCTTGATCTTGCAGTCATGTCAAATATGAAGAATAAAATACTGCTAAATACAAGATTACTTGCTGGCTTAAGTAGTGAATAAGAGCTGTTTTTCTCTGTGTTTGTAGTTCTGGCAAATTATCCAGAAGATTAATCTTTGAAAGACTTTGTATTATAACTGTAGAAAACATTATTTTAAAGCAATAATCTAATGGAAGTATTTCTCCTTCAAACAATTCAAGAGATTTTGATGGAAATATAAGATGAATACAAATCTCTACCCTATATAGAGTGTGTATTTTGGCCTATTAGGTCAATGATGTAAGCCACTGCAGGAAACCAATACAGTTGCCCCAGTGCCTGGAGCAAAGGTATTGTCTTTGCTCCAGAGGCAGTATTGTCACCACTTGCTTCCATTCCCCCTCCATGAGCAAAACCCTGCTGCTCGATTCTCAAAGCACAATATTAGACTCTTTCTAGCTACATAGACCAGTAGGTATAAACAGGGAGACTGAAAATAAACATTCACTGAAATTCTTCAGAGCAGCTTCTGCCAGTTCTTGTTCTAGATCATATAGAAAATATGAGCTCTCAGTCAACAGTGACCAACAGTGATTTTAAAAGAAAATACCTGCTTTGAAATTGATTATTTCAGACAGATTTCTTTAAGTCAGAGGAAAAAAACAAATGTATGCTGGCCCAAACTCTACTTCCATGATCTCTGTGAAATCTGCCACTTGGTTTTTAGAATAAGAAACTTCTCTGCTTTCTGTCTAGGCTACCAGATTCTTTTCTTAAAGAAAAGCCCCCCTTTGTTAGATGCTTAAGCTTTCAGCTTCTACTCTATATCATGAACATAAATTATCATTCAAATAGGGGCATGTTTGAGAATAGAAGGGGTAACTATTAAAAATAATGGCCAGAAAAATGTTATAAACTACTATTGTGTGAGGCAAACAAAGTTGTTTGGTCTCTAACTATTAAGAAGGAGAATGAAATTACGGAGGCCATATAATGTGCTAAGTGATTTATATATATTACCTCAATTTCAAAACCATCCTCTGATGTTGAGGCTAGGGCACACTTTCAGTCATGAATCTGAGGCTCTGTGACATTAACTGAAGGAGTCAACACGTCATAGTCTAAAAGGAATTTTAGGAACTCAGCTCAGGACACTGTACAATAAGGACTATTGATTTAGCTGTCTGGAGGAAATGCATTAGATACACATTTTGGCTGAAAGCCAAATGTTAAAATCAATAATTGCCAAGTCAGATATCACTAGAATAGAAAGAACTGTGGGGAGACAAGATTAAATTTGAAAACTTACTAAACATTTTA
The DNA here is from genome assembly GCF_001604975.1 of Cebus imitator. NCBI lineage: Eukaryota > Metazoa > Chordata > Mammalia > Primates > Cebidae > Cebus > Cebus imitator. The sequence goes on along the minus strand of NW_016107340.1, from coordinate 8,132,125 downwards.
CAAGTCAAAATGGGGAAGTTTGACAATATAGTGAAGGAAAAATAATTTCCCAGCACCATCCACTGGTGGATTATTCCTGTGGTCTCTGTACTGCGTGTCTGTAGTCCTGCAGACATGCCTACCTTAACTAGACTAACGTTTAGCACACAGTGGCAGGAACTGGGATTCACTGCTCAGCAAGTACCCCAAATCCCGGATCTTCTGCTACTGAAAATGTTTGCCAGTCTAAAGCAATTATTTGACAAGTGTTTGTTTCTTAGTCTTGAAACAGACAACACAGATGAAGACTATAAGGAATTGACTTCTTAAATTTGAATTTTGATTATGGAAGCAAAATGCACATTGAGATTCTCTGTTTTCTCTAACACTGTCTTTTTTCTTCCTATTTGCTATTTATTTATTCAGTCAGTATTTGTTTGTTTATTTATTATAATTTCAACTTTTAGATTCAGAGGGTAGATGTGCAGGTTTGGGTATACTGTGCAATGCTGAGGTTTGGGGTACAAATGATTCCATTATTCAGGTAGTGAGCATAGTATGCAACAGGTCATTTTTCAGTTCTTTTCTTGCCTTCTCTCTCCCCCTGCTAGTAGTCTCCAGTGTGTATTGTTCTCATCTTTATGTCCCTGTGTACCCAGTGTTTAGTTTCTACTTATAAGTGAGAACTTGCAGTATTTGGTTTTCTGTTCCTCCATTAACTCACCTGGGACACTGGCCTCCAGCTGCATCCATATTGCAAAGGATATGATTTTCTTCTTTTTTATGGCTGCATAATATTCCGTCCTGTATATGTATCCCATTTTGTTTATCCAATCCACTGTTGATGATCATCTAGGTTGTCAATATTTATTGAGCACCTTTTTAATGTCTTTGCCAGCATTTCAGGAAATGGAGATACAACAGTGAACAGAAGACAGAAGTCTCTCCCTTCATGGAGTTTACATTCTGGGCCTTAAAGATATAGACAATAAACAAGACTATAAATTAAATATATAGCATATAAATAGTTTTAAGTGCTATAGAGAAGAATAAAGCAGGGAAGGGGGATATGAGGAATTCTCTATTGTGATTGGATCAAAGATGATTTCTCATGATATTGTTTTTGGAGTATTTATTCCCCATGGAACTTTTTGGGGACAGATTTAACATTTAACTTTTGGTTCTTCATAACAAGATGTGAAAAGTTCCAATTTAGGATTTTTTTTTCTTGAAAATCTCATTGTCTAAATGGAATTAAATAACTGAAAATTAATTATAGTTCTTTAAGGTTATTTTGTTTAATGTTTTGTGTTCCAGTATGTAAGATGATTCTAGGAAGACCTGACTTATTTAATATTTTCTGCCTTATATTATTTAAAATTTTATAAATATTCATTGGCAGAATAATGATGTGGCATTTTAACAGCTTTCATAATAAATTTATTATTTCATCATTTTCCTCTTGCAATATTAAATATTCATTTACACTTCACCTGACTGATAGAATTTCAACATAGAAAGCATATAAAGAGGGGCCGGGAATGGTGGCTCACTCTTACAATTCCAGCACTTTGGGAGGCCAAGGCGGGCTGATCCCTTACAAGGTCAGGAGTTCAAGACCAGCCTGAACAACATAGGGAAACCCCATCTCTACTAAAAATACAAAAAAGTATCCAGGTATGGTGGCAAGCGCCTATAATCTCAGCTACTTGGGAGGCTGAGGCAGGAGAATCACTTGAACCCAGAAGACAGAGGTTGCAGTGAGCTGACATCGCGTCACTGCACTCCAACCTAGGTGACAGTGTGAGACTCCATCTCAAAAAAAAAAAAAAAGAAAGAAAGAAAGCACATAAAGAGATTGTCACTCTTTACCCCTAGATTGCATATAAGAATTTTAAATTGCGTATTCGGGTACAAACAATAAATTCTGATGATGCTCCGTGTTTGTGCTGCTCACATTGATACCCTGATTGGATATGAAGGAGACATTCATGATCATGTGATCATTTGTCACATACATGTTCAGGGATGCGAGCAATGACATTGATTTGGTTGTTTGTCTATCTCACTATTTAACCTTCCCAAAGATAAGTCTAAAGCTACAGTTTAACAGTAGATTTTTGCTAGATACTGAGACTGAGGCAGAATTCTTGGCCACCCCTCCTGTCTCAAATTCAGTTATCCCTTGGAAGGAGCACAAAGTGTCACTCATTGGAGTGGCAGGCTCCCAACCTTCTTCCTGTCTGGTGACCAAAGTACTGAACATGGCATCTGAAAGGATTATAACAAGGTTCATTCTGATTCTAGTCATTATTAATTGATTGATTGGATTTTCACTCTTATTTGCTTGTTAGGTTTCCTCAGAATCTGTCTTCCTGGGCATTAGACATAATCAACAGATGAGGGCTTCTTGGCTTAATTGATCTTATGACTTCCCTTAGGAGGGATGAGAACTTGAGTGAGGTTCTAGCAAGTGGCTCCCAGGCTTCAAAAGTATTTACCCTCATGCTGCAGCTATAGCATCATTAGCTATGACTATTGCTGAAGCTTGAATTCAAATAAAAGGCAATTAGATGTTAATTCCAGTACTCAACTCACACACAACTGAAACTTAATGATCTGGCAATTTGAAATTGAATATGAGAAAGGAATTCCTTTTGCTTTTTTGATCCTCTGATTTTATTGTCTGCCACAAAAGAAAAGCAAATAATACACAGCATCAGTGCAAAGCATGAAAAAGGAGGTAGGGAGTGGGGAGTGGTGGCTTAACGCCTGTAATCCTAACACTTTGGGAGGCTGAAGCATGTGGATCTCGAGGTCAGGAGTTTAAGACCAGCCTGACCAACATTGTGAAATCTCCTCTCTACTAAAAATACAAAAAAAAAAAAAAATGATATGGGTGTGGTGACATGTGCCTGTAATACCAGTTACTCAGGAGGCTGAGGCAGGAGAATCACTTGGACTGGTAGGCGGAAGTTACAGTGAGCTGACATGGCACCACTGCACTCCAGCCTGGGTGACAGAGCGAGACTCC
>NW_016107340.1:8043899-8128125 GCF_001604975.1 Cebus imitator | reverse complement strand
CTCCAGCAGCCCTGTGAGCGCCTGCTGCCACGTCAGCGAGTGCATGTACTGCTCCGTGTTGATGATGCTGATCTCACGCTCCAGCTAGGGGATGATGGCGCCCGTGCGCCAGCCATGCCACAGCATGAGATCCGCCAGGTCACTATAGAGGTGGTCCCTGAAGTAGAGCACGTGGGGGCCGCGCCATTCCGTCAGGCGTAGGAAGTCAAACAGGTTTCCCTGCCGATAGATCTTGCCCTTTTCCAGGCGGGTGATCCGGTCCCACTGAAGCGAGCCCCTCTCGTCGAATTTTCTGAAAGGCTTGCGCCGGTCAGTGAAGAAGCTGGGCTTGTCCGCCTGGACGATGACCACATCGAAGAGCCAGTGCCAATCGGGACCCACCATGTGCCGCATCCCCTTGTCTACGAAGCTGAAAGGACTGTTGGTGATGAGGAACAGCTGTTTCCCGTGGTTCACCAGGCGGCTCAGGACGGCAAACCTCTCGTCCCCTCTCAGGATGTACTTTTCCATGTCCTGCTCGATCCACTGGCACATGAGGCCCTTCACATGCACGTCTCGGATGGTGTCCGTCACATCCTTGTAGAGGTGCGCTTGGTCAAACTCCAGGCCATGGCCCAAGAAGTAGTCCACCACACAGGACAGCAGAGCCATCTCTGGCAGCGAGAAGATGTCCATGAACTGCTTAATGGAGGGACCCTTGCCGTAGAAGCCGTTCCTCTGGTACAATGGGATGTGCTGGGTGACCACATATAGCTCGATCACCTCTTCATCTGGCACAGGCTGGAGGCCCCTGTAGGCTGTCCCCAGCTGCACGTAGTGGTAGGCGTCACTCTTCATCAGGAGGCTATTTGGAATGTCATAGTGGAGGCCACGGATGGCAAAGCTGGGGTTGTAGTCATATTTCCGAATCCCCTCTGGGTACTTGTAGTGCTCAATCAGGATGTGGCGGGCGGTGCTGAAGATCTCGGGGTGCAATGCGTCTGCATACTGGGCCAGGGTGTAGTCATAGTCAAAGCCATAGACCTCAACGTCACGTAGGCTGATCTCGTTGTTGGCATAGATGGCTGCTAGGTTCAGGAGACTGCAGACCTCACGGGGCAGGAGGTCGTACACCAGTCTCCACATGTCCTGGTAATGAGCCCATAGGTGCGCGGTGAGGTCGGCGCTGCCAGCGGGTGCCGGGGCACTCGGGCAGGGGGCGCTGGGACCTGGGGGGCCGCAGCCAGGGCAGGAGGGCGAGGACGAGGTGGCTCGCGGCCCACTGTGGCCTCCGCACAGTAACCAGCGTTGTTTTTTTTCGAGCGGCCGCTAGTAGCCCCGCACCCGCCATGCCCACTGCGCACCGCCCGCAGCCCGTGTTGCCCTCAGCCCTTGCGCCCGGTACTTTCTATTTTCTATGGGGTATTNAAAAAAAAAAAAAAAAAAAGAAGAAAAAGAAAAGAAAAAGAAAAAGGAGGTAGGAGCCAAATTTGCTAAAAATTCCAAAAGCGGGTCTATAGCTCTGCTTCAGAATTACCTGAAGGTTGGATGAAGCTGAAGTCCATTATTTAATCTGATAATTTCTATACATCACAAACAATGGGCTGAAAACCTCAGATCAGGAAACCCTTCCTGAAACTCTGGATGTGACTTAATGTCCTCCTTTTTCTAAACAACTGCAGATGTCTGTGCACATCTCTGCTGTGGCTTTGGTCATATCTCCCTGCATACACAGGAAGTCACTTGCTTCTTAGTTGCCCCTTTTCTTGATTATGTTTTTAGAAGGAAGATCTGGTTTTAAATTCAATTTGATATCCCAAGAATCTAGCACAGTTTTAGGTAAGAACTCAGTAAAAATCACTACTACTACTTCTAATATGACTACGATTATTAGTACTGCTGCTCGTAGTACTAGAGTACTAGTACTATTCCTGTTTTTGCTGCCTCTGCCATATCCAGTGTAGCTGGTGAGCTAATGTGGGCCCCATTTATGCACAGGGGATATGCATGCACATTTCCACACTGTGGTCCCTTTTCAGCCACCCTCCCGAGATGGTCATGGCAGAGGGAAGATGTGGAGGTGTTCTGGGTGAAAAGAAAAGTTTAAGAGTTTATGAGAGAAAAACCACTCATATTGCAAATAGTGGTATGATCGCTGTGAATTTGTTATACCTCTTGGATTTTAAAATATTTCTATATATGTAGCACTTTCTATTTTCTTTCTTTTTTTTTTTTTTTCCAGGGAGGAGACCATTTTTATTGCTTGTCTGGGTGAATGCCCTGGGTAGATGGGGCAGGAAGGGTGGGGAGCCTGTCCGGGACAATAAAGGTGCCCTCAGCGGATGTGAGCCATGTCGCTGAGGAAGGGAGTCTTCATGCAGCCGGTGCAGAGCTGGTCCATCCAGAGCGGGGCCTCATGCTGCAGGGGTGTGCGGCGCGGGTAGAAGGTGAAGTCCACGCAGTAGTTGAGCGGGCAGCTCAGCTCCTGCCGCTCTTTCATCCAGGCAGCTAGCACCTGCCTTGACTTCGCGTCCTGATAGGTCTGCATGCTCTCCAGCAGCCCTGTGAGCGCCTGCTGCCACGTCAGCGAGTGCATGTAGCCCCGCACCCGCCATGCCCACTGCGCACCGCCCGCAGCCCGTGTTGCCCTCAGCCCTTGCGCCCGGTACTTTCTATTTTCTATGGGGTATTTGGTATCACCCACTAAAGGTATGATTGCCCTAGCATGGTGATGCTGTAGGAAGAGATGCAAATTTGATTCCACATCATCTAATACATATTTTATCAGTAATTAGGGAAACATTTGCGAAACTAATGAACTTAAACAAGTCTCTGAGTCTCAGCGTCAGTTTCACTGTCCATAAATTCAGAATAATGTAACCTGTCGTTTTAGGGCTATTTGGAGAATGCAAAGAGGAAACAAATATGAAAGCAATTTGCAAGCTGCCAGGTAGTAGACACCATAAGGTGTTATTATATAGCCATGATAATTTTTTTTCTGAACCTCCTGTAGCACTTCGCACTGAATGGCAAGGTCAGCTTGGTTGGAGGCCAGAGCCGTGGTCTGGTTGAAAATAAGCACCTGACATGAGGTCCAAAGACCTAGGAACAAAGCCCTGTCCCACCGTTTCACTAGCTATGTGACCTGAGATAATTTACTTGAGAAAAGAATCTTAAAGTCATTCAGCTCATGGGTTACCATGAGAATTAAGTAGAAAAATATCTGTGAAGGCACCTGGTGTACAGCAGGCAATTGGCCAGTGTTTACACAGCATATTTTTTAGGGCAGAGAAAGACACAGATGAATCAAAATGCTTCTCAGCAGGTAGCCTGCAAAGAGGAGAAAGCCTGAACTCCATAGACCTGGCTTCCTGCTCTGCCCCATGTGGCCTGAGAAAGTCCTGGAACCACTCTAACCTGTTTCCTCAGATGAGAATTGGGAGTAATAATGAGAATAATAATGATAATGACTATTCCCTTAATTATCTCTTAGGATTGCTCTAAGGACTAAAAAATATGAGATAACACCAGACATGAGATAGGAATTAAAACTTTAGTCTATTCTCCCCCAAAGTTTAGTGTCGTGCTCATGATAATTCTCCTCATTTTTAAAGACAATCTTAAGCCACATCCAGTGTTTTCTGTTGACTCAATATGTGCCTAGGATGCGCTTTTGACAAAATGTATGCAGCCCAGTATAAAACTTTACCTTAGCCGCACATGGTGGCACATATCTGTAGTCCCGACTATTCAGGAGGCTGAGGTGGGGGGATCGCTTGAGCCCAGGAGTTTGAGGTTGCAGTGACTGCACTCCAGCCTGGGCAACAGAGTGAGACCTTGTTTCAAAAAACAAAGACAACAGCAACAACAACAAACAAGAAAGGTAGCTTTTGCCATCTCTGAAAGCCATCTTTTGAGTGGCAAAACACCAATAAAAATGAATGAAGGTGGAGAAGAGGAAAGAGAGAGGCAGCTGATGAGAAATGGAGGGATAGCGTAGGAGCAAGAGGAGACACTCGTTCCAGCAACTTTGATAAGATGCAAGCTTTCTTCCCGAGCTCTTCTCCCCTTGTCCACCTTAAGCCCTTCTCTTCTGTCCTCCTTTCCTTTAAAGCCTTCGTGAAGGCAAAGTCAACCAAGATCTCAGAGGGTGCAAAGGGAGGCACAGTGCGGCGGAAGAGCACCATCCCTGTGGGCTGATGAGGCCTGCCCACACAACGGGGCCCCTGCAGCTGCAGCCTTACTGACTAGGTTGATTCAAAACAACAATGAGGCTGGGACGGTGTAACAATAAGGAGAACACCTACCACATATTGAACTTTCTGTATTGAACCTATTGAACACCTACCATGTATTGAACACCTAATATGTATTGAACACCTACTGTATATTGAACTGTGTGCTCTGCTGGTATGTTCTCAGTGAACTATCAATGACAGCCTCATCGGGCGGTTCTGCAGCACAGTCTTTTTGCCCAGTCATGGAGTTAGTAAGCTGCAGAGGCAGGACTTGAAGTCAGGTCTGCCACTCCACCGTCGCCTTTCAGCTCCTAGCTTCTGCACCATGGGTGGCTAAAGATGTCTGAGCAAGCATTTCTGTGTGAGGTCATCATTCAGAAGTGGTTTATGTCAGCAACTTGTTTGGTTCATCTTCCTAGAGGCAGAGGTGGTGAATAAGCTCTTTTACTCATGAGTAAGTGGAATTTGTTTCTGAGAGACTGTTAATAGGAGGGTCATATAAAGATTGCCCCATAGAACGAACATGGCTTAGACTTGAGGGGCTAGCTGGGAAGTCTCCTGCAAGCCAGTCCAGAAGGGTGAGGTTACCCCAGTGATGCTGGCACTTCAGATACTGAGGGAGCTGGGAGAAACTTCCACCAGAGTCATGGTGCTTATGGTGTCAAACATTTCTGAGAGGCTAGACGAAGTGAGAACCAAAAAGGCCTATGAGGTTTTACAATGAGAAGGTAGGTTGCTCTCCAGTGTCTGAGATCACATCATTCATTTTATTATATTTCTACTCAAAAGATTTCTAAGGGGTTGTTCTCTATCTTGTCACCAGTTTGGGGGAGTACACCCTCTTTAGGGTCGCTCTGTGTATCCCCTTTCCATACAGCTCACAGAAAGTGTCTTTTCACTGAACTTAACCACCTGATTGTTAATGAGGATAGAGATACACCTCTGCTGTAGCTGAAGTGCTCAACAGTCTCCAGAGTTAGCTATCTAAGTCTTTCCTGGACCTGGATGTTTGAATCAATCAGTACATCTGTGACTGTGATGATTATTTATGCCTTTTGACATAGCTCACCTGAATCTGAGAGCTGATGTATTTTTCTTAAACTTTTTTTTTTTTTTTACTGTGAAATATTCTAGTCACGCATGTTGGTGGCTGGAAGAGTGAATTAATAGTAGTCTAATCACCCTGGAGATGCTATGCTTCTGTGAGCTGGCACTGAGGTAAGGCAGCACATCTCTGTGAGAATGACAAGTGAATGAATCTGCTCCTCATTTAACCTGCTGTTCTTTTCTCTCTGTCTGTTTTCTCTCCTAGGAAACAAATGGAAGACTGCTGCGACCCTGCCCATCTCTTTGCAATGACTAAAATGAATTCCCCCATGGGGAAGAGCATGTGGTACGATGGGGAGTTTTTATACTCATTCACCATTGACAATTCAACTTATTCTCTCTTCCCTCAGGTTAGTATAGTGTTTGTTGCATTTCAATATAGTTTCTTAAATTTCTTGCTATCATAGAAAAGGGTTACTTGAGTTTGCCTAACTCATCAGATCGACTTTTTGTTTTCTTCTCTCTTAAATGTTTTTCTTTATAGCTGTCAACCTTGTGTGTGTGAATAAATCACATAGTGTTTTGATGCAAGGGTGGACGTAGGATATTATAGAGTTACAGTTTTCCTAGCTTTTCTAATTTGAGTCCTGTGAGACTGAAGGAAGCAAAAAATGAATGGTCAGGAACGTGTGGAATTCTTGTGTTCTGAGGTTGGCTGTGGCATGACTGTGAGGATTTGTGTGATACTGGAATGTCTTCTTAGGACTGATGTTGCTCAAGGAGTGGGGACCATATGGTTAGAAGGTTGCTTCTTAGAGCTCCTGAATGTTAACCCTGTGGTTAGATTACTGCTGTGAAATGGAGGAGTGGTGAATTTGAAGACGGATAATTCAACTTGACCACTTTTGAAGTGGTCTAAATCAAGCTTTGCTTACTTAATGTCTCTTCTTGGTTTTCTGAGCATTGAAGTAAAATGTTTTTCTAACATACATGTAGGCAGCAAGTGGAGAGAAAAGGGAAATTTTATTTTAGAGTACCCTGGTTGTGGGGAGGGGAGATCTTAGGTAAAATTGCAATCCAGGAAAAATTCAGAAATGAATCGTGGCCTCCCCAAGACTTCTAGCCACCCTTGGTTTGCTCAGATGATTGTTCAGAAAGATAATTTATGAGCCTTGGAAAGTGGGACTGAACCTTTCATGTATCTCTGTTAATAGCCCATGAGACTTTAAAGAGGAATCCTACAAAGTTGAGACACAGGCTCTGCCAGATCCGAAGTCATACTCTATAAAACAGCCATGCTGACTCGCTCATCCTTAGATGTTTCAGTCTAGTTTAATGGTTTTAAAATGTAGTGATGAAAGTTTTCTTTTAATTTTTGAAATAGGAAATAGAAGCTTTACTTTATTGCCAGCATCTACATTGTTTCTCTGTCTCTCTCTCTTCTTCATCTGCCCTTGGGAGGCTTCCAAGTGTCAAAGGAAATAACTAAGAGTTGTAATATATGGAACTGCCTTTTGTCTCCATCTCTTACTGACTAAATTCCTTGGATAATTACCTAAGTTGCCTGAGATTCAGCTGTCTTGTCTCTGTGATGGCTAGAGCACACTTGTCTTATTTACTTTACAGAGTTGTGGAAAAGATCAACTTCGATAATGCATGTACATGTCCTTTTTTTTTGTTTTGTTTTGTTTTTTGACAGTCTCACTCTGTTGCCCAAGCTTGAGTGCAGTAGCGTAATCTCGGCTCACTACAACCTCCACATCCCGGTTCAAGTAATTCTGCCTCAGCCTACTGAGTAGGTGGGGTTACAGGCATGCGCCACCACACCCAGCAAAGTTTTGTATATTTAGTAGAGACCATGTTTCACCATGCTGGCCAGGCTGGTCTTGAACTCCTGACCTCAAGTGATCTGCCCACCTTGGCCTCCCAAAGTGCTGGGATTCCAGGCATGAGCCACCGCACCCCACTGTAATGCATATAAATGTACTTTATAAACTACAAAGCATTATATGTTTGGTATTAATGTGCTGATTCATACTTAGTATCTTGAGGCTGAAGCATGAAGAATAGAATTGTATTGGTGAGAGTTTAGGCAAGGTACAGACATATCTGTAGATATTTTTAGCAGAAAGATGTTTTATATAGGGAATTTGACACTTAGAAAAATCACTGGAAGAATGGAGAAATGGGAGCCAAATTGTGGCTCCTAGAATTACTGAGTTCAAGAACCTACTACTGTAATTGTGGTCTAGGGGCTGGGAAGCCCCAACTTCCATTGCTGTTAGCGTAGCCACAGCTGCTTCCTTTAGAAACAAGAAAGATGGGTTCCAATTCTCCTTCCCTTTTCAAATCTTCCTCAAGTGTTTCTAATGAAGAAATAATTTGCATTCAGAACAGTAGTTGCAAAGAAGTCCAGGTAAGGCAGTTTTTAACTATCACGCTTCAGCAGGAAGCTGGAAAGAGAGTGAAACAGGGTTGAGCAAGCCAATCCACAGGACCGTCTATGTATGAAAACTGGTACCAACTAGCTGCGGCATGAGGAAGAGATAAGGAAGCAATCTCCTTTAACAGCTCATCACATAGAAATGTTTTAAATGAAATCCAAAGTAGCCTTTTTGTGGATGAGAACTTTTAGTTACACCAACTGACTTCTAACTTTGTATTAGAAAATGGATTTAAAGGGATGATTAAAGATATATAAACTAGCTTCCTATCGTATCTGTCAGTTGCAGCAATAGGGTTGTAAGAAGCATTTACTTTTTAAAGTGTGTGCAAATGAATTCTGTGCCTCTTTGTGCCAGTTGTAAGACCAAGGAAACATCCTCGAATAATAAAGGAAGAATGCTTTCTTCTTGGGAATCAGAAGTCATTACATCATTGTGTATGGACACAGCCATTCCAAAAGGCAGACCCAATTCAATGAGTAGGTTTTAAAAAACATTGCATATGTATTTTCCTTCTAAGAATCTGAAGTAACTAATTGATTCGTAGAAATCTCAGTAAACCAGTTTGCATCACTGAAAAAAATGGTGTTTTCCCTCTGCTCTCATTCATGATTATTTCTTAGCAAAATGTTTCTAGTTTGTTATCGGCCAACAAGGTTGTCCGTTAATTGTTATGCTTCATGCATGCTCCCAGTGGGTGGAAACTATAGTGTGTGCCGATGAGGTAGAAATGCAGGTGAGTGGGCCAGGCTCAATGTTTTCAGCGTGAACAAAGCATTGCTCTTTTCCCTGATTTTCAGTGAAATAATGCTAAGTCACTCATTTCCACCCTCAGTTCTACATGTGTACCTTTACACTTGCCCCTTAAATGCTCAGTATATGTTAGCCATCATTATCAATGTTATTCATTTGCCTACTTTTAACTATTGTTTTTCTGTCATTGGTACCAATACAGTGTAAGAAGGGAGATGCTCTGGTACATTAGAGAATATCAACAGGTCCTGCAAGGGCTGGGGTGGTATATCCTCAGGAGGTAACTATTGAAATGTCTGTACATTGAGATGCCACATCAAACTCCTAGTTAGATAGTTCCTTGTTATTTGGACCTTCCACAACTTTCTGTAACTTTATTTTCAAATGTATTCAATAATGCTGCGCATGTAACTTCATACCTACATATGACAGGGTTTAAAAGTCCTTACCTGCTATCTCAGTACCCTCTTGTGAGCTCTTGAGACGAGGGTTTTCACTTTTGTGCCCCCTGCAATGCTTCCCACTCAGTGTAAATATTCATTTCCAAACACTCATGTCTGTCAAGGGGTTTCCCTGGCCGTGTCTCACTTGGGCTAGACTCCTGCAGTGCCCTTGCTTCAACTATAGAAACCAAGCAGGACATTCAGAGGTAGCTGTTTCCAAAGGGCTCTATAAGTGTATTTTGGTGAACTATTTGTTGAATATTCTTAGGCATGAAGGGCTGAATTTTTAACCTTCCCACGGGATTTTTAAAACATGTGACATACATGTGCGTGTTTGTATTTGGGGAGGAAAGTGTGGTGGTATCAGCAGTCGCACTTTGAGAATAGCTGCTCCCAATCCCCTGGGTTGGGACCAGCTCTTTCCTGCCAGGAACTGTTCCTTTCAAGCCTGCGTGGTCCAATGTTTGCAGGAATTATTGAATAAAGTCTCCTTTGGCCTAAGATATATTGCCCAGGAAGAACACAAAGTTCCATGGGAATGAGTGAGGGAGTAGCAGCAATGTTAGAAGTCACAACTGTGCTGCGCTGATATAATCTGAAAAATATTTCCTTTTGGCGTTATAAAAACACGGTTAGCTCTGCATTCTCTTACATTGTGATATAAATTACAAATGACTATTCGTTTCTCCTCAGCATGTTCACCCAAGGCCATATGTAAAGCATCAATAAACATCACTAACGCACCCCACACGGAAACTCATTTCCAGCTTCGTAGGTCGGCCGTAGGCTCCTGTCATGTTCCACTGAGCCTGGACTGCAGCGTCCTTGGCCTGTGGGAAGCCCAGCAGGACATTTTGAAGTAGTTTGTCAAAATAGGCTTGTTAAAATGAAAATACACCCTTTTTTCTTCCTTCATGGTAATGTGCTTAATAGAATTCTCTGAGCCCCTAGATATCCCTGAGTCTCACAGTAATTTTTTTTTCTTTTAAAAAAATTTGGATCATACTATATAGTCTACAGAATTTGGTAGGTTTTTTCCACTTATTCACATTTTTGCAATCATTTCCCCTGATACATATCTTTTCGGCTGGAAGGAACTAAGGGGACTAATGTCTGGTGGACATCGATCTTTGCTGGACTTTTGTTTGTTTCTGTTGGGAGGCTTGCATGTGACTACTTTATAACAGAAACGTGATGGGGGCAGAACAAAATAGGTGCTTATTCATCTCAAGCAATAAGGAATTAGAGGGTGCGTAGTTCAGGCTCAGTGGTGGCTACATAGCCCTATCAAGCTCCCAGACCTCTGTCTTCCTACTCAAACGTCCTTAGCTGATGGCCAAGGAACTTTGCAGTTTTGGTTCAGGATCCCAGCAAAAAAGAGTAAACAGAAGAGGAAATTTGGACAGACTCCTGCTCATGTGTCATTAATCAGGACTGAGTCACATGGGTGTGTCTAATTTCAAGGAAGCCTGGGAAGTCCTGTGTTCCAGCTTCAGGCAAATGCTTTGCGTTTGTCAACTATACGGGCTGCCTCAGTTTCTTCATATGTTTTCTCGCTCGGCTCTTATAGCAACTCTGTGTGGCTGTTATTATTGTCTCCATTTCATGGATGAAGCTGAGACTGAGAGGGGTTAAATACCTTGTTCAGGGTCCTGGAGCTGGTAGGTGGAAGGGCTGGGATGTAAAACCTGGCCTGTCCGATTTCAAAGGTTTCAGTGTTTACTCTCTGGTTTATTTCCTTAGAAGACATGGGTTTTAGTGGATTGGTTCATTCTTGTTACAGTCAACCTGAAACCATTTTAAGGTTTTCTAACTTCTCTTATAAAAATACCCTTATAAGAAATGGAGAAGTTTCATTTTAAAAATTAATTTTAATTTAATTTTATTTTGAAACAGGGTCTTGCTCTGTTTGATAAACTAAAAGTGCAGTGGCATGATCATGGCTCATGGAAGCCTCGACCCGGGCTCAAATGATCTTCCCACCTCTGCCTCCCAAGTAGCTGAGATTATAGTCATGTGCCATCACACCCAGATAATTTTTGTCTTTTTTTTTTTTTTGTAGAGATAAGGTTTTGTTATGTTGACCAGGCTGGTCTAGGACCTCTGGGTCAAGTAATCCACCCACCTTGGCCTCCCAAAATGCTGGGATTGCAGGTATGAACCACCACACCTGGCCAAGAAATTTATTTTGCAGCTATTTGGGAGAAAAAATAGAGTGTAAATATATAGAATATGGAATCCTATTCAAGACCCTAGTTTCCATACAATACTCTAGGCTCTTTTTGGCTTTGAGCTCCCTGGTGGTCCCTGTTGAAAGGAGAAATAAAAGCATTTGCATTATTTTGATTTTTATAAAGGGGAAACCTTGCATTGCTTCTTTAATATACGAATCTAGAACATGGCTCCATTACTGTTGAATAATTAAGGTATTTCGCCCTGCCATTCTTGGCCTAATGCTAATACTAGAGTACTATGTAGGGTATGCAGTCTAAAAATCTGGATTCTAAGCCTGGCCTTTCTATGATGTTGTTTATGATCCCAGACAAGTCATGGAACCATTCTCAGCATGAATTTAATAATTTGCACATTGGGGCAAATAATACTTGGTCTTTATATTTCAGTATTATTACTCTGAGTAACAAAGTTAAAACGAGATAATGGGTTTAAAAGTGCTTTGTAATGAATGCACTGTAAAAGGATATGATAATATTATTACTGTTATTTTCTCTCAAAGTGTTTATGGACTTTAGCATTGCCTTGGCATTTGAGTAATGTCAGGAACCCATGGAGCAAAACAAAAACTAAAACACCGCTAAAAAAGGGCTCAAATCAATTTTCCAGGACAGTGAAAAGAAATAGAGATTTTGAAGCAGGGATTTAGGAAAATATAAAGTAGTAATAGAGAATGCTAAGTCTTTGTTTCATTGTGTTTGGATAATACGGTGAAGTAAAAGTGCAAGGTGAAATAAATTATTAACTTCCAGTGAATTAAGATTGTGATCTGAACAATGAATTGATATCCACTGTTCTTCAAATTTCTCTGTAACTGAGAAGAAGAGAATGGAGCATCCTTGGACATCCAAATATCTGTTTTCTTCATAGGAAAAGGAGAACAATTGATTAGAAGTGAGGTAGTGCAATGTAGTTGCTTAAAATAATAGCTGACGGGATCGATAAGATGTCTTGTTTTTCAAATTTAGAAATAATTAAAAATTAAGACTTTTCTTTAATGACAATTTGCAGGTTGCCTGTGGTTGAGAACAAAATGAAAAACAAAAGAATGCTCTATTTTGCTACGGTGTAGATCTTCTAAATTACTTGATGGTGTGTAAAATTTCATACAAAGACTGATTATGGCTCAGGATTCTAGCTTCCTGAAAATAATTGAAAAGAATTTATACCACCAATTACCACTGAGTCAGCTCTCATCCAGTAGGCCTGTCGGGAATGATGGCTTTTCTTAGGAGGTGTTACTGTTCCACAGAACATTTTCTTCTTAGGTTTGGTGACGTGCAGGGTGTTTCCCTGCAGAGAAAGCTGGTATACCTTTATTTTTTTCTTTGATTAGTTTCTTTTATTTTTCCTTTGATTAGTTTCTTAATCTTGGTCCCTCTTAACAGACAAAGTTCCAAGTGTAAAAAGGAATTCGCATCCTATTTTGATTTAGTTTTGAGCATTTGTTTGAATACTAGGAAGCCTTTGTTTCATTTCTATGAATATGTTCATTTGTACTTTTAAACTCTATTAGGAGTAGCTTAAATGTCAGTTAATATTTGATTGGCTGAAAGAGAGGCATCATTTCAACCCTGAATTTTCTCTGGCTTAATTAATTTGGTCAAATAATCAAGAGGTATGAATAGGTACAGAGAATGTGTTCTGAGTGTCTATGTTCAGATCAATTCACTATCTTCCTTCTGATTCACTGTTTTCCTTCCATTGATGGTCAAAAATTCTTAGATCACAGGTGAGATAGCACAACGTATTTGTAATCACTCATGGCCTGACTAGCTATACCCTGTTAGTTTCAGGGTTCAGAACTTCTAAGTAGATTGAAGAGACTAATCCTAAAGCTAACTTGCCCAACACAATGGAGAAAGGGGCTGGGTAGAGATAGGATGGGGAGTGGACATAGCTTTGGGCTCTAAAAGGAAGTCCACCCAGTAGCCAAAAGGGGGTATTGCAGTTCTTACTATGGGATACTGTTGGCAATAACCAGAAGACAATAAGGAGTAAAATGATGTGTTGCTAGTATGTAGGATGCAGAGATGAAAGTGAGGGTGGATGGAACTATACCCAGAGACCCGGTTAAAACAATTGACTTCAAATTACCAGTCTCTAGGCTGGAGATTTTGGCAACTAGTAGCCTCCAAGGGTACTGGTCAGAAGAAGGCAGAGCCTCAGCCTTCTAGAGGCTTGGGAACTGATCATTTATCACAGCAGGAACACAAGTGAACAAGGTGAGGGTCCCAGCATTGGGGCCAAAATTAGGGACTGTTTTTGTAAGCAAGGCTGAAGCACAGTTACTGGAACTTGGTATGAGCTGGGAGGCAGGGATCTAGAAGGGCAGCCTGGGGTTATGTTTTGAAATTAAATCATAAACCAAATCACTAGAGTCATACCTCAAAGCCAGGGCCAGAACACAAGGGTAACTTAATAGTGATGCCCATAGCTTCAGATGACCATCTCCAATAATTCCCCTAATGGCCAAGATTTACCCACACTGCCCAGGGCTCAGTCTGAATCCGTAGTGGTCCCCGCTGTAGGTTCAGGGTGTATATAGAGGTTGAGAAATAGGCTAGATAAATGAATGGAATTTTTCAGACAAAAACGTTAGGTTCTTACTGTCTCCGATGCCTAACTCTTTGGAGGCTGACAGTACAGAGAGAGCAAAAACTAAGTGTAAGGAGGGGATTTGGGAAGATTGTTAGGTAAGTAAATTATATTAACAGCTTGTCAGAAAAATAGTTAAGTGGATACGTGTGGTAAGAAAATTTAGAGTGGGGGTATGGGTCAAGATCTGCTGATTATAAAGAAACAAAAGTGCTTTTTGAGGGTAAGACAGTATTTTATATACTCTAAAAATTATTATGCATAGAATTTTTTTCTTACTGTTTTATTTTTCCTATCTATTCAGACTCAGAGATTTCAGAATGGTAACTCTTTGCTAAGAAAAAGAAAATAAGTGCTGAGAGAAACGCAATTGTAAATTAAATTAATTTGATAATCACTTCACCTGGGGTGGTCTGTAGTTAATGAAGCACTGGCTAACAGCCCCAGATACAATATGTATCATCTGATTATTTTGCTTAAATTTTTCTGTTTCTAGAGTTCAATCCACTCTGATTTTATATTCATCTTGGGTCTAATATACTATTTTGAGGATAGTGTATTCACAAAGTATGGTTCGTTCCGGAGCCATGATTTATAAATTTCCTAATCGTCTTTTCTTGTTAAACTCCTTTGACTATAACACCCAAGGTCAGTAAGGACTGAAGTTGCTACAGTTTGTACGTGCTTCCAGATGCCTGACATGGAGATTGTTTGAGGATATTTTAAAATCCAAAGTCCAGTAATATTTATGGACTCAAAAAAAATACAGTATTTCTATATGAACTATAAAATCTAGTGTAAATCAAAAATCTACAAAATAAAATCAAGGTTAGAATTAAATTTAAAGCAAGGATTTGATGCATTGAAAATTGCCTTTCACATTGATTGGACTTGTCACCTAAGTAAATATGCCCTGCCGCCAGCACAACTACGCCTTCCTGAGATTTTGATGACTCTGTGTAAGTAAAGTAAGTGTTCAACCACTCATTCATGAAGTACTTACTGAGCAACTACTACTGTGTTGCAGGGACTGTGCTAGTTCCTGGGGAAAGAATAGTGAGTAAAAACAGATCCAGTCCTACACCTGTTGAATACTGTCCTCAGTGTCCCAAAGCTTCCTTACCTTTCACATGCTCACAGTTCTGTCCCTCTCTCCTGCTTCTTTTCATCTATTCCTGATCTCAGGTAGTGACCCTGTCATCTACTCAGTCACTTGAACTGGACATCAGGATCTTACGTTTGAATTTCACTATCCAAATCCAAGTTTATTTCTTAAATGTCTTCTGAATCTATCCCCTCTTTTCTTACCTGACTGCCACCGGGTTAGGTCAAGGTTTATCATCTGTTATTTAGACTAACTCAAGAACTTTCAAAACAGTTTCACAGCCGGGTGCAGTGGCTCATGCCTGTAATCCCAGCACTTTGGGAAACTGAGGCAGGTGGATCATTTGAAGTCAGGAGTTTGAGACCAGCCTGGCCAACATGGTGGAACCCCATCCCTACTAAAAATACAAAAATTAGCTGGGCATGATGATGGGCACCTATAATTCCTGCTATTCAGGAGGCTGAGACAGAATTGCTTGAACCCAGGAGGCAGAGGTTGCAGTGAGCTGAAATCACACTACTGCACTCCAGCCTGGGCAACAGAGTAAGACTCCGTCTCAACAAAAAAAAAGTTTCACTATTATGAATTTGCCTTCCCGTGACATCCTTCACCCTCTGCCAATTTTGTTGTTATAAAATATAAATTGGTGTGTGTGATGTCTCTTAGGTTACTCTTCACTACTTGCCATGCAAATGAGCAAGTCGCCAAATGGCCCAGTCACCAGGTCGGCTGGAGCAGCATTCACGGAGGAAAGTCATGAAGGACAAGGAGCAAATATGCTGTTGTGTTTTATTATTAAAAATAAGGAAATTCTACCCTCCAAGAAAGGAAACCTGAAACTATGCTGGGCTTTTTAGTGCTGTAATTAGGGATGCACCAAACCCTCCCTCGTGCTATTCAGAGACTGAGCTGTAACATACTTACTAAGATAGGGTAGAATCCTGGCTTTGGGCTGTTTTATCAGCTTAGTGTTTGCAGGGAATGGAAAGCCAGTGTAGCTATGATGGGTGACTCAGGTACAAGTCTTGTATATACAGTTCAATGGCATAGATGGCCAGAAACGGTGGCCATTTTTTTCCATTTTGTTTTATTTTGTTATGTTATGTGCTCAGCAGCATCTCTTTCTCTCTCTCTCTCTCTCCCTGGCAGGCCATGGAGATAAATCAAAGAATCAAATCTATAAGGAAAATAATGTATAAAAGCACCCCCAGGTTCACACCTTCTATCTCTACTGCTCAGTTAGGAACCCCCCAACTGACTGGGAGTCAGTGCTTTCCCCCCCACTTCACTCCTGCTTGTCTGAGGCAGACAGTACTCCAGAGCCAGGTAGGCGTTGGGGTAGCAGTGGCAAACAGTTAAAAATGAAGACATTGTAGTCCTGGAACCATCTGACCCCTTTGGTACTTCCATGGCTGCCTCCCCCAGGCAGCCCTCCGGGAGTCTGTGGGCTAAGGAGAAGCTGGGGCTGTGGAGAAGCTGCCGGTGGCTGAGAACGTGTGTGTTTGGTGGGTGCTGTCAGCCGCTGTCACAGGAACTTCTCAATCTTCTAGAAAGAAACCCAAAAAAAGAAAGCAGATAACAGCCTCGGGACAAAGGAGAAAAATCCCAAGTGTTCACACAGTTACATGGAGTCTTTCTGGCAAAGAGAACATGTAGCAGCTTTGAATATTGGGGCATCTCCTTTTTACTCGGGCATTCTATACCCTACAAGTGAAATAGGGCACAAGCCCTAAAGAAATCGAAGTGCAAGAAATTCTAAGAGGACTAGTTTTTTTTGTTGTTGCTGGGTTGTGTGACATTTTGTTTTTTCCCAGTGACAAGCCCAGTTTTTGGTAGGCAAAGGCTGGAGGGAAGGATCACTCCCCAGTGCTGTGCTGAATTCTGCCTGGAAGCTGCTGCACTGGATCTTCCCTCCATACCATTCCCCTGACTCACAGCCGTCCTGGAATAGGAAGGCTCCAGGTCCACTTCCTGGAGCACCGCCAGCACCTCACCCCGGCTACAGAACACAAATGGGATTGATTGCATCAGCTTATGGTTGCAGAAGAGCTAGTCTCTTCCTTGGCTTGCTGAGAATACTGGGAATCCAAGCCTTGCTACTGATGAGGATTGAGGGCCTTAAGCTCTGAGCCCCATCTGGTTTCCATGCAGCTCTACAGGAGGCCACTTCTTTTTCCTGTCTACAGGGAATCAATCTTGAGCAGGTTCATCCTTTCATCCTTCCTGGTTACAACCTCTGTGATAAAGTTCAAACCCCTTTGAGTGGCACACAAGGTTTTTAAGATATGAACGCTCTGAGAATGTCAGCTAATATAAGCTTATCAACTGCCATCCATCTGCTTCCTCCAGCTCTTCATTACTTTATTTTTGAGACAGAGTCTCACTCTGTCATCTAGGCTGGAGTGCAGTGGTGAGACTTCGGCTTACCGCAACCTCTGTCCTCCCACCACCCCAGCTAAAGCTCAGTCTCCAAGTAGCTGGGACTACAGGAGTGCGCCACCATGCCTCGCTAGTTTTTGTATTTTTAGTAGAGATGGGATTTCACCATGTTGGCCAGGCTGGTCTTGAACTCCTGGCCTCAAGTGATTTGCCCCCATCGGCCTCCCAAATTGCTGGGATTACAGGCAAGAGCCACCGTGCCTGGCCCTAGCTCCTCATTACTTTTTACTTTTATTAAGTGTCTTGCATATCCCAGAACAATTCGTGTTTTTTGTTTCATCTTCACATTTGTACATGTTGTTCCCTCTGTTCAGAATGCCCTTCCTATCCTTATCTGATGAATTCTTGTTTATCTTTCAAGATACAGCTAAAGCATCATAAGTTCTGTAAACCTTCCCATTTCTCTCTCCCACGTCTCAACCACCCAGCAATGTTGATTAAAAGTCTGTTTCTCCCCAAATTTGTATATGTCTCTCTTAATACAATTGAATAACAATTATTGTATAACATTTCAATAATTGAATTGTCAACATTGTTATTGAATAACAATTAATGGCTCACATGCTTTCTGCCGACCACACTGTGAGCCCCTTCAAGGCAGCACATAGACGGGGTCTGGCACATAACATAGCAGGTGGAAAATTAAAATGTACTGAACGAATGATCAAATGGATGGCTGCTTTTCGAAAGCCTTTGCACCCACACGGCATCAACTTAGGTCAACCCAGGTCAATGTAGGCAACAGCAATGGAAGAAGGAAAGGTCCTGGATATTCACGATAGTGCATGGCATGTGTGATGGTATGTGGACAGTCACCCTCTAGGTGTGCAGGACTTCATCCTAATCTTGAAACGACAAGATCGTACAATTTAAAAGTCAAGCTACAGTATTAGTTCTGGACATGTAGTTACTTTGTTTTGTTTTTGTTTCTTTCACTATTCTTATTCTCTTTTAAGACATACATTATTCTTAAGAAATTGTTATTGGATGGAGCTGAAGGACATTTTGATACTTGTGAAGATAATTTCTTTTTCTTACAACCACTTCTTATTTTCCACCATTGTCTTTACCATCTTATTTCAAGTGATAATGGTCTCTTGCCTGGAATTCTAAAAAAGTTATCTTTTGGGCTTTTTGTACCGAATTTGGCCTCTTCTCCAGTCCACTACTGCATTGTAGCCTGAGTTAACTTTTTAAAACGCAAATCAGATCATGCCATCATTGTGCTTAAAACCCTTGATGGTCTTCCTACTAATTTTTAGGATAAAGAAAAGCTCCTTAAGACCTGATCTCTTCCTGTGGCTCCAGCATCAATTTCCAAAATGTTCCCTTTCACCCTCATACCTTGCTTTACTAGCCTTCTTTCATATCCTCACAAATACTGTGCTCTCTCCTTCTGTACAGGTTTTTCAACAGAAACCTCTACTATCCATTTTCCTGGAAGACTTGCCTCCTCTTACCTAATTAACTTACATTGATCCCTTACATCTTGTTTGAGAATCATTTCCTGGGGAGGAGGGGGCTGGTCCTCAGAGCACCAGGTAGCTTTCATTTTCAACTGCATTATTCAATTCTATAGCTATTTGATTCAAGTTTCCTTCCCTCACCAGCTGGGAACCTCCCCAGGGATAGTGTTTAATTCTGGAGGATAGGGATTTATGTATCTCGGTTTGTAGGATAGCGCTTGAGACATAGAAATTCAATACATTTCAGTGGAATGAATGAATGAATGAGTTGAGCTGCTTGGTTTTGCTGGATACAATCACGAAGTATATCCTGGTGTACCTAGAGCCTATGTTTTGGTATAAATATAAAGAGACTTGGAGTGTATTAACAGAGAGTGGAGGGGAAAATCCTCGAGTTGGAAGCAGTCAGCATAATGATAAGGCATTTTTTGCTCATTAGCTCAGCTAGGTCTGGGTTCTTGTCTCATGATCAGGAAGTAGGCACAGAGACACTGGAAGTGTGAGCAAGGCAGGGAGTTTTATTGAATGATGAAACAGGTTTTAGCAGGGAGGAAACACAGAGCTGGACACCTTATCCAAAGGTGGGAAAGCTCTCAATATGGCTGAGTCTGGGGCTCAAAATCGGTAGTTTGTGTTGATTGGTTTGTAAGTATGCAAAAAGTCAAAGTGAAGATGTCACTCAAAGGCTGACTCAACAGTGTAGGAAGCCAATATATGCAAAATAGGGGAAGGGTGGAGATCAATTAGAGGAAAGTGTGCCAAATGAGCAGGTGGAGTCTCAATCCTGTCCGAGGATTTAACTTGTAGCTTGACTTTCAGGCTTTAAACTGTCCGCGGCTTGGAGGTGGGGTTTCGCCAGGACCTGGCCCAATCTATCTAGTCATTTGGCTGCCTCCTGTCACTATCAGTAAGAAATCTCAGAATAACTGTCCCAGACTAAAGCCTTTAGGGCTAACTGTGAAGATAGTCAAACAGGGTGACAGCAGGCCCTTTTGTTACCATATCATCCTTGTGTCGTTAGATAATACAAGTCTCAGGTGTTGCAATGAAATCAATCTGAAGGGACACCATAATGGAGAAATTGCTGCTGTTTTTGAAGATGTAAAAATCATAGTCAGAGATGTCAGCTCAGCCAGTCTCTGCCTTCTCCCCAACCAGAACTAAATGTGACAGAGCAAAAATCTGAACTGGCTCCTAGGTCTCTTCCCTGCCAGGAGCTGGCATCTCCAGACTCTCAGCTCTTGTGTTGGGGCCTTGGTGCTCTTCAGTCTTCTAGCCATCAAATATTCTTGTACCAATTTTCCCACAAAGCGAATGAGTGGGATTTGTATTTGGAAACCACAGCTATTATAATACCAGTATCTTTGAAATTGACATACTGTCTCCCTGTTGGTTTTCAATTTATCTTGGACCAGCTGCTGGAGGAAAACACTTTTTAGTTTTTGTAGCACCATGGAGCCAATATGTTTAGGAAACAAGCCAGTCAATATAGCTCCCAACAAAACTCTTGGCAGAGACAGAAATAATTTTTTAACCTCTTGAACTCTTAACAGGAAAAAGGTTTCATCCAGATTATGGACACTAAACCTTGGTTGGTATGGGCAGTTTGAACAATCATCCTTTGAGTTGAAAACTTTTCGACTGTTCTTGGACTTAGTAAAGGACATACATTAAGTAATCCCCTAGGTCTTCTTTTTCAGCTTGTAATCACATTTCCAGGAAATGGCCCTGTAAAACAAGTAGCAAAGTGTTCTCTGCAATATTCAAAAGTAAGACTGTAACAGTTCAAAAATTAAAAAGTAAATGATAGTCATTCACTTAAAACATTCGCTTAAGGCATTTTGTAGTTTCATTGCTGACCTTTTATTGCATCATGAACAAATAGAGGCAAGAAAGGATTTAGAAGATAAAGATTTGGGCTTCTGAAAATAAGCATTCAGTGGTAAGGATTTATAGGATGTAAGATAGATGAAGTAAGGGCCAGGAAACCTTTGGGGAAAAAAGGCAAACTGTTATCATATGAATAAAAATAATGGTAGTAAAATGTCAAAGATTATGTCATGTCTTTAAAAAGAGAATACCTGAAGGAAATATAAATTTCACGTTTTAGGTTATGTCAGACCTTGGGGATCTTGATATATAGAAATTTCCTTTCACTTTTGTACATGTTGAGAGAAGATGTAAGAACAGTGGAGGGATGCAGAGAACAAGGGGACAGGAAAGGATGGTGTAGGGCACAGAACAGCAGAAAAATTACATGGAGCAGGGAAGTCACCAGAGCGATGTGGTGATTGGAACTCTCATATTTTATAGCTATTAATAGCTCATATTGACTAAATGATTCCTAAGTTTCAGACCTGGCACTTTTAATAATCACCATTTTATTTAATTCTTTCAATGACTCTATGGAGGTAATTTCTTACCTTTCCCTTTACCGCATGTTATAGATGAGGAAGCTGAGGCTAAGTACGCATCACAAATTACATTGGAAATGGCAGAAGCCTCTAATGCTGTAATTGTATAAATAACCATTTTATTCTCCATGACCTGGGCACTTAGAAGATGACTGAGGAATGATTTAGATATGTTACATATATTCATATGCGGTTTATATATGCTATTGTTCCATCTGTCTCTGAAGGTTTCCTCAATTAAGTTGTGCTTGAGAAGCATTGAGGATGAAATTGGCCAACCCCAAACTTTTTATTGCCAGTGCTTCCTGTGGGCTTGGCATTTTGTTTAGTACACTTACAAGAAAGTCATTCCAGCCTTGAAAATCATCCTGTTAATGCAGATTTTTTCTTACTGAGTCAGTTAATGGATATGTGAGCCAAAATGCTCATCAAAGCCACTGCTGATGAAACAACCAAAGCTTCATTTTCTTGAGGCTCCTAATGGAAACAAAAAGGAAATCTATGTGCCAATGGGAAATGCAGACATAAACTACCTACCTCATGTAAAAGACTGCCATGGTTGCAAGAGACATGGAGTGGCAATAAAGAGCAGATGCAAGTGAGTATGGCCAAATAGGAAAAAAGGCACATTTTAATGAACTTTTAAATACATTTCCATTTACTAATTATGAATCTGTGACCACCTGTACAAATAAAGCAATTAACATAAACTGTTTACAACTCCTTAAAAAGTTTCTTTTTTTGGGCCGGGCGCAGTGGCTCACGCCTGTAATCCCAGCACTTTGGGAGGCCGAGGCAGGTGGATCACGAGGTCAAGAGATCGAGACCATCCTGGTCAACACGGTGAAACCCCATCTCTACTAAAACTACAAAAAGTTAGCTGGGCATGGTGGCACGTGCCTGTAATCCCAGCACTTTGGGAGGCCGAGGCAGGTGGATCACGAGGTCAAGAGATCGAGACCATCCTGGTCAACACGGTGAAACCCCATCTCTACTAAAACTACAAAAAGTTAGCTGGGCATGGTGGCACGTGCCTGTAATCCCAGCTACTCAGGAGGCTGAGGCAGGAGAATTGCCTGAACCCAGGAGACGGAGGTTGCAGTGAGCCGAGATCGCGCCATTGCACTCCAGCCTGGGTAACAAGAACAAAACTCTGTCTCAAAAAAAAAAAAAAAAAAGTTTCTTTTTTTTTAAATTTCAATTTTCTTATTGCTCCTATTTTTAAAATTTGTATAAATGTATGGGGTACAAAGTATAATTTTGTTCCATGGATATACTGCATAGCGGTAAAGTAAGGGCTTTTAGTGTCTCCATCACCAGAATGATGTACAGCGTCCTCATTAAATAATTTCTCATTATCCAGCCCCCTTTTGCCCCTTTACCTTTCCGAGTCCCCATTGTCTATCTTTCCACACTCTAGGTCAACATAACAATTTCTTAATTGAAATAGATCCTGTCTATTTAGAGGAAAAATTATATTGAACATATTTTTCTTTTAATTCAGTATTTTAATTTCAAATTGGAAATAAGTAAGTAAGTTAGTTTAAAAAAATTAACTCAATCCCCAAAATGTGACATTTTAAGGAAAGTGTCTAGGAAATATTAATGAAACTCAAATGTATTACAGAAAACCTACCAAAGAGTAAGTTAGTTCTATTTTTGCCATTTGATTAGATTTTATGGATACACTCTACAACTATAGTTTGTTGAAGACTGTGTGCTAGACTCTTTGCTAAATGTTTTGCATGCATTATCTGATAATCTCAACATATGATACTCATATTATTGTCTCCATTTTACATGTAGAAACTGAGGCTGAGCCTAAGTGACCTGCCTGGGATTTCCCAGCTAGATACTGGTTCCAAGCTGTGATTCCAAGTCAGGATTCAAACTGAGATCTGTTGAAGCTGACATCTGCAAATTTAGCCCTTTAAACTGCATTGCATTTCCTTTCAAATTAAGTAATATGCTGTAAAATGATTACAGTCTAGTGAAGTATCTCTCCTGATTTGTTTAAAATACCTATAATAGTGTATAAGGAGATTCCCATTTTGTTTTTCTTGTGGAAATGATAGACACTTACTTAGTTGCTAATTTCTGTAATGTGGCCCAAATTGTTTAAACCTAGCAATTTCATATTTAAGGATTTCTTTTAAGAAATTAACTGGACAAGTGCTCCAGGCTATATGTATCAGGTAAGTAACAGCAGGAGGACTTCTATATGGAATGGGTTAGTGATGGTGAGCTTATTAAAATGGGGGTTCTGTCTCTACAAGACCCCTTTTATGTAAGGTATTTTACATAAAATTAAGCAAACTTTATTTTCCATATAAAAGGAGAGAATAGAATGAGCTGATACTCCTTTTGAATCTACCTTCTTAGATCTGTTATAATTAAAAGATGTTTACAGCAGTATTGTTTATTATGGTGAAAAATTGAGAAAGACCTAAAATATTCCATATTAAGGAATTTGTTAAATTATGAACCACCTATACAGTTAAATACCATGTTGATATTAAAATCATGATGGAAAGATATCCATGATATCATATTAAATAAAAATGCACATTACAACAGTATTCATATGGGATCATCTGACCTCATTTTGACTAGCAAACAAGCTGTTTAGGAGGAGAAGTCCAAGCAACAGAGGGCTGAGAAATCACTACAATTAATATCTGAATATTACTTAATGTTATTTTGAAAAGAAGCAAGAGAGACTTTTCGAAGCCTTTGGACTTCTCTTTGTCAGTTAAAATCCTGAATTTTTACTAACTGCTTTACTTTAACAAACCCTGTATTTCATTTAAACCTGGCACAGAGAATGCAGTCTTTCCCAATCCTTGGCTAAATTTCCTGAAAACCTGTATTTTCCTATTATGTCTTTCTGAATAATTTAAGATATGCACTCTTCTCTAACTGCCTACTCTTGGAATAAATTCATTTATTAAGTCTGCTAGGGCCCTGCCTGTGTATGGTAGGATATGCAAATTGGCTACCAGTTAAGACAAATCTGACCTTCAAATTTTGGCTTTTACTGTTCAAAAAAAATCATTTGAACTGTCTGCCAACTTTTAAAAACTAGGAGGTTTTACATTAAAACCCGGAATTTTAGTATCACTTGGATAAAAATCAGAATATCTGGCAGTCCTGGCTCCCACGCCCATGAGTAGGGTATGAGCAGCTCCTGGTCCTGTTGCTTTGGCGATATGATTTTGGTTTGTCTGTGTGCTCACGTAACTCCGATCTTGAACTGTAGTTCCCATAATACCCACATGTCATGTGAAGGACCTGGTGGGTGTAATTTAATCATGGGGTGGTTACCCTCATGCTGTTCTTGTGATAGTGAGTGAGTTCTCACGAGATCTGATGGGTTTATAATGGGCTTCCGCCGGACTTCTTCTGCACTTCTCCTTGCTGCTTTGACGTGAGAAGGAACATGTTTGCTTCCCTTTCTGCCATGATTGTTTCCTAAGACCTCCCTTGCCATGCTGAACTGTGAGTCAATTAAACCTCTTCCTTTATAAATTACCCAGTCTCAGATATGTCTTTATTGGTAATATGAAAACAGACTAACACATTTGGTCATGTGATTTTTGTTTGCCACAGTCTCTAGCTCTTCCTCTTGCCTTCCTTCGATTCATTTATGTTACCTGCTTGAATTGTATAGGCATTTGATTTTGCACCTTGTGTACTAACTCTAAAATAATCTAAAAAGCTCATCTGCGTATCATTTAGCAATTTTCTTACCCTTTCAATCAGTGGTTTAAAAAAGTGAACAAATTTGCTCCATTTGCTTAGATAGATTCTTGGCATGTTTCCAGATAGTCTGGGGATGGATTAAATCAATTAATTAATGAAAACGTCTGTATGCCTATGTGGTAGGCTCTGGAGGCACTAAGAGTTACAAGACATGGTTCATCCCCTTGAGGGGCTTATTCTATGCTTGTGGAAGATGGTGTACACATCAGTAGCTAGTAAACTGTTACCCAGTGTCAAGAGCCTGGAATGTCTGGTTAGTGAGACTGACGGCAAGTTCAGTAGGTGTTTCTGTGGGAATGGACAGAATGTGCATGCCAATCCTAGAAGATGACATAGGTCAGGGAAGGTTCTGGGGAAGGAAGACCTCAGGTCATATCTGCGAGTTGGCAGATCGGGTGGGTCACAAACATCACTGTGCATGTGAATTGTATGATGTAGGGCAACTTGAGATTTCTAAGCTCTACCCAGAGATCCTATAACTAGAGGGCGAAGTGGACCAAGAATATGCATCTTTAATATGAATTCCATGTGATTCTGAAATATGTGTGTTACATTGTGAAAAAAGGGGGAGAAGATAAGCCAAGCAGGTCAGGGGAAATAAGTAAAGGTAGGAATGTGGGAAGGAAATTTAGAGGTTATAAAACTCAGCTTATTGGATGCTGGTATGTGGCGTCCTGGAAGGTAATTAAGGGAGGAATACTGGGAAGAGAGGGATACTCTGGAAATAACTTACTGTTCTTTTTATCAATAAGAAAGGAAGGCAGATACATTTTATGAAATTGGGGAAATGAAGTGTCAGCAGCAGCCAGTTATTCCCAAAAAGAATATTCTCTGCTTGATTTATTTGTATTTTAATGGAATAAAATAGTTGTATATGAGACAGTCAATCATAGACATGCTTTTTTTAAAAATGCAAATAATAGTTAATTAGCAGGCAATTGAGTCTGGTCCTACTAGTTTGGGTGCCTAATCAGTTAAATTGGATTAACAGTTTAGCAGCCTGCTGCATTACTGAGTAATTGCATGCTATTTATAGTTGAAAACAAAATGGATATCCTAATTTACACCACCTTTAAGTGTAGCAGATACTGAACTCAAGCTCACAGTTTCGGACCCAGCGTCTCATATAGTGACTGGTATATGGTTGGTTGGCACTCAATAAATACTTGCCAGATGTTCTTAATTGAAATTTGCTTGGTATTTGTAGTTCTTCATTTCTGAAAAAATTGAGTTGGATAGATTCATGGTTTTTTACACCATCAAATTCTTTGGGGTGTCTAAGTGTCACTTCCAGAAATAGACCTAGAAATTGGGGAGGGGTGTCCACTTTACCTCATCTTCTCTTTTGTATATATGTATATATATATTATATGCATATAATATATATATACACACATACATATACACAAAAGTATATATATCTGTGTTTGTGTATATATATTTTTGTATATGTATGCACATTTGTTTTTTAACAGAAAGGGTCTTACTCTGTCACCCAGGCTGGAATACAGTGACACAATCATAGCTCATTGTAGCCTCCAACTCCTAGGCTGTAGAGATCCTCCCACCTCAGCCTCCCAAGTACCTGGGATTACATGTCTGTGCCACAATGCTGAGCTAATTGAAAAAAAATTTTTTTTAGTAGAGACAGAGTCTCGCTGTGTTACCCAGGCTGGTCTCAAACTCCTGACCTCAAGCAATCCTCCTGCCTCAGCCTTCCAAAGTTCTGGAATTACAGATGTGAGCCACTGTGTCTGGGGTGTGTGTGTGTGTGTGTGTATATATATATATATATATGCGTGTGTGTGTATTTTAATAGGGGTTTTCTAGGTATACCTTGTTTAAAAAACAATAAAGGCTTCCATTTTGAAGCAAAGAAAAAAACAATAGCAACAGTAATAAGTTTGGAAGTCTCTGAAGTATTGAAGAAATGATTTGATTAAATTCCATGTGTATTTACAGGCCACTGTGCACAGCTTTAATACATAATTCTCATGACTTTTGGGGCATAAATGAATTCCAGTGTGCCTCTTGTCTGCTTGAGTTTTTGAGCATTCCTTGCACTTGTAGGGAATTTTATTGGACACTATATCTGCAGACCCTTCATAGGTCTGAAGGTTGAAAAATAATTTGGAAGGCAGATAATATAATAGAGAAAGTAAGGAGAAGGGGTGGGGGTGAGCCATTGAAGAAGCATTTATAGAGTTAGGGAGACAAGAAATTCAGGCTGTGCCTGAGAAACACAGGTGCATAAAATGGTGTGGAGGGAATACAGGCTGTATGCATAGATAATGAAGTGGTAGAAAAGAATGAACAGGAAGTTTATGGTGTTGAGAGGTCCTGGGTGGGTGCTTCAATGAAGATTCCAAATGTTTTTGTCTGTGGGCAAGGGATAACATGATACATTTTTTTTTTTTTTAATTAGAAAAGTGATTTTTACCAGCTTTTGTTTTAGAAGAATTGGGATATAAGAGTGAAGGATTGATGATGGGCAAGAACTAGAGGTCAACTTATAGCATTAACCCATTTTAAACAATAGTTACAATGAGGGTGGAAAGAGAAGAACGGAAGAGTCTTGGCAGAGGGAGATGTTAGGTGGATATTAAGAGAGAGGTGAGCAAAAAATGGCTCTGAGATTTCTAGCCTGTGTTGCTGAGAAAATGTTGGTCTATTAAAAATAAAAATAACAATTATTGATCATTTACCCTGTGCCAGACATAAGTTATTTAATCCTCACAACAACTGTAAGAAGTGAGTACAATTGTTACAAGTGAGACAACCAAGGCACTAAGGTTAAATAATTTGCCAATGGTCATAGAGAAATGTTAAAGCCAGGCACTGGATGCAGGCAGGCGGGCTACTGGATGATGGTCATCAGCATGATGATGTGCCTTCTGTATTTGGAGAAAAAGCATCTTTCAGTGGTATTTCCAATGAGGGGTTGCAAATATGATGTCTAGTGATGGCATGAGGTTTAGTTCTCTCTGCTTCTACTTCTTCCATTTTTTGCTTCAATACTAAGATGATTGGCACTACCTTTGACATGGTGGCCATGCCCTTAATATTTCCTTCCCTTTCCACCATGAAAAGAAGACAGTTTTGAGGACTTTTAAACTGCGGCAAACCTTTGCCTTAAAGTATAGGCTCAGTCTTTGTCATCTTACGGTTCAGAATCAACATCAGTAAAAAATTTCAATTCATTGGAACTTGACTATGAAATGTTTAATAAATCTGCTGCATGGGCACATGAACTGATACTATATGAGGATGTATCCAGAATAACAGATCATATGTACAACATACAAAACACTTTTTGGAATGCTTTCGTGTTCTTTTTTATAATGGATTGAGTAAGAAATTTTAATAGGCAAATAGTACCCACTATATAAATATTCACATTCAATTTCCAAAGAAGCATCCTGTGTAGAAAGCATCACGCTGAAGTTATCCTTTTAAAATCACAATTTTATTAATAGAATGGGGAATCCAAATCTTAGCAGCAGCTTTCTGGAAATTTGTTTTCATATAATTGAAGAACAGTTAAAAGTCCTTGAGTGGTAGGGAACTGCAAATATTCTATAATTAGCATTTACAAATATATATCTTCAGGGAAAATTTTGGGTAATTTTTTAAAGGGTTTAATAATTAAATATCTATAATGAGAAGCATTTTTTCCTCTGGAATAAGTGAACTAATTACCAGATATTTTCATCATAAAAAGCTTAACGTATGCAAAGTAAGAAAACAGCCGAAATTTTAATTTGGACTTCCAAGAGGCTAACTGACTGAAAAAGCAATACATGTTCGTTAACTTACTGGAAGGAACCAAAGCTGCTTTTGATTTGGCTGCATCTTGTCATTATTTTGTTTGTTTAGCTGGGCACCATGCTCGCTAGGAATTCGATTGTGGGAAGTTGCCAGCCCTCAGTTGAAGTAATAAAGCAAATGGGGTACAGAGATAGAGAGATGTTCATATGAGGAGTATTGTTGGAGAGTTGGGGGCTTGATTGGTGCACTGGTTAGAATGTAATTAGGTACTTGAGCAGGGTGGTGCAATTAAATATGTTAAGGAGGGCATAATTAGGTGGGAGGCTTAATGATATAATTACATTCATAAGAATGGGGCTGTAATTAAATGTGAGGCAGGGGTGTGTATTTAGATGTGTAAGTTGAGGTTATAATTAACATATGGGCAAGAAATTAAATTATGTGTGTGGGTGAAGGATAATTATGTGTGGGAGTTCATGAGGATACATGGGTAAGGGTATATAGAAAGAAATGGGTCAGAGTGCAATTAGATGTGTGAGTTGATGTTCTTATGGACAAAAACTTGAAATTTTTATTAAGAAGGGCAAACATATGTTTTGACATCATGACTGGTAGCAGGTGGCCTGTAGTAACAGCCTTTCAGGCCACTCTGAAGGCTTGCAAAGCAAACTCTCTGCTTTTCCAATATGAATTGAGACCTGCAGCTTACACTGCTATTGATTCTTCTTAATTGTAGCACTTGGTGCCACAATTCCAAATACTGAGTGGCTGGATAATTTTTCTAGCTTTACAACACAACTGCATGACAAGGAAGACTTGCTCCCCCTTCCTGTCAAAGAAGAAAGAGTTTGGAGGGAAAACAAACACTCAAAGAAGAACAACAAAATCCTTATACCACCACCAACAAACACCCGATTTTTCTTTATATTGCCAAGTGTGAAAGTAAGCATCATGCTTTTAGCCAAAATGGTACATAAATGTGTTACAAAATGAACAAAACTTAGTTATGGTAGCCTCATTATTTTAAATTTCTAAAACAACATGTATTCATAAATAATTTTGGCATCCTCCCAACATATAAAAGCAACAATGCAACAAATGTAGGCTGCAGGTAAAAGAGGAACTAGGGAGCGGCAGAAGGGAGCCAGGGGAAGAATGATCACAAGAAAGTAGGTGGAAAATTACTCAGGGGATCTCAGAAACTTACATGGAAGCAGCGAAGTATGGTAAGAGTGATCATAATAATCTGATATATTCTATATTAAACTTAAAACATGGAGGTTCTTGTTGTCATCTTCAAAAGCTAGAGAACATTTCAAATATTAGTTTGTTGCTTAGATAACTGTTAAAATTAAAGATATTTAACTGGTCGCTAGTCTGCTTAAATTGATTCAATCTAGCACTCGATTCTCATAAACCCCAGAGCCTCAGAGCCTCCTCATATCTGTTCAGGTCTTAGTTCTGACAGAACTCCAGTATTGATAGAACCCTGGTGAGCTGGTTGCTTCAGGGATTCTGAGGTTTTTTAGATTCAAAAAGAATCCGAAAAGGATTCAAGAAATCTATATTTAATGTTAGTTATTTTTTATAACGTGGATGTAGGGACATTGCAGCCTGCCACCAATCTCTTGTTCTGCCCTTTAGTGGTTTTAAAGAACTTCTTTTGAATTGTTAGATTTTGATTTTACATCAATGTGTGATGCTGATTTTTAAAATTGTAGACATGCCTCAAAGGCGGCCTCTCTCAAGGGCTGTTGTAACTTAATTTGTAATCAGAAGCACTCTTAATAAAATGCGTATTCCTGTGAAAATTGCTGTTGCATCCAATTCTCTATCTACTAAGTTTTTCTTTTTCTCCATGCATATCCTACTTTTTGCCCTGAGCAGTTCAGACACTGCAACAATTAACGATTTATGGCGGTTAACTTATGTGCTTCTAGAGGTCACGCAATTATCATTCAAGACATCTAGTTATATCTGTGGGATGGAAGACGAGTACCTGTAGGTGTCAAGTCTCCTTGTGCCAGTGGTGGAGGTTGGTGCTGGCTCTGCTCTCAGGTTTGGGGGTGGAGTCCCAGCTCTTTGTTGCTTTGTGTGGATTGCACAGAGAGAGGAGGAAGAGGTGGGCTTCGGAAATGACTCTAGTAAATGATAGTTTGTTCACTTAATTATAAAAACCATTCTGAGATGCTCCAGTACTATTTACATAGGCACAAAAAACAGGGTTTAAATTCTTCAGATTTGAATAGCATTTTTCTAGAAGTCACGCTGTCAGCCAGGAATGTGTTTGCAGCTGGCACTTTGTAGCTTGCTTCTGAAAAATCTTCTAGCTTGAAACAAGTCTTTCCACTCTCATGCATACTATAAAACACCAAAGACCACAATTTTGTTTGTCTTTTTTTCACCTTCCTAATATTGTCTAACAGACAGAACTCTCCACTACTTTCATATGCCTAGAGCTACAGATCTTAACTTAATGTTAATTCCTCAGAGGGATTTTCCCTAACCTTGTAGCACTCTGCACCTTGCTGTCATGTTTGTTAAATTCTGTTTTTCTATTTAGCATGTACGCTGCTTGAGTGGGGTACATGTCTACTTTGTTCACCATCACACTTTCAGCATCCATAACATCTCCTGTTCCATACAAGGTGCCCAATGAATAGTTGATGAATGAACAGAGAAGTTAGATATCAGGGCTATTTGAGAAGAGGCACAAATGATGCAGCCGGTGGAAAAGGAGGATAAAGCGTATCTCAGAAGCAAGGCGCTGAATGGCCTTACTGATCAGTGCATATTTAGTGATAGGGCTCATGCTTGTTCTTCAAATTTGAAGATTAATTTATATATTCATTACAACATAAGGAAATGCCATTTTAGGTCCAGAAACTGCTAAGAATGGATTGGTTGCTCCAGGAAAAATTTGTGACTAAATAGCTAATTATTGAACAAACTGTTGATCATCTCATCTGTACTTAGTCCAGATGTGGAGTGTTGATAAAAAAAAGATAGGATACCTGCAATGATTTCTACGAAAATATCCATTATTAAAACTCGTGACTTGATAGAAGTTGTATTAATAAATACAACCTCAAAGGACCAATGACCAAATATATTAGTTTGTTCAAAATCTATATAAATTAGCCTGGGCACATGGTGAAACCTTGTGTCTACCAAAAAAAAAACAACAAAAATTAGCTGGGCATGGTGGTACGCACCTATAGCCCCAGCTATTCTGGTGGCTGAGGCAGGAGGATTGCTTGAGCCTAGCAGGCTGAAGCTGCCATGAGCTGTGATTGCACCACTGCACTCCAGCCTGGGGACACAGTGGGACCCTGTCTCAAAACAAACAAACAAACAAACAAACAAACAAAACTATATAAATCTTTGAAATTGAAAATATCTCACACAAATATAGAGTAAATATTACAATGGTCTAGCAAAATACTAACTTTCCCCTAAGGAATGCAATTTTGTTAGTATATAATAATGCATTAATATAATATATTTATATGGGACCTCAGAGGTTCCTGATAATGTTCAATGCCTCACCTTGTTTTAACTCTCAAAAGTCTTGGAAGATGGAACAGATGGTTATTATCATGCCTTGTTTCCAGTGAGGTACTGAGGGGTAGAGGGGCCTAGCAAATCTGAATCTCAATCCAGATGATTAACATAATATGGTCATTAATAAGATGGCCATTAACAGATGGAACAGTTATAGATGAAAAAATTTGGACAAAGATCCATAGGATGGTTAGTGGCTGAGCAGGAAGAGAACATTTTTTAGGCTGGGCGCAGTGGCTCACACGTTTGATCTCAACACTTTGGGAGGCTGAGGTGAGCAGACCGCATGAACCTAAGTTTGAGACCAGCCTGAACAAGCATGGCAAAATCCTGTTTCTATGAAAAATACAAAAAATAGCCGGTGTGGTGGCACACACCTGTAGTCTCAGCTAGTTGAAAGGCTGAGGCAGAAGGATTGCCTGGACCTGGGAGATCGACGCTGCAGTGAGCAGTAATGGCACCACTGTACTCCACATGGGCGATACAAAGCTATCCCTCTCTCAAAAAAAAAAAAAAAAAAAAAAAAAAAAAAAAAAAAAAAAAAAAAAAAAAAAAAAAAAAAAAAAAAAAAAAAAAAAAAGAAAGAAAAAGAAAAAAGCCTTTGAGCTTATTACTTTAGTTAATCTAATTTATCCTTGCCTTTACAGTAGGTTTTTTTAGTGTTGCCAAGAGTGTTATAGCATACTCTCAAATCCAGTAGATTATTTTCTTCCATAGGTACAAGGAGACACATTTGAAAAGACAGCATGCAATGCCTTAATAAAAATATTCTCTGTTAAAATAGTAATATTCATGTGGCAGTGGATGACCAAACTTCTTTCTATATAAGCATACTCAAAAAGGAAATCTTGCTCCTACATCATTCTGGAAAACATTGACCATTGCCAAAAGAAATTGAGGAGATATTCTTTGAGTATTAATGAGAGAGTATTATCTCAATTACTTTAAAAAATCCATAGTATTTTCTCAGTTAAGTTTTTTGTCTATAAAGCGTTGGTGTGCTGTTATTGTTCATTGATGTATTATAGTGCCCAGAGAGTGCACTCAGGCACTTAAGAAATATTTATTGAAATGAAATGAAATTGCTTGTCAATAATAAAAAGTCAAATGGCTTTTTTTAAACCCCTGGATTTTTGTTTGAGGGCGTTAGGGGGTGGTATTTTAATAGTGCATGGATGTAATAGCTAAGTTTTCTGTTAATAAAATTATTACTAATTGTTAAGATAGAGGTGATAAGTTACTATTTTACCATGTTCTACAAAAACCATGAAATCTAGGCATTTCATGGCTTGAACAAGCCAGGGAAACTGCTAAAAGGAGGTAAGAAATGGAAAAGGGAAGGAAGATGAGTGGACTGCCATGCCAGTGGCTTGGTTAGATGCTTTATATACACAAGCTCATATAATTTCATGAAAACCTGTGTGAAGTTATCCCCCTTCCAAGACAGGAAGCAGAATACAGAGGGGTTTGACAGCCCACCCTCCAATTCCATAGTCTCACAATTTGGAAATTAGGAGATAATGTTTATATCCAGGACTATGTTGCTGCTTCCAAAAGCTATTTGTTTGTGGGCCAGATTCCTGCCAGAAAACCTGGAATTGCAAGTCTAATAGTTTCAGGCAAGAATCACTCTTTGACAACAACTAAGGGGATTTTTATTTGGCTTTTATAAAGCAAACTAGATATTAGTTGAGGATGAGTGAACCCAGATTTTTCAAATAAGCTATATGAAAATAGATATGCAAATGTACATGTATAGCTTACTGAGTTCAGGTTTTTGTCCTTATTGCTGAAATAAATCTATCTTTTTCAAGGTCATCAGTGACCTTCCTGTTGCAAAGTCCAGTGGCAATTTTCAGCTGTTGTCTTACTTAATCTGTTAATAGCATTTGATGTAATTTTTCTCCCTTTTCTTGAGACACTTTTTTTTTTTTTAACTTGGATGATTCTTAGACCTCTTCTCTTTTCCATCTGCACTCATTCACCATCCAGTCTCTTGACTTTAAATACCCATGCTGATCACTCTCTATTTTCTATCTTTAGGAAAGACCAACTCCCTGACTGCATAATAATATTCAGTTGCCTACTTGACATTGCCACCTGGGCATCTAAAGGACATTG
Source organism: Cebus imitator (assembly GCF_001604975.1). NCBI lineage: Eukaryota > Metazoa > Chordata > Mammalia > Primates > Cebidae > Cebus > Cebus imitator. The sequence continues at coordinate 8,093,752 of NW_016107340.1, read as the reverse complement.
TGTACTTGACATATTTAAGATTGAACTCCAAATCGTTCCCTAGAAACCTGCTCCTCCTGTAATCTTCCATATGTCCGTAAATGGCAAGTCTATCTTCACAGTTGTTCAAGCCAGAACTCTTGGCATCATCCTTGATTTCTCTTTTTCTCTTGCCCTGTTTTCATTGTATCAGCAAAGCCAGTCAGCTCTTTCTCCAGAGTATGTCCAGAATCTGGCTACTTCTTCCCACTACTTCTGTCATTGTCACCTTGGTCCAAGAGCCACCAAAATCTCTCACAAGAGACTCCTATCTGGTCTCTCTCTTTCTGCCCATGACATTCTACAGCCTGTTCTCATAGCAGTATAGTGATTGCTCCAAAATATGTCATAATGTCACTCCTTTGTACACCAATATTGACTTGATTCTCATCTTAGAATAAAAACCAGTGTCTTTACAATACCCTACAAGGCCATTCAGAATGTATTCCCCAACCTCCCTATTAGTCAACTCTCTGATATCCTTACTACTCCTCTCTCCTTTGCTTCTTCATCTCCAGATACAACAGGCTCTTTGCTCCCCTTTCCCCATCCCAGGAATGTTTTCTTTTACGGTCTCTGCACCAAAGGTTCCCACAGAGATCTGTATGGCTCACTACCTCATCTCCTGCAGGAATTTGCTCACATGCCTTCTTTGAGTTCTTCCCTGATCACCCTTTAAAATTGGAGTTCCTGGGACCAGGTGCAGTGGCTCACTCCTGTAATCCCAGCACTTTGAGAGGCAGAGGTGAGCTGATCATCTGAAGTCAGAAGTTTGAGATTAGCCTGGCCAACATGGGGAAATTCCATTTCTACTGAAACAAAACAAAACAAAACAAAACAAAAATGAGCTGGGCATGGTGGCATGTGCCTATAATCTTAGCTACTCAGGAGACTGAGGCAGGAGAATTGCTTGAATCCGGTAGGCAGGGGTTGCAGTGAGCCGAGATCTTGCCACTACACTCCAGCCTGGGAGACAGAGCAAGACTCTGTCTCAAAATAATAATAATAATAATAATAATAATAATAATAATAATAATTGCAGTTCCTCTCCAAAAGCATCTGCTAATGCCAATGCTTTCATTCTTTCCAGAGCTCATGTCACCATCTGACCTACTATCCATTTTACTCATTTATCTTTATGTATCTTCTGTTTTCCACTCTAGAATGTAATCTCTGTGGGAACAGGAATTTTTACTTATGTCCCTGTCACCCAAGGCAGTACCTGACGCATAGTAGGCACTTTGTAAATACTTTTGGAATAAACAAACAGCTACTTTTTAAATCTTCATCTAACAAATTATAGCTCTAACTAATGTTTTTCCAGTGTTGATTCCAAGCCCTCCTCTGTTTCTTGCCCATCTCTCCTCTCTGGATCTGCTCTGATGTTTGTTGGACTGGTCTCTGGTGTAGTAATGCAGGAAATTCTTAACTCTCTGCTGGCAAATGCTTAGGCATTACACTTTATGTACTGCATTTTTATCAACAGTATTTTCATAGCTCTGGCTGTTCCTTTGACAACTAGAAAATCAAAGGAATAAAATCCTCTTCTCATGCTGCATTAAGTGGCCACCTCAGTTACCAACGAACACAGAAACTCCTGGAATTTTATTTTTGGTTAACCTCCTTCCTGCCTATATGAGGCCCCACAGTGTATATTCATATACTTATTGCATTTATTCTTTTGGAATAACCCATCTTATTTCCTTGAGATCCATCTAGGGTGGATCTCAAGGAAATAAGTTGGGTTATTTATTTATTTATTCTTTCAGAATAACACATTATTTGCTTGAGATTCATCTAGGGTGGTTATTTTTTATACCAGTTGTGTATATGTAAGGTCTTCCCCCAAAGAATTCCAATTGCTTTGCATGGTTTCAGCAAGCAGGAAATTCTGTACCTGGCAGTTCTTGCTGACCCAGCTAGAAGTGGCTGAATGACGCATTTCACTTTCAGGGGCTATTGCTGGGTTTTCATATTCATACTATAAATGGCACACTCAGATACACTGAACATTTTCTTTGCAGTCCACTTCAGTGTTGCCAGAAAGAAAGTCACATGCTATCTGGTTCTGTGCAAGTCACTTGCCCCTTAGTGGCTCCTAAGTTCTAGACAGACCCACCCAGAGTGTTTATTTGCTCATAAACACAGCATTACTGTCAGCAAATACTTCTGTGCCTTTGTTGCTTTCTGTGCCTGGAAGAATCCTACTTATTTTTTAAGCTTCCTCCCAAGTGAGAAAGCTTTCCCTGAGTTGGCTCAGCAGAAATGCCTTCTTCATCCTTGTGGATTGCATCCCGTGTGTATCTCTTTGGCAGCAACTTCAGCATTATAATGGAGTTTGTTACTTAGCTTTGTATTTTCACACTCTTATCATCCCTTTCTCTACTCACATACCAAATTGTGAACCCTCAGGCCTGTGACTTGTGTCTGCGTGTATATATCCCCAACAGTTAGCAAAGGAAATGTTCAGAAACATTTGTCGAGTGAGTGGCTGATTGTATGAATGAATGAAATTGCAATCACATGGGAGAATAGAGCTCATTTGTTTCCAGCTTAATGGCTTTAAAAATAATCCTATATTTAGTTTGTGTTTCTTTTTAATTTTCCCTAGCGAACACCTTCTGCTATGTGCATGGCCAATTGTAGATGAAAAAAATAAATGTTGTTATATTTAAATACACTTCAGGAACAGTTTTTTAAAAATTTGCTTTTTAAATTTCAAGGCAACAGACTAGTGTGTTCCTTACAAACTTCTTGGCATCTTTCTTTTCACATGCTCTTTTTTTGCTCGACCCAGTCTTCAGTCAAATTTCTCCAAAGGGTCTGCTGTAAACAATGATTTTGTGAGTGGTTGTGTGTTCTTTGCAGTGAAAACCCGCCTTGTTTTCTGTTGCTAGGCAACCCCATTCCAGCTGCCATTGAAGAAATGCGCGGTGGTGGGAAATGGTGGGATTCTGAAGAAGAGTAGCTGTGGCCGTCAAATAGATGAAGCAAATTTTGTCATGCGGTAAGAGAGAGCACCCACAGCGCGGCCTCTGCCTTCTCTCCTTTTCCCCACCCCTCCCGTAAGCCCTGGGGCTTTTCAAAACTAGTCAACTGTGATTAATCAGTTGTAGCACGCTCCTTAGCTTTACTTCCAGCTCCTAGACAAGCGAGCTTAGGAAAGCGGTAAGGGGGAACATGCCCCAAGAAGGTACAAAGCCAAGAAGACTCAGTGGAGATACCCATTCTGCTGTGAATAAAGGCAGCAGTGGAAAGTGGAAAATCTCAGCTCTCATTTTAGATGGTAGAGTCAGGTGATTCTGACTTTTTCAATTGTTCCTTCCCTTAAGGCTAGCTCTCTATGAATAAATATCTTTATTGATTCATTTTATTTTGTTTCCTATTCTTCTTAGTTTTTTCACCAAAGCATTTGTAAGTAGCAAGTGGGATCTGAAGAGGGATTAAATATTTGAGTGGGTGGAAAACTGGAACAAAGGAGCAGGGGTAAATTTCAAAACAAGGAGGATGCTTGGTAAAGGGACTGAGCAGAGTGGTGATGTGCACATCAGTTCCAAGATAAACAGGAGGCCCCCACAGGAGCATGAAAAAAGGTTGCTGAGACATATTCAGCCAGAAGCAGACTGCCAAATTGTAGTGGCATCAGCCTGCACTGCTGGGTGATTCTGCCCAGACATGCTTACCAGCCAGGTATAGAAGGAATGACAGCAAGTGATTGGATGAGGATAGGTTTGGCATTATCTGAGTGAGAGGGAAGAAGGACACAGAGTGACAACATGGGGGGCTCTGGCTAGAGTGGGCGTAAAGTGACACACCTTGAAATCTGGGCTGGGCAAAAAGAAGGCTCTGAGATGAGTTAAGGAGAAAGGAAAGGAGCAAATGATGGAGTCATTCAGAGCAGGGATGAGGTAAGGGTGGCTCCTGGCCATGAATGAAAAAGAAATAGAAGAAGAAGAAGGTAAAGTCAAAGAATGGCTTTCTGGAGCATCTGGCGGATGAGTGGACATGTTGTAGAAAAAGAAAACATTCATTACTGAGCAAATAAGGGAACCTTGAGGACAGACTCTGAGGGGCCTTTCAAGTGGACCCTCAAGCCTCACTGAGGTGGGAATGATTACAAACCAAGTGCCAGCAGACTCCGTGGCCAGTAAGGGTGAAGACGGCAGCAACACCAAGGACAGAAAGCTGAGTGAGATTCTGCATTCCTGTTTATTTTTAAGTGTAAATGAGTAACAGTCTAGGAGTGGAAAAAAGGTAGCCAAGAGAATGCTAAGCAACCTCTGAGCCCTGAGTTAAGTAGGGGCGGGAAGAGTAAAGACTTTGAGAGGGTTTTAGGAGAAGCCATGTAGTTGTGGGGGCTAGGTTCACTCTCACAGTTGGTCTCCTTGAAAAACACTTTTTTCTCACGTGGTGACGCCTGCAGGAGAGTCTACATCCTTCTATACTCACCCTTCCTTTGTTCAGGTACCCCCATTTGTATTTTTCGGCTATATTGCAGCTTTTCTTTTCAATATATACAAACAATAGAAAAATGGAAAAAATACAAATGCAGTTCTTTTAGTGCCAGTCAATGCAACACCTGCTTATTGAGCACCCATGACATATGGGCCTTGAGCTGGGTCTGGGAATGGTGTGTTGAACAATTCTGTAATGGATTTATATCCTGGAGATGTGCTTGCTACCATGGGGGAATTCAGACACATGGGAGCTTCTCAAGAGAAGTGGTGTGTGAGCTGAGTCTTCTCTTCATTTCACCCTAAGCAGAGAAACAGCCTGAGTTTTACTCAAGGGTCCAAGGTGAGAGAGACAGCGAGTGCTGTTACAGTGTCATGAACAGTGGAAAGAATGGCGTGAGATTGAGCCAGAGAGGTATTTAAGGCATAAGAGTGGAGAAAATCACCTAGAGGGCATGGATAGGTGAGAAGAGCAGAGCCCTGGTCCACCTTTAGGCACCCTCTCCAGTATTTTGGCATTAGGTGAGGCTGAGGAGCCAGCAAAGAGGACAGGAGGTAGGAGACAGGCCCTTGTGGTTGTTGACTAGGCCCGTGACCTACAGTGCACTGTTTTACCCTTGCTGGGGCCTAGCTTTCTAGTTTGTAGGAGGAAGCGGAAGTAGGCTAATTCCTCAGGCCTTCCCACTGTGGCAACTCTTACTCTATCGAAGACTGTGTGAATACTGTATCATTGTGACACCTTTTATGTAGTTCAGTTTAAATTTTCAAATTGTTCCTGAGTATGATTAGTTTATGTGCTCCTTCCAAAAATTTATGTAAGGAAGAAGAAATAGATAGTATTCAACTCATAGACGGAAAGAAGTTAAGTGATTTCAGGTGGCCTTGATACATGTAGAAGTATAAATGTACTTCATGCGGTATAATAAATGTAGTCTTGTATTATTCATGAGTGTGTATGTGTGTGTCATCCATTTGTGAAGATGGACATTTACTAACGTGTAGAAGACTAGGCTTAAGTACTGTAGAGAGTTATCTATTATTTCTTGTGGGCTGTATTTATCACAAGCAGAGAAGACTTTGTTAGCCTTATATGCAATCTGGTGTTGACATATTCAAGTTCAGAATTAATGAGCACTTCTGATTAGAGTACCTAGCGCAGTATTAAATATAATGTTTATAAAATATGGGAAGATGAGGGTTGAAAGAATTCAAACAAGGTAGCACCATAATTAGAACTATGTATGCATATGCCTTTGATTTAATTTCAAAAGTAGTGCTATTTTCATGACATATTTTAATTTTTAAAAGCCTTATGTATGGTTTAAATTATAGGAGTAATAAATGTTGATAGATTATTATTATTATTATTATTTTTGAAACGGAGTTTCGCTCTCGTTGCCCAGGCTGGAGTGCAATGGCACAATCTCGGCTCACCGCAACCTCCGCCTCCTGGGTTCAGGCAATTCTCCTGCCTCAGCCTCCTGAGTAGCTGGGATTACAGGCATGCGCCACCATGCCCAGCTGATTTTTTGTATTTTTAGTAGAGACGGGGTTTCACCATGTTGACCAGGATGGTCTCGATCTCTTGACCTCGTGATCCACCCGCCTCGGCCTCCCAAAGTGCTGGGATTACAGGCGTGAGCCACTGCACCCGGCCCCTGATAGATTATTTTAAAATTACTTCAACATTTGTAGATCTATTAATAAATGGTTGCTTAATATGCATTTTGGGACATGCTTAATATATTGAGATAATATTATATTTTCTAAATTAAGCATTTAATGAATAAGTATAGATTAGAAAGCATGTCATATGTCTGGTCCAACACTGTAGGGTATGTGATGGACAGATACAGTAAGAGAGAACATTCAAAATTAGCCCAGCGTGTACACAGTGATATACCAGATTACAATTCAAAATGTCTTTTAGGACAAGGATATAACAATTTCATAATTTTCTTTGCTTAAATTCAAATACATGAAAATCAATTTCCCATTTCTCAAAGTAAACATTTGCTCTGTAGCCAAAAGCAATACTTTAAAAAATAATATTGTTGAATTCAGTTTATTGAGAAGGGCTGTCAGACAAATGTAAAAGGTATTGGATCCTTAAGAGGAACTGGTTGACTCAGGAACATGGATGAGGCAACATAATTTTGGTGCCTTTTCAATTATACACAAATGCATGTTTTGCATTCTCACATACACAAAAAGCATTTAAAGTAATTTTATGATTTTTCTACTTAAAGACTTCTTTCTATCAAGCCCATTTCCCACTTACTTCCACTTCCCAATTCAAAGAATATTTATTTCTCATTAATTCTCTGATCGGATCTCTTTTAGGATTATGAGCACGGTTGCTAAGACAATTTAGCCATTATCTGTTAATTGTGCCAACAAGTGATAATGTAAACTTTGAAACTTATTTTACACCACAATTATGCTTTATTAAAACAAATTGACTTTATTAAATGTGCCTTTTGTATACATCTTTGTAGTTAGCAATTTAGGAGTTGAGGAACAATAGTTATGTGCCTTTCCTAAGAGAAGAGATACAGGAAAGTGTCCCAGATATTTGCGCTTAAAGAATAAGTTTACCCAGAAGAACTTACACCAAAATGTATTGTGATTATTTTCTGGAAATGCATCAAAATTTACATAAAATGTTATCTTTTTGGTTTTAAGCATTCCCCTCTGTTATAGAAGATAATAAACACCTGCAAATTTTTCTTGAGCTATTACTCTGTGGCAGCAGATACGAAGAGACCCAGACACATGAGCCATGGAACACACAGGAAAACAAAGTATTTACTCATGAAAACCAGCTTGTTTAACAACAAAACGTGTTGACAGCACTCCCCAGCAATACTCAGTTTATAATTTTAGCATAACATAGCTGATTCTCACATGCTTCCAAGGGCAATTAAGATCAAAGCTTCTTTAAGAGACAAGTATCCAAATTTTAGTCTGTGTTTTATCCTGGAAGTCATCTTCCTCTGTGCAAAGATCAATTACATCACAAGACCACAGTCAGTAACCACAGCCTGATGAGCCTCGCTGTTAATGCATGAACTCACTCCCTCATGAGAGTCCTCAGGAAACCGCATGGGATACGGGGCAAACACTAGACTGTAGATGCCTCAAGAGTAGGTTCTGTGACTTGGGCTCCACCCAAAGTCCCCATAATGCCCACTGTGTTTGCTTTCAGTGGGTATTCAGCAAAAGCCACTGACTGGTTAACTGGCCGGTGGGTAGCTGCCAGAAAAACCAGTATCTTATCACCAAAGAGCAGATAAAAGGAAGATTCTAAATCAACTGAAACGAGTTTCCACCCAGGATGCCTTGATGTGGTGATAGTCACAGGGTAAATAAGAGACAAAATCAGAGAACTTGAGCTGGTCAGCTGAGTGGGTGCCTAGATACTGGGGGCAATTTGTAGGGAAAATTTAGTAGTTGAGGAACTAGAAGAGACTGCAATATTTGTAAGATATCTTTACCTACAAATAAATGAGGCTTTGGTTTACTGAAGTAATAAAAAGTTACAGGTGCCCTAATGTGGTAGGAGTCAAGTTAGAGATACGGTTGGAGAGAAGAAATGAGGACACAGTAACAAAAGAAAATGTAATGGAAACTACAGGCTCATTTGGAGTTTTCATAGATAATAAATGTATATTTAATTATTTTTGTATGCCATTTCTGATTTGTGACATTTTTGAATATTTATTGAGTGTACACATCAAGGTTAGGGAATTTTTATATTATATACCTTTTTTAGTCCTTACAACAATTCAGTAAAAGAGGAAAAGTCATTATCCTCATTTTATGTAATGGAGAAACTAAAGTCAGGCAAATGAATTAACTTGCCTAATGTTCCACAGGCAGAAAGTCATGGGATTTGAATTTGCACTGGTCATATTTCCCATTGTAAGCATTCGTAAGACACTGTGGCCAAAGACAGCAACAGGGGCAGGGTGGTGTTTGTGGGTGGGAGTAGAGTGGCTGTTCCATCACCAGGGAAACATCACCTGTGCTCTTTCTTTGGCTGAGCTGGGATGGTAGATCACTGAACTTCTTTGCATGATGAGCCATTATGCCTTTACCAGTAACCCATCTATGCAGTGACCACACACACAAAAGTCAGACATGCTTTGATTTAAGTGATCATGGCCCTGAAAGCACTCTTATAATTTAGATTGTGGGAAAATAAAGAAAAACTTCCCAACAATATATTAATTCCTCCCTGTCTTCTGAGGTTTATGCGTGTGCAGAGGTACTGTAGGTCCTCTGTCCTCTAGTGTACCACGCTCTGCTGAGCTCTAATTCAGGTATAACAATGTCTGTCCTACCTTCTCAAAAATATTTTGATTTATTTTGTTTGTTTACTATACTCCCAACTTCTCTTTAGGTGAATTAATTACCTTTGAGTCTCCAAATTTAATGCTGATATTCAAGTTCAGGTAGTTCTGTTTCAGTTGCTAGCTGATAATCAGTATTTTGAAAAGAGTATATCTCTGGTTGAAGGATTGTATGTTGGAGTGAAAATGGTTAATGGTCTTAAAATTTTTAAGAAACCCAAAAGAGGCTAGGTGATATAAGAAAAAATATATCAAATCATTATTACCTAATATTACACTAAGTTCAAGGCCAATTTAATACAAAACAATTTGAAAATAGTGACGTCTTTTGGTTGTGTTTTATTTTTAATTCTATTTGTAAATATGTAGTCTGCTCAACTGCCAGAAAAATAGAAACTTTGGGTTTCATGGCTTTAAAATCCTAGGACATAAGCAGATTGTCAGGTAACATAATTGTAGGAACAAACTAAAATCTACAACTTTAGCAGCTACATATTGCCACATTAAGTATTCCAGAGTATCCCTCTCTTCTCAATAAATATTGTGGTTTAGTTTAACTTACTAAAACCCTTTGACTGCCGGAGGCATTAGAGTTGCTTTACTGAAAATACTTTCAGAAACCTCAGGGGGTCTAATGTGGGGTGAGCTCCCTGGTGGTTGATTAATACTTTGTCTCCTAAAATACTGCTACGCTTACATGTTGTTTATACTAGCCATTCCACAAATAACAATGCAGAATCAGCAGAGAAGTTTTGCTTTGAATTTGTATATCCACTTAACAGTAGTGGTTGTAACACAGGTTCTTAAGATTACAGCAACAATCTACCATGAGGAACTATTTCATTCATGAGTAAATTAGATTAACTTGGTTATCCAGTCCATAGCCAGTTTTTGCTGTTTTGTTTTACTCTTGCTTTCTTTGGGGCTGTGGGGAAGGTAGAATATCCTCTAGCTTATGTGAGAATCATCAACTAGAGAATGAACTGCACTACCAGCCACATAACCATTTGTATTATATCTCTGGTTGAGGGATTATAATTCCCTTGTTGTGCTTTGAACACAAATTGTAATTGCAATATTACTTTAACAGACCTTTCAACTATGTCATGTTCCAGAATAAAATTTAAGAAATATGACTCTAAAAAAAATATATATTTTGAATGGGATAAATACCCCCTAGTTACTGTCTCTTCCTTTTTGTAGATCATTTGCCCCTTTGGCTGACATTTCCTTTCTTCCTAAACAGGAATGGTTTTTATGACAGCACTTGGAAGATGCTGATAGTTAATTATTCATCTAATGTCTATTAAAAGGGAGAGGTGTTAAAAAAAAAAAAAGCAGTTACTTGCTAATCAAGTTAGCTTTAATAAAGTTCCTATACATATTATTCTAAGTGATGATTTAAAGTATGCAAATCATTTCAAAAATGTTCGTTCTTGTTCCTCTAGATGCAATCTCCCTCCTTTGTCAAGTGAATACACTAAAGATGTTGGATCCAAAAGTCATTTAGTGACAGCTAATCCCAGCATAATTCGGCAGAGGTAAGAGTTTATGACTTCTGTTTCTGAGGAATGAAGATGATATCCTCTCAAGTACTTAGCATCTCAAAGGCAGTGAGCATAATTCAGTTTGGGAAATCAAGAGGAAAACCATCTGGAGAGGCAGGAAGGATGAAGAAGGGAATTGTAAATAAAGAAAGCAGGATTATGGGAATCCAAACAGTATTTATGCTTCCTCTAAGATTCTGTTTCTTGCCTTTAGAGATGGTAGAAGTAACATGAGGATCAATTGTTTTGCTTAAAGAACAGCAGAATATCCTGCTTACTCATTACTGCTACTTTTCAGTTTGTTGGCTTCAGTCCCAATTTGTTGATTGGCAACGGTGAACCAAATTAATATCAAGAATAAAAACAAAGCAATGGCCAATCCACTGCATATGCATGCATTAGAATAGCAATATTGTCAGAATGTGCTAGAATGTGTGATAATAGTATACTATATTACATTACATTATATTCAATCATATTTGGGGGAGTGGATGTAAAATTCTTGTTCTAGTGTCAATTCTGGAAATCTTGAAATTGCTTGGAATCTTTGAGGCTGCCGTGGGAGCTTCGGGGTGGGGGGTGGGTCAGTCTATAGTTGATGGAGTGCATCAGTGAGCTATCACCTGTTTCTCCAAGGACTGTTCATCATAGAGAATGAGTCCCTCTCCAAGGAAAGAGGAATTAAGCATTGCTTTAGGCCCTCCTGTGTCCCTAGCAATTAGGAGTGAAATATCCAGATGTTCTGGGCCCAGGCCCTTCTCGTAATGAACAATATGTGTGTTCACTTATTCACAGTGTGGCACTACTTGTTTTTGTTCATAAGAATTCTCACAAAATAGATATCTAGAAATGCAATCAGCTTTTAATTTTGGCAGATACTGTGAAATTACCCTCCCCAAATATACCATTTATCTTCAGTAATGGATAAGACTGCTTGTTACTTATATGGAAAACAATACTATATGTGAAAAAAAAAGAAGGACACATTATACTTTACTTAATTTGCATTTTTCTGAATATAAAAAGAGTTGAGTGGGTATTGACTATTAGTATTTTGTCTTCCGCCCCTTTGTATTTTTGGTCTACTTTCAACTTGCTTTTAAAAATTATTTTTCTGTAGCTATATAGGAACCCTTTATATTATGGATATTAAGTCTTTGTAGCAAATATTTTCTTCTAGCCTGTCACACATATTTTAACTTATATTCTATTGTAATTTAAAATTTTTATGCAATGAGATGTAGTATTTTCCTTTATGGCTTCTTTTATAAAAACAATATTTCTTTGGATGATCTTTCATACCCTGATGCTCCTCCCTTCCATGAAAAAAAAATTCTGAAGTTTTCTAATGCATTTATGGTTTATATTTAGAAATTTAATCCATGTAAATGCATTTATTTTTATTCTTACAAGAGTAATTTTATTGTTTTTAAACACAAATATATGTCATTATAAGAAATTAAACAGAAAAGTGCAAAGAAGAAATAAGAGAACAGAAGAAAATTTTTTTATTAAAACAATTTATTTTTAAATACCATAGATTCACAGAAAATTGCAAAAAACAATTTACAAGAAGGTTCTACGTTGTCTTTGCCTAGTTTCCCTCAAAGGTGACATCTGTGACTATTATTTTGATTTGGAAATAAAATAACTTTTAAGAAGGAACACATGTTCCTTTGGTGGGGAATGAAACGTTCGATATATTGTATCCAGGAGCAGAAGATTCTGTTTTTTTTCTACCTGAATATGTAGAGTTGGTATAAGATTTAAAAAGGAATGTGAAAAAGAATGTCCAGAGCAAGATTTAGAACAAGATGAGGAGAGAGGGAGGAGGGAAATGAGGAAGGGAGGGAAAGAGAGAGATTTGTTTCAGGGAAAAAATATAAATACAGAGGAAGGAAGGACAGGGTCAAAAATTAAATTTTGAAGAGGAAAGTAGAAGTTGTTGGTTAAGACTTAAGCTCACTATGAAGAAAACAAGCATGGACAAACAAGAATTATTACCAACATTGGTAAGTATTTAGTTCACATTTATATGTGCCAGGTTCTGTGCTCTTTATTAGGCAGAACCTGGCGCTTAATCCTTAAAACAATCCTAACAGTCAGGAACTATTTTAATTTATGCATTTGACAGAAGAAACATGTGATGTGGTGAATCTAGGGACCTGCTCATACACACAGCTGCTAATAATTGCCTGGACTTCACCCAGGCCTCTCTTATTCCAAAGCCCATGCTCCCAACCAGTGACCATCTCTGAGAGAAAAAAACCCCAAACTGCTTTCTCCTCTGTTCTCACACTACAACACAGAAGACCGTGAAAAGAACCGTAGGGGGGTTGGGGGGCGTCTGGCTCTGTCCCGTGGCCAGCCCCCACGCTGAAGCGGCAAAGGGCTTCAATCAACTCATTAACATGTAAAAAGATAGCACTGAGGAGTTTCTAAAGATTTTAGGAGATGCATACCAGGAAATGAGATCGAAGCTCTCGAATACATATTTCATGATATTTCACCATCGCACCCTCTTATCGTTTTTTGTAAACCATGAGTTGCACAAGGAGACAATAGAGTTTTCCCACAATAATCAACATAGAAGACTTCTGGCACCAATGTGTTTGTGTTTTTCCCCTACACACCAAGCAAGCAAACAATTCTGCAGCAGACACCAACGGGGTATCTCCAATTCAATTCCAACACTACCTGCAGATGGTGTCAGATCCCACAGGTGGAAGGCTCAGTCCCACAAGACCACCCCCCACCCCAAACCAGAGTTGGTTCCCCCAACTCTCTTTTTGGGTTTGATTAATTTGCTAGGGCAGCTCACAGAACTCAAGGAAACACTTGCTTACATTTACTGGTTTATTATATTACAAGGGATTCAGACGAAGGAATGCGCAGGTTGAGGTATGGGGGAAGGGACATGGAACTTCCATGCCCTCCCTGGGCATAACACCCTCCAGAAACCTCCACCTTCTTATCTGGAAGCTCTCCAAGCCCTGTCCTTTCGGGGTTTTATGGAAGCTTCATTATGCAAGCATGGTTGATGAAACCATTAGCCACTGGTGATCAACTTAACCTGTAACCCTTTTCTTCTCACCAGAAGTCAGGGAGTGGGGCTGAAAGTCCCAAACCTAGAATCCTGCCTTAATTCTTGCCAGTGACCAGCCCCTACTCTGAAGCTGCATAGGGTTAATCAGTCAACTGATTAACATCCAAAAAGGTATTACTCTGGAGTTGCTAAAGATTTTAGGCGTTGCATTCCAGAAAACTAGGTCAAAGATCAAGTAAATATGTCATAAGATTACACCATCACACCCTTTGATCTTTCTCCATGATCCATGTGTCACACAGGAGAGAGTAGAGTTTTCACAGGTTATAAATCATTTTGTAAAAGTGAGTGAAAGTTTCTTCACTTTAAAAAGTGTATTCAATGTAACAAGGTTTCTGTTCAGATCAGTATGTGCATACCAATTCCATTCTGTGACATAAGAAAAAATTGTATTTACAATAGCATCAAATAATATGATATACTTAAACAAGAAAGCAAGTCCTCTTTGGAAAAAATATGAAATTTTACTGAGAGACATTTTAGACAACCTGATTAGATGTACTGATAATACCATGTGCATAATTGAAAGACTCAGTATTGTGACAGCACCAGGTCTACCCAAATCTATCGACAGATTCGTTGAAATTCCAATGGAAATCCTAATGATGCATGCATGTGTATATGTGTGTTAAACTTAAAATGGTATACAAAGAGCTGAGAATAGCAAAGAATTTCTTGAAGAAAAATGATTGGCAAAGTTCCTTTATAAGATGTTAAGACTTATTATAAAGCTATTATAATTAAGATAACGTGGCTCTAGTGCAGGGATAAACCAATTGAGCAGTGAAACAGAATAGGATACTCCCAAATATTTCCACATATATATAAACCATTATATATGACAGATGTCATATTTAGATCAGTGAAAAAAGTATAAATTTCAAAACTTGTTAGGATACTTAGATTACATATGGGGAAAAATTGAATTAAATTAAATTAAACCTCTACCTCATAACTTATACCAAAAATTATTTTCACGTGGTTAAGACCTAAAAGTAAAGCCACTGGGCATGGTGGCTCATGCCTGTAATCTCAGCACTTTGGGAGGCCGAGGCTGGTGGATTGGCTGAGGAGTTGAGACCAGCCTGGGCAACATGGCAAAACCTGGTCTCTACCAAAAAATACAAAATTATCTGGGTATGGTGGCACATGGCTGTAGTCCCAGCTACTTGGAGGGCTGAGGCAGGAGAACTGCTCTAGCCCAGGAGGTCAAGGCTGCAGTGAGCCATGCTTGTGCCACTGCACTGAAGTCTGGGTGACAGAGTAAGACCCTGTCTCTAAAATAATGATTATAAAATTAAAAATTAAACCAACTAACAGTATGGCTAGGGACACAGACATAGCAAGTAAAACTATGAGGAACAATAAGTGGTCACTTCTCAGAAGGGTAGGAAGAGTACTGGGTTCAGGTGTGGAATAATGGGACTTCTAGATTGCTGGAAGTGTTCTTTTTCTTGGCCAGGCTGGTATAACATGGATATACACTTCATAATGATTTCTTAGGCTGCACATGTATGTTAGATGCTCTCTTCAGTATTTATACTTTACTAAAAACATCACAAAAAATATGCTAACTAATGGAGGACTGTACAACTTTTGGTTAATTTTAAAGGTTCTCAATTCGCTTTTTTGATAAAAATTGAATTCCAGAGAAGTATACTAGAGTGTAAGTTTTATATAAAAGAGATCTCAGTGTCTTGAAAATAAGGATTGATAGTTTTTTTTTTTTTTTTTTTTTTTTTTTTTGCAACAGAGTTTCACTCTTGTTGCTCAGGCTGGAGTGCAGTGGCACGATCTTGGCTCACTGCAACCTCTGCCTCCCCGGATCAAGGGATTCTCCTGCTTTGGCCTCCCAAGTAGCTGTAATTACAGGCATGTGCCACCACGCCCAGCTAATTTTGTATTTTTTGTAGAGATGGAGTTTCACCATATTGGCCAGGCTGGTCTCCAACTCCTGACCTCAGGTGATCTGCCTGCCTTGTCCTCCCAAAGTGCTGGAATTACAGCCATGAGCCACCACACCCAGCCAATAAAAGGATTTGAATAGAAATGTAGTTAGAGCCTTATCAGCACCACTGTCAGTGTTGTGATGCTCTGTTCTCAAATTGGAATACAATGTTTTAACCCATCAATGGTCAACTTTTCATTTTATAGAAGGGATCCAGCAAGTGCTGGAAACTTTTGGTTAAATACAGCTGAGACTACATTCATAGCATCTTCTTCATGTGGCTAGCAGTATATGCAAACAGGGTGCAAACATTTGTATATAAGGATTAAAATATAGAGGATGCTATACTATGATGGCACACTAAAATGAAAGAAATAATATTGAAGTGAGAAAGGCAGTATTTCTATATTAGAATATTATCCTATTTATATTAGATATTTTATTCATATCTCATAGTCTTCTCTCAAAGCAGTGCAAATCCAGGACATCAGCAGTTATCCTGTACTTTCATGTGATGAAAAATTAAACTTATTGGGCAAAGATGTGCAGTGGAAATGCTAATTTTCATAGCTGTCTCCAAAACCTTGATTCTCCTAAAAATATTCTCTCAGAAGTTACAAGCATGAAGCGTTTTCACTATAAAATTCTCTTAGAAAACATCAGTAACAGAATAGAAAACTGAAGTATACATACATGAGAGGCATACATAACTATAGCGACAAAAAGAAAGTTAGAAAAGGTAATACTTACTGCTGTATCTAAAAGAAATTCCCAGTAAGAAGGAGCTTTGCTACAGCCTTTATTAGGATAGCTTGTTTGGAGTGCATTTTTCTTGACAGTACCTAGAACAAAAAGATTAGTTAGGGTGCCTGAGACATAAGATTAGAAGGGGCTTTGCATTCACATTCATCCTCTGATTACATTTTTATGGTCGAGGAGAAAAGAGGTGGTTTTAATCTGGCAGTTGGATCTTTAAACTCCTTACTACTATCCTTTCTCTTCCTTTGCTGGCCTTTGCAGGTGGAAGGCAGAAGATTCATACATAGCATTACCTTTTATCAATATACCATCTGTAGCTCTTGTTCTTCAAACATTTTTGTACAAGTACTGTTTATTTGTCTGAATTTAAGGGATACGGTGCCATTTTGTTACATGGCTATATTGCATAGTGGTGAAGTTAGTGTTCAAATATCCTTAAAAAAAATTTTTAATCCATGATTCCCTTGATTATTTTTAGTTAACCTAATTTTTGTGGCATAGGTTAAATTGTTGCTAAGGATGGACTTTTTAGGGCATTATTTACATATGCTTTAAATATATGTTGTCAGAATTTCCGAAGTGCAGATCGAGCTCTTCAGATGTTACATGTCCTCATGGCAAAATCAGTGCTCTTTGTCAAATTAACTTATTAAGTTAACTTTTTATCAGAAAAGATGGACTACCTTTTTAATTAAAGTGTGACAGTATAACTTAATATAATCATCTCACTCCTGAGGTTCAATTATTCAACTGATACAGTATGGGGAACTGTCAAGAGAGTTTGTCCCCTGAATAAAATAAGGCACAGCTCCTTTCTACTTCTTTTAAATAAATTTTTGCCTTTTTTTCAGGGGATATTCTCTCAGAATCCATGTATTTGGAAGTGTTTCTTTGTTTGGTGGCCTAGCAGTTTTTATCCTTTCAGGCAAGGCATCATTATAATATTTGGGATAATAGGAGGCATGAATTTCTTTTATGAAGTAGAAAAAGAAAAATTATGGAAGTAGAATTTGGAAAAGAGAGTTCTTTAGACTGTCAGATTGGTCTTGAGCAAATATATTTTAGGAAAGTATACATATGGAATTTGAAGGTCTGGAAATTTATAGTGAGAAGGAGGAATAACATAGGAGCCAACAAATATTTCTTGAAATCTACTCTGGGACAGGACATACAAAGTTGAATGACATGGCCTCAAGCCCTGAAGTTGCTCCCAGAAGCATTCATACCCATGTTGGAGTGGCCACGGAAGGGAATTTAAAAATTTCAGGGAACACTTCTGTATTAGTTAATTCCCACATTGCTGTAAAGAAATACTTGAGACTGGGTAATTCGTAAAGAGAAGAGGTTTAATTCGCTCATGGTTCTTCAGACCTTACAGGAAGCATGATGTTGGCATCTGCTCAGCTTCTGGGGAGGCCTCAGTAAACTTATAATCATGGCAGAAGGCAAAGGGAGAGCAGGCATATCATGTGGCCAGAGCAGGAGTAAGAGAGAACGAGTGAGCTGCCACACTTTTAAGCAGTCAGGTCTCGTGATGAGTCACTTACTATTGCAAGAACAGCACCAAGGACAGCTCTAAGCCATTCATGAGAAATCATCACCATGATCCAATCACCTCCCATCAGGCCCCACCTTCAACACTGGGCATTACAATTCAATATGAGATTTTAGTGCAGACACAGATACAAAACATATTACCTCCTGAAAGTATAAAAAATGTTCTCTACAAAAAATAATAAAAAATTGATGGGCATGGTGGCATGTTCTTGTAGTCCCAGCTACTCTGGAGGCTGAGGTGGAAGGATTGCTTGAGCCCAGAAGGTTGAAGCTTCAGTGAGCCATGATTACACTCCAGCCTGGGCAACAGAGCAAGACTCTGTTTAAAAAAAAAGTTGGTATGAATTAGGAAACAGAACAATTTTAGAACAAATGGAGTAAAAATCATGGTGGAGTTAACCTTTTAAAAGTTGTAAATGCCTAACTTTTAATTCAGAAAGGTGACTTGATATGAGACCTAGATATTTATTTTTAGGTATAACCTGAGCAATATCTTCCCATATAAGTACAAGAGATTTTATTCAGTAGTTAGTATCTCTAAGTTTAATAAAGGGAATTGAGAATGTAGAAATAATAGCAGGAGGAGTAATTGTTTATGTCATTTATGTGCTTTTAAAATAATAACTTGAGCTTTGAGGAAAACAACTTGGGTTCAAAAAGGTTATAGCAATTTATCTTTAAAATTGCATTCAACTTAGTGTACACGTAATGTACATACATGTTTCAAACTGTGTTCCTAAAACTTACATATCTCTTTTGCTGTATGACTTTGTATGACTTCTTTTTTTTTTTTTCTCCATACTCAGGCAGCTTATCAGTGTTTGTATCAAGGCTTGGATGTCACTGATAGTTATTCATTCTAACTGTTCTGCAATAAGGGAGTTAGAAGGCAGATAACAAAACTGAAACTAGAGATAGCAAGTAGGAGATAGAAAAGAAAAGCCCCTAAAAATATGAATACATGGAGTTGGTGTCTGAGAGACAATATTAAACAGCAGTGAAAAACACAAGTTTTGACTTAGAAGGAATTTGTTTTCAAATTCTAGTGCTAGTGCTAGCAAGTGCTTCTACCTACTAGCTATGTAACCTTAGTTACTTAATGTATCATATGTCAATTGAGTATAAAATTATTTGCCTTGAGGACTGTTGAGAGATATAAATGAGATAATGTAGCTGACTAGAATAGCTTCTACTAGATGCAGCTAGAATAGTATCAAAGTAGCTGCTCAAGAGGACTCTCCTTTTGCAATACATTTTGTTCTTGGATAAAACATATTTTTAAATGCATTATTGTATTCATCAAATTTAGAGAACTCTCCAAGCATATCTGCATGTCTACCTTCCCACCAAAAAAAAAAAAAAACAAAAACAGAAAATGAGGGAGCAAAAATGAGACCAAATGCTGTGAGTTATAAAAGTCGGATACCAAAACTTGGAAAGGAGACCAATTTCTGGACTTGCCATGTTAATGGGTGTCCCATATTAAGTCCTGAGAAGGAGCCTATTGTGGTTCCAGGTTAGTAGCCGTCCCTGGCTTCCAACAGAAGCAAACACACATTTCTTCTGGAAAAAAGCTCATAGAATTCTCATATACTATGTTCAAACAAATGATAGCTCATAAGCAAACACTCAAAATGCACTCAAGCCATCAATAGTGTAATTCTCAGAGACAAAAAGCAAACAAAAAATAACAGATGAGTTTAATACCTGGAATGAAAATAATTCCAGCTTATTTGAATTGTCAGGTACAGTAGATTACTAAATATAAAGTCTTTATAGAAAAAAAATGAGAAGCCAATAAGAGAATATCTAAATTATGTAGGTAAAGTTGAAAAAGAACTAAATTGAACTTTTAGAAATGAAAAGTATAATCATTGAAATGGAAAGACATCAGATTAGACATAACTGAAGAGAGAATTGGTGAACTGGAAGACAGAGAAAATAGTTTTCCAGATATGAGGCTATGGAAAATGTAAAGGCAAGACAGAAACATGGAGGATAGAATGAGAAGGACTGTATTAAAACGGAATTGTGTAACTATACAATAAAGATAATAATTCTTTTTCAGAATTCATGATTAATGTGATCCACAAGTAAAGGAAACACAAAGTATTAAGCAGATCAATTAAAATTAAAAATGCAAACTTAGACAATTGTAGTGAAACAGAACTAAAGATAGTAAGAAGCCTGTAAAAGTAGCCAGGAAGAAAAGACAGATCATCTGCAAAAGAATAATTATACTAAAAACAAACTTCTTCTAATAGTAAAAGTGGACATCAGGAAGCAGTGGAAAAATATCCTCAAAGGGCTGAGAGAGAAACTATCAACATAGAAATGCATATTCAACAATCTATTTCTTCAACAGTTTTTTCAATAGCAAACGTTTTCTGAAAAACAGACACAGGTTTTTTACCTCCAAAGGTCTTTCAGTGAGAGAAATTCTAAAGAATATATCTCAGAAAAAGAGTGTGTTATTCCAGAAACAAAATCTGGGATGCAAATGAATTGCTAAGCATATCAATAAGTCTAAACAATTTTATCTGCATAAAATAATTTCTATCATACATTGTTTTTGCAGATGATTTGTGTAATCAAAAAAAAAAGACAACTAAAATACTGGAAAATGACATTGCATCATTTAGAAGGGGGAGACTGAAGTGCTTTTAGCTCTTCTTCAGTTTTTACTGCTTAGTGACAAGTCATCCTTTTGTCTTAAGCAGCAACAGCAATAATTTTAGTATCTTTCACTGTTTCTCTGGGTCAGGAATTCAGGAAGAACTAGGCTGAGCAGACCTGTCTCGTGATCTCTCACATGGTGGCTGGAGTTGAAATGGCCAAGGCTTGGAGCAGCAGGGACTGGCCAGACATCTCCCTTCCTGTAGTCTCAGAGCTCTCCGTGTGGTTTCTCCTTGTGAGTTAGTGTTGGCACCCTCACAGCATGACAGACTCCAGGAAGTTGGACTGTTTACATCCCAGCTGGCCTCTCCCAAAGCTAGTGTCCATAGAGCACAATTGGAAGTGCATGGCATTTTAATAGCCTTACATGGGAAGTGGCCTAGCATCACTTTCATCATACTCTATTACTTGACGCAATCACAAAGTCCACCAAAGTCCCACCCAGGTACAAGGGAGAGGAGTTCTAGCACAGATCCACCTCTTATTGGGAGGAGTTTTCAAGGAACATTATTAGAAGAGCATGCATGGTAGGAGATTTGCTGTGGCCATCTCTGGAAAATGCAATCTGTTACAGTTTCCTGCCGCAGAAAATATAATCTGTCCTTGGGTCACAACAATTTATATCCCTCACATATTCAAAATAAACTCAGTCACTTCCTGAAGACCCTCAAGATATGTCCCATTACAGCATCAATTTAAAATCCAGAATCTCCAAAAGGTTGAAAGAAGAAGAAGAAGAAAAACCAGAAAAGAATAAACTGAAAACAAAAATACAACAGAGTGGGTCCAAAAAGCCAAAGCTAATATTTTGGAAAGTCTACTGCAATTGACAAACCTTTAGTAAAGTTGATAAATAAATAATTGTTATTTTAAAATAGACTTTTCATGATTTTTCTGCAAATCCATCTTAAAAAAACAAGAAAAAACTCTATTATACACAAATGTATTATGTACATCATAAATGGATAATGTGAACAAGATATCTCTAAACATAAAACATACACCAGTGATTTTGTAACTTATGATATACCCATGTTGGTGGTATATTATGCAAAGGTATTATAGGTTAATGTACATAAATGGTTTTAATAAATGGTAAAATGCTAATGTTCTAATATTAAATGAAAAAATATATAAATGTGTAAATATAAAAAATATATAATTATATTCAGAGAAAATCTCTAAGGAAATAAATCAACATTTTCCAAAGTTGCAAAACTTTATAATGAAGAAAAATATTATTTAAAAAGCAGACCTTGGTTGGGCACAGTGGCTCACACCTGTAATCCTAGCCCTTTGGGAGGTAGGAGACTGAGGTGGGAGGATTGCTTGAGGCTAGGGGTTTGAGATCAGCCTGGGCCATATAGTGAGACCTCATCACTACAAAAATAAAAAATAAAAAATTACTTGAGCCGAGGAGTTCAAGGCTGCAGTGAGCTGTGATCATGCCACTGTTCTCCAGCCTGGATGACAGAGTGGGATTGCACCTCTTAAAAAGGTAAGGCCTTGTTATTTAATAATTTCTCTTAATGTTAACTCATTTTGTCAATACAGCAGCCTGGTGAGTTGAAGGAGCAGGCAATATGAATAAAGCCCTGATTTCGTGTGTGGGTTCCTGCTCTTCCAGATTTAAGTGAGAATAGCTTGAACTTCAAGTTTTATGTATTTAATTCAGAGTCAGACGTTCGCTACGTCTTTCCAGTCACCTTGTCCTGCGAGCAGCAGAGGTGAGCATAGTACCAAGAAGCCAGCTCCTGACACACAGTAGTTACCTCATACATAAATGTCCCTTTGTTTCTTTCTTTTCCTCTGTGAAGCTCTAATCTTCACTGTTAAATAGCAGATCAGATCAAAGATTACTATAAAAACAAAATTAGTATGTAATTAATAAATAAATATGAGAATAGCCCAAATTCTCATGGCACTTTCATGCAGGCCCACCGAGAGTGGGTTGCACCCAGTGAAGAAACATTAGGGGAGGACCCAGCAAGGGTACCGGGTTGAGAATCTTTACCCAGGATTTATATTGATATGCAGTGTATTCAGACCACTGGGTCAACAATTTGTACCAGCTTTCTCCCATCCACCCATCCTTAACTCTCTTTTTAATGTGTCCTTCAGTTGGATATTTTTACTAATCAGTACAATGTCAGTGAGTTACAATTTCAGTGAAAGAGAAAATGTGCGGAGGGTTTTCTGTAAGCTAATAGGACAACATTAGCTTAGTGATTGAAAATCTAAACCACTCTCTGCATGGAATGTGGCAGAAAAAATTTAACAGTCAGCACCAGAATTTTGTTTTGAAAGTGTGCTGTCTGTATATGGAACTATTTCTTGCTTACTTGGGATCAGGGAGAAACTCAAGGGCCTGTGTTGATTCCAGAGTTGGATCTGAGTAATAGGTGAGTGTAGAATTGTTGGGATGAGCCAAAAGAGAGGGGTTGAGGAAGAAAGAAGGTCTAGAGACAGGAGACGAGGTGGAGAGGAGAAAAATCTTTGGGAAACTTAGGCATGTTGACTAGAAATAAACTGAAATGTCTAAAATCAACTTTAAGTTGTTTGTTAGAAAGTGTGTGTCCTGAGATTATTTCCCCTTCATTCTCTCAACTTCTGTGACTCTTCAGATTCCTAACATAGCCATGCATTTTTGTCAGTTTTGTATACAATATTAGCATGAGTATGTGCACGTGTGTGTGTGTGTGTATGTGTGTGTGTGTGTGTGTGAAGAAGGGAATGTGCTCCCTTCATTTGGAATCAACATGGTTTGTTCTCCTGGATAATGGCACTGAGGTGACAGAGAGGACCTCAAAAATGTAATGCTCCTAAGGATGTTCAGATGGAAATCCTTGGAAACACCACTTTTGTATTGACTGCATGCCCCTTTTAGAATGTAGAGACAACCTTTGACTCGCAAAGCTATTTTGTTATAGCCAAGGCATTTGTGCCCCAGCTTAACTGTGGGAGGCAAACTTAAGTGTAAAGTATGAAACTGGCTGATTATCTTACCAACTGCATGTATGCCAAGAGCCTCTGAGCAAGATGGTAGGGGTCCATCTGTGAACAATTCATGGCACAGAGTTGTTATGTATTCAGTGATTTCAGATTGTTCAGCTATTAATGAACTTTCTTCATTATCCTCATGAAAAAGGATAAGACAGCAATATTTATTAGTATTTGAATATTTCTATTAAAATAAAAATGATTTTATTGTTAAATTTATATTTTAATTCATTTTATTGGAGACTATGAACCATGTAGATTAAATAGAATATAGTCTCAGTGATTACTAACTGTATTGCATTTGATTATATATTGTTTAAAACAATATTTTTATTTAAAAAAAAAAGGTTTGCTTTCCAACTGGAATTATAAGAACATATCTCTGTAAGTTTCTGTAACTAAGTTTCTTCAATTCGTTTAATAGAATTTTTAAAATCAGAGCTTTAGTATTATTAGATTTATAAATCGTGATATGCATTTTTAACCAGTTTCTGCTGGTAGCTTTCATATCTGGATCTCTTTGGACACACACCTGCACACACACAATACACACATTCACACACATGTGCACATACACATACTAATGAGACAAAGGAGAATCAGAATCACAGTGCAAATTATTGACAAGGGCAGAATATAAATTCATGAGACAGATATCATATTTGATAAATATTATTACAAATACAAATGAAGAAAAAGGCAGAGAAAGGAGGTGCTACCCACATGCCTCAATTACCATATTTTATTGATTGTGAGTGGCACAGTTTTTAATATTTTAACATCTGTGAAATAGCTGCCTCTTACAGCCTCTGTTGTCCAGTTGGAAGCTGAGGCATAGTTGGCACTGTGAGTACATAGTTGTCACCTTGCTCATGGCTGCTCCTGTGCTGTCCTCCTGATTAAATTATGTACATTGTTGGTACTGCACATATTGAGTTTGATTGGCATTTAAAGTATCTCCAAAAAGATTGAATATCTATTGTGTATAAAGATGGAAACAAAGCAGTGGTGCGTAAATTTGATTTGTAAGCAAATTACTTCGGGGAAATAATAGAAGCAATTTTGTATTTTCTTGTAAAGCAAAATAAAAAAAGGAAAAATAATAATCACGAGTAGATGATGGTTTATTTTAAGTAGTTGCTAAGATGTGTGCAAAATGATTGTCTAGACAATGCAGATGAAAGTAGGAAAAATTGTCGTGTCCCTTAGAATGGAAGAAAAATGCCACAGCAAGAAGAGACAGTACAGGACTATTCACATTAGTATTATAAAAATATTGAGTCATGGTTTTATTGACAGGGCTTTTTTTCTTTATAGTTAGTAAATAATATCTTATATTTGATATAATATAACTTCTTTTAAATAAACATTATCTGCCAATTCCTCTGAAATAAAAATGATTAGATAGAAAATAGAACAGAAAATTTGGAGGAAGTGTAACACATAAAAGAAAATACTAGCCCGGGCATGGTGGCTCATGCCTGTAATCCCAGTACTTTGGGAGGCTGACGCGGGTAGATCACCTGAAGTCAGAAGTTCGAGACCAGCCTGGTCAACATGGTGAAGCCCTGTCTCTACTAAAAATACAAAACTAGCTGGGCATGGTGGTGGGTGCCTGAAGTCCCAGTTACTCGGAAGGCTGAGGCAGGAGAATCACTTGAATCTGGGAGGTGGAGGTTGCAGGAGCTGAGATTGCGCCATTGCACTCCAGCCTAGGCAATAAGAGCATAACTCCGCCTCAAAAAAAAAAGAAAAAATATTAAGGACCGCACAACCATGAGGTACCTAGAACTGATACACTGAGAGGTGTGTAATGTATGTATTATCACTATCCTGATTTTTCAGCAAAAATTTTTGTGACAGGTGATTTGCTTCAATCAGATATTAAGTGGCAGATTAGGTACTTGAACCTAGATCTTTGGACCCTTTGTTTTTCTTGAGAAGTAGTTGGAGAGATACTGTGGAGGGGTTTATGGTTAGTATTGCAGCTTAGCCATGTTTTACTGGGAGGGAAGAGAAAACAAGAAAACTCTAAGAGGTCAATAATGAGTTTACCACTTAA
Source organism: Cebus imitator (assembly GCF_001604975.1). Taxonomy (NCBI): domain Eukaryota; kingdom Metazoa; phylum Chordata; class Mammalia; order Primates; family Cebidae; genus Cebus; species Cebus imitator. Next base: position 8,068,270 of record NW_016107340.1, on the reverse strand, counting down.
ACGAGAAAGGGAGGATTTATTAACTTGAGATACTTGAGTGAAACTCCTAGGGAGGCAAAAAAGAGTGATTGATGACTTTGTACTCTGTATTTCAAAGATTCTGACAGTAACGGAAGATATGAAAGGGTGAAAGAATGCATGCTCAGTAAATGTTAAAAAATAAATAAATAAACACCACCACCACAGTATTCTACTCCTATACTTGATTGATATTTTTGCTGGGATTTTATTTCTACTTTGACAATCCTTTTAGCATTTTGAAGCTGTTCCTCCAATGTTTCCTAGATTCAGTGTTGCTTCTTGGAAAACTGATGTCATTGTGATTCCTGATCTTTTGTGTATGACCTGGATTTCTACTTACCCCTGCATTCTAATCTGGTCTCCTTCCTCACGTCATGTTTTGAAATTTCACAGTGATGTGCCTAGTGATTGGGTTAATTTCATTAGTTGTGCTGACATGCAGTGGACCTTTTCAATCTGCAAGCTTATGTCCTTTCATGTGGGACATTTTTTTGAGTTATTTCCTTAATTCTGCCTTGCCAATTGCAGTAGTGAGTTGTCAGTTCTCTTATATGACCTACTGGGAACACATGACACATTTGATTTTTCTCTCCTTAACCACTTACTTCACTTAGTTTCCAAGTAACACTCTTTAGATTCTCTTGCTATTTTATTTTATTTTTATTTATTTGAGGCAGATTCTTGCTCTGTCGCCTGGCTAGAGTGCAGCGGCACAATTTCAGCTCTCTGCAACCTCCGCCTCCCAGATTCAAACAATTGTCCTGCCTCCGCTTTCCGAGTAGCTGGGATTACAGGGATTACAGGTGTGTGCTGCCATGCCTGGCTAATTTTTGTATTTTTAGTAGAGACCAGGCTTTTGCCATGTTGGCCAGGCTGGTTTCAAACTCCTGACATCAGGTGAACCACCTGCCTTGGCCTCCCAAAATACTGGGATTATAGGTATGAGCCACTGCATTTGCTGTCTCTTGCTATTTTATAAGCTACTAATTTTTGGCCAAGCGCAGTGGCTCACACCTGTAACCCCAGCACTTTGAGAGGCCGAGGTGGGCAGATCATGAGGTCAGGAGTTTGAGACCAGCCTGATCAACATGGTGAAATCCCTTCTCTACTAAAAATACAAAAATTAGCTGGGTGTGGTGGCATGCACTTGTAGTCCCAGCCACTTGGGAGGCTGAGGCAGGATAATCGCTTAAACCCAGGAGGCAGAGGTTGCAGTGAGCCTAGATTACACCACTGCACCCCACTCCAGCCTGGACAACAGAGCAAGACTCTGTCTCAAAAAAAAAAAAAAAAAGCTACTACTTGAGTAGCTTTTGCTGGTTTCTGCTTATCTCTTAAACCTATAAACATTGGAGTGGTCCAGGCCTCTATCCACTAACTTTGCTAACTTTTCTCTATTTTATTCACTTTCTACAGGATTTTATCCAATCTCAGGGCTTAAATACTATATGTATATCCTCTGATGACTTTTAAATTTGTAGTCTATCTGAGACCTATTCTTTTATCTCCAGCCTCATATACTTAATTCCTAGCTTGACTAATCTATTTGGGTATGTAATATGAATATCAAACTAGAATAACCAGTATAGAACTCCTATTTCCCCTTTTCTGCAAACCTGTGCATTCTGTCATTTTCCCCTTCTCAAAAAATGGACATTTGCTCAGCTCAAAAACCTTGAATTGAGTCCCCCATGGCTTATTTTACTAAATCCACTTCTAAATTATGGTGGATCTACTTTCCTATTTTGTGACCATTATTCAGCTCCTCCACTGTCACTACCTTGGTCCACGTGTCTCCTGAATAATTGCAGTAACCTCCCAACCAGTTTTTATGTTTCCAGCCTTACCACTGTGCTATTCAGTAGCTGATTGCCTCTCAGGTGCAAAACCACTTTACCATACCCTGGTTTGTGATGCAGAGACCAGGATTTTACAAATCACGTTTCCCCTTTGCCAGCTAGTTTCCAATTAGGGGCACTAGAGGGACACTCGGGAGGCTTGAGGGGAAATGGATTTGTTCCCTCCTGCTGGTGTCCTGTGGGTCGCCTGTCTCCTTGTGGTTCCTATGAGAATAACTCTAGCAATCATTCCTTTCCATAGCAGTACTAAATTCAACTGGCAGCATTTCCCAGCACTTTAAACCAGTCAACACACACGTAGAGATTCTTATTCTTGTCTTTTAATACTCTGGCATTTGTAAAATCACAACATCCCAGACTAAGAATAAAGCTTACTGCATTAGCATAAAGTGGAATAATTAGTTTATCCTTGGCCATCCCAAACTCTTATGCTTCTTTATTCTCCCCAAGCAGCTTCTTCCCACATGGGCTAGTTTTTCTGCTTTAAATTTTTATTTCATCTTGCAGTTGTTTCTGTGGTGCCCTTCAGATCAGAAAAAAAGCTTATTCTAATTAATTTGATACAATTTTTAGCCTCATCTATTTTGGAGTCAAGGTGTTAGTGATAGGGTGGGGTTTGCAGAACAGCCACAATCATGATTTCCAGCAAGCCATCAGTTTTTGGAAAATCACATGCAGCATTATTCATTCAATTCATTTGGAAATTCATTAAATTTTCCAAATATGAGTATTTAAACATATAATATTATATATGTATTATTTATTAAATCTATTATGTATTTATAGATAATTGGTATAATTATATCTATAAAGTATATAATTAAATAACTACTGCTAGTCACTTATTTTCACAACGCAAATTACAAAATATCAAGCTCACCAACATATTTTTGGTTGTTTGGGATATGAGGAGATGCGATTCTTAGAAGAGGTCCTGTTTTCCCTGGGAAGTGTATCAGAATCGGCAGAGGCAGTGGCCCCAGAGCTCTTAATGTTTGTTAAAGATAAATTTGGGTTAAAAGCAAGTCTTGGGAATACTGCTTTTTATTGCCCCCTCCCCTATTGTGGTATCCTTGCTCCCATTCCCAGTGACGCAGTGTTTTTTGGGTCCAAGAGCCCTCTCCCCCAGCAATGCCCTGTGATTCAAATCGCCTCAACTCAGTGTCTAGTCTCGACTCTTTTCAAGACGATAGTGAGTCATTTGTTAAACATATCTTTGTTGAAGCATTAGTAGTTTATAAGGGGTAATGTTTTACTTCTCTCTGTGGTTTTACATTTTAACTGGAGCCACCCGGAAGAAACTAAGTGCTTTAAAAACACAGAATAGTTCTTTAACTAGAGGAACCGCAGACACTTTGACTGTCTTGAGAGTGGGGGCTGTGGAGGGGATTTTAGGTGGGGGATTGGAAAGGAATCCTTTATGTTCTTTACATCATTCCATTCATACAGGTAGTTGTTCCTAGGGCTGACCTTGCTACCACAAGATTAATGACGGCTTTTGGAGAACTAATGGGAAACAGATTCTACTCTTCTGTATTACAAAGCCACACAGAGGGCAGGATTCAGAGAGTCTACAGCTGTCCCCTAAGACTATAGCCTCTTACAAGGTTGCCTTTTTCAGGGTTTGCATCTCTTGGCAACAATTCTCTGCAACAAAGAGATTTCATTCCTCAAATATGTGCTAGATCATAACATGTGCCTGTTATCACTAAAACGCCAGAAGGCAAAGGTTTCATAACACAGATTCTCATTAGACGGAAAAGTTTTCTGATTAGAGTATTTGTGTAAGAGCATTATTTTGATAAGAGCTTGCCATTATTTGTTTGAAAAGTTATTAAACAAATACTTTGAAGCAGAGATTTAAAGTCCTGAAAGAGTGACACTAGTAGTTACTGGTACTTACATTACTTACTCTCTGCTGCTCTTAATACAGGTTTCAGCATCCTTGATATTCTTTTCACCCTGTGTCCCAACACATCTCTCTTTACTGTGTCTTGTTAGCTTCTTTTGTGGGTTTTCCCTTCATCTGCCACCTTAATGTTTGTGTTCCTAATGTTGAACTACCACTAGTTCAGATCTATCCCAGGCCTTGATTCTCTTCTGTGCTCCAGACAGCTATGTGTCTACTGGCCAACTCCATTTAGAACTCCCACAGGTACCTCATGTTTCATATGTCCTTAAAGTGAGGAATTTGTCTCCCATCAAACCATCCGTGGTCCTGTAGTTCCCATCACAGTTATTGGCACCGTATCTATCAAGTCACCATGGTGGATAACCTTGAAGCTATTCTTTTATTTTTTTGAGACCCAGTGTTGCTCTGTCACTCAGGCTGGAGTGCAGTGGTGCCATCACAGCTTGCTGCAGACTCCACTGCCTGGGCTCAAGCAATCCTCGCACCTGGGCCTCCTAAGTAGCTGGGACTAAAGGCACATGCCACCATGCCCAGGTAATTTTTAAATTTTTGTAGAGACATGTTCTCTCTATGTTGCCCAGGTTGGTCTCAAATCCCTGGCCTGAAGTGATCCTCCCACCTCAGCCTCCCATAGTTTTGGGATTACAGGCATGTGCCACCATGCTCAGTCCTTGAAGGTCATTCTTGTACATCCTCACTAACATCATTCCTATATATTCATCTACAAAACACTGTTAATATCACTTTTACATTCTCCATGAACTCTGTTACTGTCTCATTATTTCAACTGCCATTGTCTTTGTTCAGGCTATTCTAATACCTTGCTGGAAATAGTGTCCTAAGATCTTCCTTCAACACCACTCACCTTTTGAATTTTTCAAATCCAAAGTCAATGTTCTTCACTGGATCCCCATTACTTTTTAAATGGAATCTCAGGTCATCATCTCCACTACTGTCTCATTTGCCTGTGGGTGGAAAGTCTCATAAGTGCCGAGGCAGGAGATGGAAGCCTCAGCCAGTTCCTGTTTAATAAATAGAATATAGAAAGAAGAATCTAGTTGGGAATAAGTGTCACGAGTGATTAAATGTTAGTCTTATTGAATATTAAGCCTTGATTAAAGCCTTCTTGAACTTTATGCATGATTATCTAGGAACTTCGGCTTGCTGTTTTCAGGGTCTGATAAGGGACACTATAAGATGTGGCCACGAGGCAAGAGCATTAATACCTGTCTAACATCGATTGGTAGAATCAGCAGATAACCTGTTGAATGCCGAAACCAAGCCCTCTGTCACACCCGCAGAAGGGTTGCTGGAGGGCATCTAACATCTCTGCGGTAGCGCCAGTGCTTGGGGAAGCACCCTTTACTCAGCAGACCTTGGAAGGGAACATTCCCTGTCCTTAGGCGACTCAGAGAACACTCTGCTCCCCAACACTCTTGTGGAAGGACTGATATCAGTCAGCCCAGCCCACAGCTATCCGGGGCTTAATTGTCTCTGTGTGGTGCTTTGCTATGTTGGTTGCAAACTATGTCTGCTTTCCCTCACTACTTCTGCACCTGGTTCCTCTTTTGAAGATAGTAAGATGTAGCGTAATTTTTGAAGCCTTTGTTCTTACTTGGCAAGTATAACATAAAGTGCTGACGCATCTTGCTTCCCCTGCTTTGGCTACTTGAAAGTCCTGGGCGCCTTGTTCCTTAGACACGTGATCTGCTTGAAGATTCACTCTATTTACCTGCCCCCCCCGTTTTGTAGCTAATAAAAGTCAGAGTGTCCAGACACTCGGGGCCACTACCAGAGTCTCTTGTCTCCGAACCCATAGAGAATACCCTCTAGACCCAGCAGGGCTGGACCTTACATTTGCCTCAGATGCCAGTGTCACTTGTCACTCTGCAGGGACCACACTCACCAGTCACTCTGCACACATGCAATGTCCTTTGCCTAGAGAGTTCTTCTTTGTATTATCCGTTACAAGGCTTAGCTCTCCAAAGGCGATGACTATGTCTCCTTTTATCTTTTTAGTCTCAGTATCTAGCAGCGTGTTTAACACAGTGAGTCATTAGCAAGTATCTGGGTTAGTATGTGCCATTCTGGTGAAATGTTATATTCCAACTTTTAAATTAAATTATGGTAAATAAACGCATAGACAAAAAAATCTACAAGAGAACTAAAAAATAAGGGTAAGAGAAAAATAAAATGCTAGAATCTGCAGGGAATTTCCACTAACTGCGGCAAGGAGGGTGTTGGGCTGAGAGTCATAATCCTAAACTAAGCCTGCTGAACCAGAATAGCACTGAAATCTGGGAAGAAGATGGGAAAAGACGGTGACTCAACCCCACTCTATCCACTGGCAAAGAAACATAGAAAATCCCAAAGCTGTGTGAATTCTTTTCTTAGCTGGCTAGGGCCATGCCCTTTCTTCTCTTTATCAGTTCTTTTCTGTCTTCGTCCACTTGACAACTATACTTCACAATACACAACACTGCTATGGGTAGAGAGTGAAAAGTAGAGGCAGTATCACTTTGCAGGCAGAGCTGTGTGAAGACTTAAGGAAGCCAAGGAGGGAAGATAAGAAGAAGAGCCCTTAGCACAGTGCAGCTGGAGGTGCAATTTTTATCTCTATCACTAAAGGAAGAATTGAATTCTGCCTATGACTCCCTAGCCATCAGGCAACCTGTCCGTTGGAGCAGAAGATCTTCCCTCAGTTTAGCAGAAATTTTAGATGATTGTTTGCTGGACATGAGAAACCAGGCTCAGGACTTGGCACTGTGGCATTCTTTGTAGGTCTAGGTCAAGAAAGAAAATACACGAGTACTCAAATGATTAGCACCTAAAGATAAAAGGATACCATGTATACCATTTTGAAGCCGAATATGGTTCTGGAACAAGTGTTTTGCTTTATGTTTGTTTTTCTACTATTTAAGAGAAATAATAGAAGAACTATTTGGCACAGAACGCCTCAAAACATTTTGTGACACAGGAAATGTGACTTAAAGATTCAGAGGAAGAACACTCATATAAACATGCTTTTGCAGAGGAAATAGAAAAAAATTTCAAAGCCTTAGCTTGATGACTTAATAAGAAGTGACTCATTAGGTGCACAGAATAGTTAGAAGAATAAAGGATGAGCTGAAAGTTGATATAAAAAGAGAGATGGCTGAGAGCAGGCAGAATTGTAAAGAAAGCAATAAAGTTCATGTCAGATGGTGCAAAAAGCAGAGTTATGGTGCAAAAAGTACAGCCCATAATATTTCCACTTTAAGAATGTCGAGGAAAAAATTCTCAGAATATAATGAGAAATAATGAGACTATAATGAATATAATGAGAAAAAAGATGAAGAAAAAGGAAAGGAGATTCATCCTAAAGATGACAAGTTTTCTGAAAAAGAATCAAGAAACAATAAAAAATGTATTATCAGAGCCAGTAAGAAAAAAAAATGTTTTGGTTCTTTTTGGCTCTCTTGAGTTGGTCGATTTCATGCCAGCCACAGCAGCCATATGATTAATCCAAGCTAATAGAACTCAGCATAAAGAGTGTTTAAGAATTGCCTTCAATAAAGCTAAACTCCATTTAAGTTGTAAAAAACTTCAGCTGGAATAAAATATACTACGAAAGTGTCCTTAATACCCTGAAGACACAATAGCTAAGGCCCAAACTGGGATTAGACATGCCACTATGCTTAGCCCTGAACTTAAATAGTTACATTAACAAAACCACTCGCCAGAATACTACAAGCAACAGCTTAAAACTCAAAGGACTTGGCGGTGCTTTATATCCCCTCTAGAGGAGCCTGTTCTATAATCAATAAATTCCGATTACCTTACCACCTCTTGCCCCCAGCCTATATACCACCATCTTCAGTAAACCCTAAAAAGGCTATAGAGTAGGCACAAGTACATACATAAATACGTTAGGTCAAGGTGTAGCTTATGAGGTGGCAAGAAATGGGCTACAGTTTCTTCACCGAGAAAATCTCACGACAACCTTTATGAAATCTAAAGGCTCAAGGAGGATTTAGCAGTAAACCAAGAGCAGAGTGATTGGTTGAATAAGGCCGTGAAGCACGCACACACTGCCTGTCACCCTCCTCAAATATTGTTCCAGAAATTACTATTACTAAAAACTCTGTACGTACATATAGAGGAGGTAAGTCGTCACATGGTAAGCGTAATGGAAAGTGTGCTTGGACAAACCAAAGCATCCGGCTTATATCGGGAAGATTTCATCACTTTGAGCCAACCCTAGCCCCATACCTTGCTAAAATACTAATAAACCATCTTAATTAAACCATTTACCTTAGACAAAAGTATAGGTGAAAGAAATTTTTACCCTGGCGCAGTAGACATAGAACGTAAGGGAAAGATGAAAGAACTGAACCAAGCATTAAAAAAGCATTTGCTTTTTAAAGCAAAGACAAACCCTTATACCTTCTGCATAATGTATTAACTAGAAATAAATTTACACAGAGAATCATAACCAAGTGCCCCCAAACCAGACAAGCTACTCAAGAACACCCGAAAGAGCACACCCACCTATATGGCAAAGTAGTGGGAAGATTCATGAGTAGTGGTGACAAGTCTACTGAGCCTTGTGATAGCTGGTCGTCCAAGATAGAATCTTAGTTCAACTTTAAACTTACCCACAGAAATACTTAATCTCCCTGTAAGTTTAACTGTTAGTCTAAAAAGTGACAGCTCTTTAGACCCCAGGAAACAACCTTCCTACAGAGAGTAAAATATATTACCTTCATAGTGGGCTCAAAAGCAGCCACCAATTAAGAAAGCGTTCAAGCTCAACATCTATCTTAAATTCCAATCACTCTACTGAACTCCTGACGTCACATTGGACTAATCTATTACTTATATACGCCTAATTTATTTTATCTCAGTGACAATATTCCCTACATCTAATAATATGAAAATAAAATGACAATTCAAAACCACAAAACCCATACTACTCCTCCCCCAACTTGTTATTTCTTCTGCCCTCCTCTTACCCATCTCTCCACTAATACTAACTGTAACTTAGAAATGTAGGTTAAATAAGACCAAGGGCCTTCAAAGCCCTTAGTAAGTTAATTATACTTAGTTTCTGTAACAGGCCTAAGGACTGCGAGATTCTATTCTGCATTGATTGAACGAAAATCAACCACTTTAATTAAGCTAAGCCCTTGCTAGATTGGTGGAACTCAAACCCAGGAAAATTTAGTTAACAGGTAAACACCCTAATCAACTGGCTTCAATCTACTTCTGTTGTTCGGGGGAGAAAGACAGGAGAATCCCCGGTAGGATTAAAGCTGCTCCTTTGAATTTGCGATTTAACATGAGAAATCATCTCAGGCCTCATCTCAGAGGCCTTGATCTCTGCCTTTAGATTACAGTTTAATGCTTACTCAGCCATTTTATCTTTTTCCCAAAAAGGAGCCAGAAGGCTTTCCAGAGCTGAAACAGGACTGGGTCCACAGACAGAAGTACTTAATTGCATTCCAGGTCAAATTAATGCAAAAAGACCCACATTTAGACATATTGTGATGAATTTTTACACTTCAAGGATAAAGAGAAAAACTCTACAAGCATCCAAGCAGAAAAACATGATTTACCTACAATGGAGTAAGACTCGAGGTAGCTTCAGAGTTTTCCCTATTACTAAATTTGAGGACAGATGTCATGGTAAGTACCAAGATGTGAAGGGTATGATTCTTTAGCCAAGTTGTCATTTATATATAATACAAGGGTTCAGAGAGGTTATTTCTCAAATACTCTTCTTGAATTTTTTTGAATATAAAATATGTACTATATACATAGGTATTATGAATATGCACTACAGCTGAGAGCCAAATGCCCGAGAATAAGAAATTTGCAGTATAAGATACTGATAGTAATTCAAAAACAATTGACAGTATGCAGATTGATACCGTGTGCTGGTAAATATTTCAAAATCAGCTCTGGGGTGGGGAGGAAAGCCTTCATTTGTAGTGTTTACTGATATACATGGTGTAAGTACTGCCCCCATGGCCAATTCAAGCCATCATTGTGATATTAATGTAGAGTTGGTGAGTAATAAAAGGTAAACTGAGGTACAATAAAATTTTTTTAAGAGTTTATCTGAGCAAACAGTGGTTCTTGCTTCACAAAGCACCAAACCAAAGGTGGCTTCAGGCTCTGCAGTGGGAATGCAAGGAGAGGCTTTTTATAGGACGAATGCTGAAATTAAGCAAGAAAACATTTGATTGGTAACAGTTTTACAGTTGCCTTTTTTGGTCTGTCCTGCAAGAAAGTGCTTAGTTACATAACCATAAGTTTGTTAATTGGTGGCTTCTGATAAATTGAGCTTAAGTTTTGTTTTTCTTTAATATAGGCATTTATAAGAAATATTAATGGCTCAAGTTTTGTTTCACTTATGTTTGCAAATCAAGCAAGGTTAAGGTCGCTTATGAGTTCTCAGTGGCTTTGTCTGCTCAGGAATTCCTCAGCCCTGGTCTCCATTTTAATTTACTTTAACAGTAGAAAAGTGAGCAAGTGGTCCTCACATGCCTACTAGAATCCAGCTACTAGTAGGATCTAGATCCTAGTAATTAGGACCTGGACCAATTAGTTCACTCTCTGAGCACAGAATAACTTAAATCTTCATCTTAGGCTATATACCAAAATTAAGTGTATAATCATTTTATTAATTTCTTAGGGCTGCTACCACCAATTATCACAAACCGAGTGGCTTAGAATAACAGACATTTAATTTCCCAGAATTTTGGAGGCTAGAATTTTAAAATCAAGGTGTCAGCAAGGTCAGGCTCTCTGTGAAGTTTCCAGGGCCTTAGAGGAGGATCCTTCTTTACATTGTCCTAGCTTCTGACGGTGTCTAACAACCTGTAGCTTTCCTGGCTGATAGACTCAGCACTCCATCTCTGCCTCTGTCCTCACACAGCATTCTTCTATCATGATCTATGTCGCTGGTTTTTTTTACAAGGCTGCTAGTTATTGGATCAGGGCCCACCCTAATGTGCTGTGGCCTCACTTTAACTTAACATTATATCTACAAAGACCCTATTTCTAAATAAAGTCACATTCTGAAGTTCTGGGTGGATGTGCACTTTGTGGGGACCAGTACAAGATTTGACCCAAGAGAAGGATTCGCACATTAAATGTAAGAAACATATCACAAAAAGAAAAAGCATTAGTGTGAGTACTTACTGGTCTTGAAGATAGACTACTTCCTGCTGGCAGAAATCAGAGAAAAAATGATTTATACATTTGACTCCAAAAATTTAAAATTTGTTCTTGTCAAAAACATAAACAAAATCTAAAAATCAACAATTATTTGGGAAAAAATTACATCAGATATAACAAGATAAAGTATAAATAGGCCAGGTGTGGTGGCAAGTGCTTGTAATCTCAGCACTTTGGGAGGCCAATGTGGGTGAAACCCCATCTCTGCTAAAAAATACAAAAATTAAGCATGGTGGTGGGCATTTGTGATCCTACTCAGGAGACTGAGGCAGGAGATTCGCGTGAACCCAGGAGGAGGGAGTTGCAGTGAGCAGAGATTGTGCCATTGCACTCCAGCCTGGCTGACAGAGCGAGATTCCATCTCAAAAAAAAAAGTATAAATATATTTTTTATATATTTATAAAGATGATATGTAAAAAAGGTATGAAAAATACTGTAATCTCAGGAGATAATTGCATGTAGAGGTGGGAGAGTCACAAAGGAGTAAATACGGATGGTTTGTAAAAGTAATAAGTATTCAGTCTTATTAATAATTAAATATATTCACATTAGAGCTGGAAGCAAATTATCTATTTTTAACTACCAAAGTAGCAAAAATAAAAAGAAATGTTCACAATGCTGCTGTATATTCTCATGCACTGCTAATGGGAGGATAAATTAGTACAACCTCTCTTTTAGGAAAACAAAAGAATTGACATACATCAAGAATGTTGAAAATGTTCCTACCTTTTGAATTCACAATAACATTTCTAAAAAAGTCATAAAATAATAATCTAGCAATGTATAAAGGATAAAGATGTAGAAAGCAAAAGAAGATATAACAGAACTAAGTATTATCTGGCACAATTAGAAACATTCTATTGTGAAGGGTATTGAAGAGAATACAATTCATTCTAACTAGCCTAAGCAGAAAGGGGTTTATTTAAAGGGATTTTACAGCTGTTGGGAGGGTGAAGAAATAGATTCTTGATTAAGGAAGTGGAAAACAACTCCAAAAGCCAAACGACAGAACGTCTCTGGCAATCAATAGACTGCAGAATCAGTCAGAATCAGAATCCCTGCCACATTGGGAAGCCACAACTTCAGCTGCTCACTCCGCACTCATGCTGCCTGAATCAGAATCTGGCTTGAAAAATGGATCTCTGTCTCCTCATTTAACCCAGTTCAGAAGTCAAGACTCACACAGGTACATCACATTGGCTAAGCCAGCATTACAGCAGGAACCCCGCCTGTAAAGAAGTCTGAGAAAGGCAGTTCTTAGCTTTCCCACTTTGGACTACAGGAAGACACATAAAGAGGTTGAAATGAATATTTTGTGATCCAGCCCATATCCGTACCATACTCTAAACATTCAAATTATAAGAGATGTATTCAATGGCTTTAAATGACTCAGAAATACTTTTGATTAAACATTTTTTAAAAAGCATGGAATAGAAGCATATATAATTCATGGTTTCATCAGTGAAAAATATAGAGAACAAAATACTTGAGAACTATGTCAGTGCGTTAAACACTTGCATGAAACTATAGGAGTTGTTATTTTTCTTAATTATACCTTTTACGCTTCCTAAAATGAACATAAATTAATTTTATAATTCTCAGTTCCCATCAAAACAAACAAACATATGTTTGTTAAATAAATGAAGTACTGAGAACATTAATGAAAAGAAAATAAATATATCCATGGCCGTTTCTTTTGCTGTTTTTAGGGTTTGAAGAGATCCAAATAGGCTTGTTAATTTCCCTCTAAATTTGGCTTTTTCACATCAGCCATGAGTTGTAGCTGCTGAAGAAATACCATAGGTAGCACAGGCTAGTCATTTAGACTTGAATTTAGGGGTATTTGTGTATTTATGTGTTTCTCTTGGGTAATCTATAAATATATATGTGTGTATATATATAATATTTCTGTTAAAGTATATAACTATTTAGAATCTTATTTAATATTAAAATATAAGGAAACTAATTTTATTTTTCAATCACAAATAAATCAATGATTGCTTCCAAACAAAATAAAAACCCAGAGATACAATATATATGTATAAAGAGAGTATATAAATATATATGGTCTTTTTCTAGTTAACTGTCCATAAGATTACCTACATTTCTTTCACATAGAGTGCTACTTTTAATTAAAATATCATCAGTATTTCGAATGAATACTTTTTACTGCTTGTTAACTGTGATAAAAATAATAAGTTCTTCAATGTCTTTTCTCTCACTTCCTTAAGCATTAGAGATTTCTGCTTTGGAAAATTAGACATTTTCTATAGTAAATCCATTACTAAAATAAAAATACTCCAGTAGAGCAAAAGGTTATTTTCCACAATTTTTCCTCATGAGGCAGCTTCTCTTGCTGAACGTGTATGGACCAAGCTTTTCAACTTAGCGTATGATCCAGCACTACAATTCCCTTGGAGATATGAGGGATGATTTTTTTTTTTTTTTTTAACAGAATCTTGCTCTATTGCCCAGGCTGGAGTGCAGTGGTGCGATCTTGGCTCACTGCAACCTCCGCCTGCTGGGTTCAAGCAATTCTCCTGCCTCAGCCTCCCAAGTAGCTGGGACTACAGGTGCATGCCACCACGCCCAGCTAATTTTTGTATTTTTAGTAGAGACAGGGTTTCACCATGTTGGCCAGGATGGCCTTGATCTCTTGACCTCATAATCTACCCGCCTTGGCCTCTGAGGAATTATTTAACCGCCCACCTTATTACAAGAAATTCCCTCAGTGTGATGCTAAAAGTTGTGGACTAATGTGTAAAATTTACCTAATAATAAAACATGTTAAGTAAGCTAATTTACTTGCTTAAATTTGTTAAATAAGTTAATACACTTTTTTGAAATTTTCTCTTAATATAAATATATTCGGTTTCTTATCCTAACACATTGCAGTTATAGGACACACTATTAAGAAGATTCCAGGGCAGTTGCAGTGGCTTATACCTATAATTCCAGCACTTTGGGACGCCGAGGCTGGCAGACCATGAGGTTAGGAGTTCAAGACCAGCCTGACCAACATAGTGAAACCCTGACTCTACTAAAAATACAAAAATTAGCCAGGCGTGGTGGTGCGTGCACTTGTAATCGCAGCTACTCAGGAGGCTGAGGCAGGAGAATCGCTTAAACCCGGGAGGCAGAGGTTGCAGTGAGCCGAGATGGCACTATTGCACTCTGGCCTAGGCGAAAGAGTGAAACTCTGTCTCACAAATAATAAATAAATAAATATTCCAATGTGCATTGTATTGTGCAGCAATAACTTTCTTTTCCATTTTTGAAAAATGGGTGAAGAATGGTGGTATTCTAGAGAGACATTTTAGAGAGAAAGGAGAATGACTACCGCATATACATGTAACATATGAAATTCATTATTCAAACTGAGGAGACATAGAAATGAAAGAAATTACTATTTGCCCTACGTCTAATATAGGTATAAGCAAGGAAAAGATTTATTTTAAAAGCTGATGTAATACACTAACACTTGAATCACAATGTGAAATGAAAATAGATGTTCTGTTTTCAACAACTATAATATAATTAACTCTTAGGGTCTGTTTTTACTTAGCCAGTGAATCAACTGTTTTGCAGTCTACTGTGGTTGGTTTGGGGCTGTTTGCAGCTCATGATTTAAAGAATTGAAGGTGAAATGATTGTATAATTTAGTCCTTGAAATTGAAGGGAGCAAGTGAGACATTTCTTCTCACCTCCTCTTCTTTGTTATTTTCTACACTTTGCTATTTCTCTCTTCATCTTTGTTCATTGTGGCAGATAAATAATGGGATAAGTGATAGGAAGGAAAATGATTTTTGTTCTTTTTCTCTTTTTGTATCTCAACCTCTTTATCACACAAGTTTTTGATTGCCTATTTTATCTTCGCAATTGTTTTTGGTAATACTTTTTTATTTACCTCCTCTTCCTTTTGTCCTTTTGTTTCCTATTCTTCTGTTCTCTTTTTTCCCTTTCTTCTCCATCTGTCCTCACTTACCATTATTTTCTTTCCAAGTGATGGTATAAATTGGAAAGTTAGGGTAGTGGTATTGCTGGAGGGCAGGGTGGGTGTCTGAATAACTGCATGCTTCTCTAAGGAGACTGGCGGCCTAGGTGGGAGCCATCTTGGTGCCAGTAGGGAATGAAAAATGGCTGAAGGGAATTCCCAGGGATGGACTTGAGATGCTACCTCCAGTTCTCCATAGCCTGCATGTGATATTTTGGGAACTGTGACCTTTCCACACTTCCAATATGTAGAAAAACACTAAAAGTACTGATGGAGCAGAAAGGGCCCAAGGCAGAGAAAAGACAGCCAAGGATGACTGGGACAACAGAGAAGGTTCAGAGTTCTGCTTGTCAGCTTGGTGTCCAGAAGAACCAAACGTACCAACCATGTAGACACTACTAGTGTCAGGTCCCAAAGACAAGCTCAGATCAACTTCACCACATTGGAGACAACATAAGGATCCACTATTTCTGTGAGGATCCTGAAGGGAGAGGAAGGGGGAGAGACCACCTGGGAGGGACAAACCAGCCCTGAAGGCATTTGCATTCTAAATGAATGAAATATTTGCCTCCAACATTATTTTTACTTTGAAAGACACTTAATTGCTTTTAACTGGCAAATTTAAGTTCTTTTTCTGCCATCCATGAGGATGGGAACCTTAGAGCAAGATGAAGGCAGTTGCAGGGAGAAAAAGTTAGACTTTTGAACATGTGAGTTGTGTATAAATTTTCAGTTCTGCTATTAGGAGTGTGTATATGAAAGACAGAAATTAGTATATTAATTGAGGTTAACTCTGAATGGTGGAACTGTTAGGTGGTTATTGTTTTACTTTTCCTTCTCTCTCTCTCTTATTCAATATACATTTATTAAACATTGTCCCTCTGCCAAACATACTCCTTTGGTGCTTATTTTTATTTCTAAATTCCTCTACAAATAAAATATTTCTATGTTTTACATTTGTGAAGAGGAAGACATAAGTCACTGTTATTTAAAAATAAATCTATCCTATCCATTCACTGTGGTATTTGAGTGATACGTGTCCTACCATGTGAGTTGTAAACAAGCCTTGGAGTTGACTCTTCTGTTCCTCAGTATATGTTTTTGAGGTTAGTTAAATGTAAGTTTCAAGGTTTTTAGGAATGGTTTTGCTGGGGTTACATAGAACTTATTCCCATGCAAGCCTTTTCATTCACAATTTTAGGCTATGTTGTGGTTACATACAAACCAGAACTGTTTTGATCTTCAGAAGTGAAGCAAGTTTGCAGAGTGTTATGATACTCTGACTCAAGTGATCATACCAAAAATGGATTAGAAAGGTTCATGTGAAAGTCACAGTCAAATCTGGTAGTTGGTTCTTTTTTAAAATAATGATTTCTCTATGTGGGTCAAGTTTTTATCACATCAAATTCAATGGAAATTCATTGCAGATGGATCATGGACTCTCTGGCATGATGTGTTATAGCAGCCTCCTAAAGTAGTCATTGCAAGGTGTAGGTGGCAGGCACGTGCCAGTGAGATATTTCCATTTGCTTTCCCATAACTAGCAAATACCCTCCCTAGCAGCCTTAAAGATCATGTAAATGATTAGTTTATGATGATTTCATTTTAAGAAATTCTCCACAAGTTTCCCCAAATTAGGCTTGCAGTAGCCAACAATCAACCTGCCAGGTGACCTGACCAGAGGCAAGGTGAGTGGAATATTAAGTCCTCTCTTGTTCCTTCAGATGTAGTCTGAAGCTTGGGAAATGGTTTCAAGTGCCCTCAACTCCACCCTGTCCTGCTCTAAGTGCAGCTGATGCCCCCTTCCACTGCTGCATCCCAAGAGAAGGATCCGCATCTTCACACCCTTCCCAGGTTTTCAGTTTGAGTTTATGGCACAAAAGAAAATTCCAAATTACTCCCAAACTTTTAAATTGAAGGATAATCAAAGAGATTATAGCGATATCCTATCCATATTACTATAGAAATATAATAAAATTAAAACATGGTATAATTTAGATTTGTGGTATGTTACTGGCAAGAACTTTTAATAATATAATTGTATAATGAAATTCTTGTTAATTAAATAAATATGATATCCATAATAAATGTGTAATATATTAAAACTTTCAATGCTAATGCAAATAGTTCTATCAGTTGTTTTAGAGTATAGAGAGGGCACAGCTAAGTTCTTTGTCATAAAATACAGATGATACATTTTATAATATTTTGGTGGAATTCCATTCTCTTATTATATTTATACACACCACTCAAGTGGTAGAAAAAAAATAATTAAAACACAAGACCACCAAATTGAAGTGCCTTTACAAATTTTTTATATTCTCTTATAAAACTCTGCTTATATTTACCTTGTTTCTTTTTGATTATAGAAAAGAAATTCTTTGATATTCCCTTTCTGCTCTAAATGAGTCTCTGACAAAGCACAAGAAATTCATCATTTTCACTGGTCCCTGCACTTATTATTCCTTGATATTTCTTTTTTATTCTATTTTATTTATTTATGTTTTGAGACTGAGTCTCACTCTGTTGCCCAGGGGGAGTGCAGTGGCTCAATCTCAGCTCATTGCCACCTCTACCTCCCCGGTGCAAGTGATTCTCCTGTCTCGGCTTCTCGAGTAGCTGAGATTGCAGATACCTGCCACCACATCTGGTTAATTTTTGCATTTTCAGTAGAGACGAGGTTTTGCCATGTTGGCCAAGCTGGTATCGAACCCCTGACCTCAGGTGATTATCCTCCCTTGGCCTCCCAAAGTGTTGGGATTATAGGGATGAGCCATTGCCCCCAGCCTATTTTATTTTTTTGAGACAGAGTCTCGCTCTGTCACCCAGGCTGGAGTGCAGTGGCATGATCTCTGCTCACTGCAACCTCTGCCTCTCAGGTTCAAGCAATTCTCATATCTCGGCCTCCTGAGTAGCTGGGATTATGGGCACCTGCCACCATGCCTAGCTAATTTTTGTATTTTTTGTAGAGACGGGGTTTTGCTATGATGGGCATGCTGGTCTTGAACTCCTGGCTTCAAGTGATCTGCCTGTCGGACTCCCAAAGTGCTGGAATTATAGGCATGAGTCACGGGGCCTATTTCTTGTTATTTCTAAGTGTTCACTGACAGTTTGGAATATCAGTCACATGTTTAAATTTTATTTCATGAAACAATGAGAAATGAACATTACCATTCATCTCGCTATTCTGGTAAGGCCTATATAAATAAATGTACAGTCATACCAAGCCTAGGAAGTGGTTTTCTATTAATTTATAACTGGTTCCTTGGAGATAATGCTTATTTCTTTGAAAAGGTTCATTTAAGATTCAAATTTTCATTACTTGCTCTTGCAAAGAGATGATGATGAAAGCTAGGAGTTGTAAGGCTTATTAAGTGCCAGGCCCTCTTCTAAGTGTGTTATACATATGAACTCATCTAGTTCTCACAACAACCCTATGAACTAGATGCTATTTTTTTTTTCAGATTAGAAAATTGAGGCATAAAGAAATGAAGTAACCAGCTTAAGATTGTGCAGTTTGCCTGGGGAAAAGGCAGAACATACAAGCTTCTCAAAATACCTTCTCTAAAATTTGAAACCACATTTGAGACAATCATCTATATTAGACATAGATACACACATGGTAAAATCAATGGGTTCTCCAAAATACAGTCTACTTTTAAAAATATAAGATATTGCTTTATTCCATCATCTCCATTGTTTTTTACTTAAATGGTAATAGTATGTAGATTAGAATATAGCTCACTTAATTTTATGTCTCAAAATAAATACCAGTTTTTAAAGTTTAGTATGGCTTTAATTTCATATCAAGAAACTTAAACAAATAAATTGGTGTTCTGAGAACTTCAAAAGGGAGAGACCATAAGAGATAAACACCTACGGTCAAAACAACAGCAAGTACAGTTTTATTTGTCCTGGAAAAAAATGAGATTTTTTTCTAAATGATTCCTGAAATTAAAAATGATTGTGTGATTTGTGGAAAGTTTGATGTTTCTTAGAAATTACCATATCCTGTTTACAAGAAAATGAACTAGCATCTAATGAGAGATTTGTATTTAAGGGTGCTATTCAGTTCCTAATTACCCATTTTCTGGTTTCAGGCAGGAAAATAGCTTGCATGAAAGCCAGTGATAGAAAATGTTGCAAGACAAATGTGAAGGCAATCAAACGTATCTCTTATGTTATCTTGGTATTTCTCAAAAAAGAAATAGCATGTTTTGCTTTTCCCATGGCATATTTTGGTAAGAATTAAATACACTTTGTGACAAAGATATAAAAATGCTTAGAAATTCACTCATTTCATTATGCATTTGTTTGTTCAACAAATATTTATTAGATGCTGCATTGTGTCCAGCATTCTATTGGCCTTAGGGGACATCAAGGTAAAGGGCATTAATCTCTTCTGAAGGAATTCAGTAAAGGAGATCTAAAAATTAAGAGATAAAGATATGGCAAGGTGACAAGTACCTTGATAAAGTGCTAAGGGAGCACAAAGTTAGATACCTAATCCAGGCTCAGGGTCATGGAAAACTTTTTATAGTAGATGCCATGAGTTGAGTCCTGAAAGATTAGTAGGAATTAGCAGGGCCAAGGGGGCATTCACTTTAGACAGAACAAGTAGCATGTGCAACAGCTTAGAGGCTTCAGCGAGCATGACCCTTTTGATGAACACCAAGTAATTGGGCAGGGTAGGTGTAGGGATTGCTGACGAGCAGTGGCAAGAAGAAAGGCTGAAGGTATAGGTAGGGATTATATCACTAAGCCCTTTAAATATCCAGATTGTTTGGACTTTACCTGAAGATGAGGAGAAGTCCTTGAAGAACACTCCCTTTGACAGAAGTGACATGGTCAAATGGGGACTTGGGACAGTTACCTGGGGAGCATTGAGAATTATGTGTTGGAGAATGAGCTATTACAAATAATATGAAGACACTTGATGGTAACCTGAAATTAAATTGTGGTACTGAGCATATGCATTAGTTAGGATTGGCCAACTGCCATGATAAACTTCCCCAAACCTTCGTGACTTAATACAGTAAAACATTCTTTCTCATCCTGATACAATTTGAGGGTACACAAAGAAGGGGAATGGTTCGATTCCACACTGTCATTTATGGACTCCAAATTCTTCCATCCAGTGGTTCCACCATTACCTTAGGGCTATAGAGTCCTTGAATAAATTCTGTGGTTGCTGACAGAGGACTCTGCTGCTGCAGACTGAGGACGCAACTGTCTTTGACCTGCAAAATGACCATTTTATGTGGCTCAGCCGGTAATACTATAATAGGTAGAGAAATGGAAAGATACACTTAAGCAATGCTATGAAAATGGAACTTTGTGACCAATCGGGTGTAGAAGTTGCAGGAAAGGAAAGAATATATGTTTTTAGTTTGGTTGAGTCACTGGTGGATGGTTGTGCAATCTTTTCATGCAAGGAATATGGTTGTTGCAATAGATATTGGAGGAAAGATGGGAGTTTGTGATGCTTCCCACACATCTCCACAGGACTGACTCTCTAACTTTCTTTAAACCTGTGTTAAAATGTCACCTAAACAAAATAGCAACACTCTCACTCTCTGTTTTCTTCTGATCCCACTTTACTCTCTTCATAGCACTTCCCACATATTGTTGTTCATTTTTTGGTTTACTGGTTGTCTCTTCTTATTTGAATGAAAGCTCTATGACGGCAGAGACTTTGTCAGTATTGTTCACTGTTACATCCCTCAGTGCATAGAACAGCATCTGGTACATGATAGGCACTCAATAAATAATTGCTAAGAGTGTGAATGAATCCAAATGGAATTGGCCAGTGGAATAAGGTTTTCCAGAGAGTATGGGTGACATGAGAGAAGAAATCAGCCATTGAGAAAAGGAAAGAGACTGGGAAGTCACTAGAGAAAGATGTACTTCTGAGCAAATTTTTCTTTGTTATGCTAGTTTTCAGTTTGGGGAGACTTGGGAAAGAGCCTATATGGAGGAAGGGGCCAATGACATGGAGTGGGTGAAGAGAATGATATGGACCAGGGCCTGCAGAAGGTGACAAGGAACCCAGACTACAGGAGAATGAATTCATACAGGGCAGGAGGGATGTGTCTTCCACTCTGGCAAAAGCTACACAGCATAATTAAAAGAGCATTGGATCAATGTCAGGTTGATCTGAGTTGGAAGCCAGAGTCTATTACATTTGTGCTATGAAATTTTACTAGAATACTTAACTGTCCTGATCCTTAATTTTCTCAACAGCAGAAAAGGGATAATGCCTTCCTCATAGAGTTACTGCAAGGCTTAAATGACATAACATGCATTAAGCAAGAATCTTGTGATGGAATTTGTTATTTCTGTAATTTAATCTTTTTATTTTTATCTCAAATTATCACTAGTGTCATAGTAACAAAAGACCATATCTATTATATATATATTTTGCTTTGTTTGCTCCAAAAGGATTTGGGATTTCATGATTTCATGTCCTTTGGTTTTTGAATAAGTTTTGAGGGTTGACATCAAACTTTTTGTCAACAGGCCAAATCTGGCCTGCAGAATTATTTCACTTGGCTATAAATTTTTTTTCTTCTTTTTAACCTGAAATCCTTAAATGGGACATGCAACCCTCCATTTCTGGGTCTGTTCCCTCTTGTCTTTTGCCTGGTCTCTTCACATATTTTCCTAATCTGCTTGGCCCTTGTAGACAACTCATGATCTAGACTCATTTCTACTATAAAATCAATTTCATAGTAATTTCTACTAATGATTTCTACTATAAAGTATCTCATAACATTAATGACTCCCATGTTGCAAAATCCCCACAGAGCATTTCCTGCCTTTATTTTATTGATCTATCCTCAGCATTTGCCATTGTTGATAAACTTTTGAAACTCCTTTTTCTTCTATTTCCTGTCACCTTACTTTATCGTCTATTACTCACTACAGCTCTGCCTCCTTTGCCTACCATTTCAATGTGATAATTGTCAGTGTTTTTATTTTAGCTCACTGTTCTTCTGGGTAGCTCATGTCTGTGGCTCAACATGTCCAAATTTAGATAATAGTCTTTCTCTTCAAATCTTTTTCTCCTATTGTGTTACCTATCACAATAAAAGCAGTCACCAGAAATTCAAGCCATTCAATTCCCCACGCAGAAACCACTCTCATATCTAGAAATGATAAATATTCAACAGTTGGCACAGTATAGGCATTAAATGAGACTGGACAGTGCCCTGTACACCTCACCATTGCTTCCCAACTAAAGATCAGCCCTCTTCACTCAGTTATCAGAGTCAGCCCCTACTGCCCCTGTGGTAAGATCATTTCACCATGGACTATCCACATGCTAATGTGTTTTCATTTTCCTTGAAGGTAAAATCTCAACCTTGAGTGGCATAGATCCTTCCTTTATTCTGTCCTGTGCATCAAGCTGGCTACATCTTTAGCTGCTCCCAAGGCTCTAAACTTTACTATATTAAATTGTTTGCATATCCCCAGGCACTACCTGCTCTTACAACATGCCTTTGCCCATGCTGATCTTTCAGTAAAGAGTGTTCTTCTCCTTCAACTCCATTTGCATAGCTACCTTTTACTCATTCTTCAAAATTCATTTCAGATATATGCATATCTAAAAGGCCTGCCCTAACTTTCTTCTCTCTTAGTAACATTCCCAGTCTAAATTTGGAACCCCCATGCCACAAGTATTGTAAAAGCTTGCATTTGTAAGTCATATTTTATTATTGTTACAGTCCAACAGGTTCTTCTTGCCTGCTGCACAGAAAAAGCAAATACATGGAAACACCAGATATTACAGTAGAGAAATAATTTAATCATTGTGGGGTATCAAGTGAGTAGGACGGTAGATATTTCTCAAATTCACCTCCTTGAAAACTCAGAGGCCAGGGTGTTTAAGGATAATTTGGCAGGCAGCGGGTTAGGGAATGGGTGCTGCTGATTGGTTGGGAATGAAATCATGAGGATGTTGAAACTATCCTCATATCCTGAGTCAGTTTCTGGCTGGCAGGGGTGGGTAACAGGACCTGTGGACCTGTCGAGTCAGTTCTTTGGTATAAGTCACGGATTTGGGTGGCATCAGTTGGTCTGCCAGAATGCAAAAGTCTGAAAAAGATGTCAAAGACCAGTCTTAGGTTTTACAGTAGTGATGAATATACAGGAGCAATTGGGAAAATTACAAATCTTGTGACTTCTGACTATATAATTCCTGAGCAGTGAGCAGTTATAGAAAAGCAATTTAGGGAACAGTGGCTGGTTATTGTTTAACTATGCCTACCTCTTAGCAGAATTCAGGCCCCACCATAGTTTTACAAAGGTGGTGTCATTCCCCATAGGAAATCAGTTTGGGGAAGGGACTATTATCCTTGCTTCAAAGTTAAACTATAAGCTAAATTTCTCTTATAGTTAGCTTAAGCTGTGCTCAGGAATGAGCAAGGGCAGATAGCTTATGAGATGAAAAGCAAGATGGAGTCAATTTATGTTAGATTTCTCTCACTCATGTTTTTATAAAGGCAGTTCATACCTATCAAAGAATAGCTTGACATAGAATGTTCATTGTAATCTAGTAAAATATTTTTCTATGGAAGAAACACACCCATAAAACGAGAAAGTACGGAGGAGAAAACTATTGTAAATCAACATAAAATTAACATTCATTGACAGAAGGAAAGGAAGTAACAGCTGGGTAAACAAACAGCTGCTCAAAGAGACAGAAGAAGGACAGTAAGCAGCCATGAACATGGAAAATGGTCCCCAAATATTAGAAAAGCAAGTAAATAATATGGGGAAATGAATTAACCCATTGGAAAATTGCTGAAACATTTGAACAAGAAGTAATTAAGGAAGTGTTCAAATTAAAGTTATTATACAGAAGAAAGAAGAATAAATATTCTGTTTTGAACAAGTGGACTTTTAAAATGCAATAGTCTTAGGAGATAAATTAACTTGAAAATTTATGACTTATTTTTTATAAATGTGTTTTATACTGCACAGACAGTACAATAATAAAAAAATCAAAAGAATAAAAGTACACCATAATCCTCACTTATTGTTGTGTTGAAAATAGTAAATTATGGCTGGGCATGATGGCTCATGCCTATAATCCCAGCACTTGGGAGGCCCAGGTGGGTGGATCATCTGAGGTCAGCAGTTCCAGATCAGCCTGGCCAACTTGGCGAAACCCCATCTCTACTAAAATACAAAATTAGCCAGGCATGGTAGCTGGTTCCTGTAGTCCCAGCTACTTGGGAGGCTGAGGCAGGAGAATCACTTGAACCCAGGAGGTGAAACTTACAGTGAGCTGAGAGCATGCAACTGCACTCCAGCCTGGGCGACAGAGTGAAGCTCTGTCTCATAATAATAATAATAA